>NC_142314.1:1914038-2230961 GCF_054855325.1 Carica papaya
GAAGACTGAAAAATTATTATGTTATTGTATATGCAGTTTGTCCACATATATAATATAGATACACAAAATGAAAAAATAAAGATAAGAAGATGTGGTACAATCAGTAAGAGAGAAGAGCGGAGAGAGAAGTTATCTGCTAACACATCAGCAAGAGAGAAGAGAGGAGAGAAGAGTTATCTGCTAACACCACCCCTCATGTCAATGCTGTCCGAGGAGGGAGACGAAACTTTTGTCGGAAATAGAGGAACTGAGCAGCAAGCAATGATTTGGTGAAGATGTCACCAATCTGATCATCAGTAGAGAAGAAGCGAATATGAAGTTGACCAGCAATGACCCGCTCACGTACAAAATGATAGTCAAGCTCGATGTGCTCAGTGTGGGCGTGGAAGACGGGGTTGGAGGAGAGATAAATGGTGCCAATGTTATCACACCAGAAGATCGGAGGACCTGAGGAAGTGATACCAAGTTTAGAGAATAAGCCTTGAAGCTAAATAAGTTCTGAGGTGCCATTTGCCAATGCTTTGTATTCACTTTCAATTGATGAACGGGCGACTGTTGGTTGCTTTTAAAAGACCCAGGAGCTGAGATTATAATCCATATAGATGGCATAGCCATTGGTTGAGCGACGATCATCTTGGCACCCACCCCAGTCGTTGTCGGTAAAACATTGAAGCTGGCAGGAAGAAGCGGATGTGAAGTATAAGCCACATGAGATGGCATGAACTAGATATTTGAGCACCCACTTAACTGCTTTCCAGTGGGCATCTGTCGGAGCATGCATAAATTGACAGAATTTATTGATTGTAAACGCAATGTCTTGGCGCGTCAGAGTGGCATATTGGAGTGCACCAATTGTTCTTCGGTATTGAGTGCCATCAGGAAGAGGAGTGCCATCCGTTTTGGATAATTGGGTTGCTGTAATGGACGTTGAACAGCCTTTGACATCATTCATGTCAAGTTGATCAAGAAGATCAAGTATATATTGTTGTTGAGTAAGAAAAAGACCCAACGGTGTTTGAGTGACCTAGAGACCAAGGAAGTAGGAAACCCGGCCAAGGTCTTTTACTGGAAATTCATGTTGGAGAGAAGAGATAATGTGTTGGATTGTCTGTGAAGAAGAGCCAGTGATTATGATATCATCCACGTAAACTAGGAGAAAAGCAGTAGCAGTACCATGTTTGTAGATGAATAGAGAGGTGTCTGCTTTGGAATCATGGAATCCTATGGAGAGAAGGAAGGAACGAAGTCGTTCAAACCATGCTCACGGAGTCTGTTTAAGGCCATACAGGTACTGAGCAAGCTTACAAACATGATCTGGTTTGGAGGGATCAACAAATCCTCATGGTTGGTCCATATATATGTCCTCATTTAGGAAGCCATGTAAAAATGCATTTGAGACATCTAGTTGTCGAAGCGGCCAATCGCGAATAGTTGCATAGGCAAAAATAGTCTGGATGGTAGTTGTTTTGATCACCGGACTGAAAGTCTCGTGGAAGTCGACACCAGATTGTTAGTGAAAGCCTTAGGCTACCAATCGGGCTTTGTATCTGGCAATGGAATCATTTGGGTTTCTTTTGATTTTGTAAACCCATTTATTGCCGACAATATTGGTAGTAGGTGGTTTGGGGACTAAGGTCCAGGTATTTGTACGTTGTAGTGCAGCAAGTTCATCACGCATGGCTTGTTGCCATTCAGGAAAAAGCTTTACTTGGGAGCGGGTGGTAGGCTCAGTTTGAAGGTAATCAATTTTATGGGAGGATTTGGAAGCAAGAAAGGAGGAGCGTTTTGCAAGGGAGGTGAGACGTAGGATCATGGGAGGGGTGCGAGTAGGTGGAGGTGGATGAGGAGGAGGGGGATCAGGTGGTAGCTGAGAAGAGGATAAGGTTGAAGAATTTAAATTTGCAGGAGGAATAGATAAGGTATTAGTAGGAGGAGGGGGATCAAGTGGTAGTTGGGAAGGGGATAAGTTTGAGGAATTTTGAATGGGTGGAGAGGATGGAGAGTGCAGAGGGTTAAATTGTGTTGGGGGTACAGGATGACGATAAGTGTCCAGGGCTGGTGGGGATTGAAATGATGTTTTCCAAATATCAAGCCACGTAGAAGTAGGAGTTAAGTCCTTTCGGTGCTGGAAAGGAAAATTGTTATCATCGAAGATGACATGGCGGGCAACGTGAATATGTTCAGACTCCTTCTCCAAGCATAAGTATCCAAGATGATTTGGTGAAGGTCCCAAATAAATACACGGTTGGCTACGAAAAAAGAATTTATGGCAGGTGTAGGGTCTAAGTAAGGGGAACACTGTGGAGCCAAAGATGTGAAGGTTTGTAAAATCAAAGTGCTTCATGAAATAGTTTAGTGTAGGGACTGCTATCATTTAAAATTTTCATGGGCAGAAGATAGATAATGTATACAGCCGTTTGAAATGCATACGGCCAATACCGAAAAGGGACATTACTTTGAGCTAAAAGGGTGAGACTTGTGTCAATAATATGTCGGATTTTCGTTCAGCAATTCCATTCTACTCATGCGTGTGCGGACATGCAAGGTGATGGAGAATGTCGTGTTTATTGAGATGATGATTAAGTGTTCGATATTCACCACCCCAATTTGATTGAAGAGCTTTAATTTTTAAATAAAATCGGTTTTCCACTAAAGATTGAAACTTGATGAAATAATCACGAACATCACTCTTAAATTTAAGAAAATAGATTCAAGTATACCTAGTAAAGTCATCAACAAAAATAACGGAAGCCTACATTGGACAAAGTGGGGGAAGAGCCCCAACATCAGGGAAGACGAGCTCCAAAGGAGCCTGACTGTAGTGATCGACACTAGGAAGACTCTGTTTGGACATTTTCCCATAATGCACACAGTGCATTTGGAGGACAAGGAAGAAGGACCGGAGACTAAGTTGTGTTGCCTAATGATCTTGGACACAAGCTTGGAGTTTGGATGCCCCAATTTTCGATACCAGTCGTCAAATGTCAACTGTGCCAGGTTTGCTGTCTTTGAAGCTGGTGGTGCCATTATAAAGACCATCTTTATTGACTCCCTGTAACAACACCTCTTTGGTTGTTTGATCCTTAACAAAAAAAGTAGAAGGCCAAAATTCAAAGAAACATTGTTATCAAGACAGAATTGATAGACTGATAGTAAATTTTGAGTGAAGAGAGGGAACGTGAAAAATAGAGTTTAAGGAGAAAGTTTTGTGTAAATGAGTAAGATGAGTAGAGCCACTATAAGTGATATCCAAACCTTGTCCATTACCAATTCTGATTTGATCGATGCCTAAGTAGGGTTCTGCAAGATTGAGGGAAGCTAAGTCTGGAGTGACATGAAAGTTGGTACCCGAGTCAACAAGCCAAAGAGCTTGTTGGGTTTGGTTGCGGTTTGTTGTCGTTGAGTGCAAGTAGTTTATGTGACCATCATTGGGTGTTCGTTGTTCATACCGTCTTCTGCACTTATCTATAGTATGGTTATGTAAATGACAGATTTGGCAAGGGCCTCTGTATCGGCGTTGTTGTCGGACATGCGATGATGATTGAGAGTTGGAAGGAGCATATTGAGATGGGAGTTTCTGAGTGATGTTGGCAACCGGAAGGGTGTGTTGGCTGTTTAGAAGAATTTCGTGGGCCAACAAGTGACTATGTAGTTCATTAAAAGAGATGGGATCGGGTCGTAGGTTGAGTGCAGTGATTATGTTGTTATATTTGCTACCTATGTTTTTGTAAATGATTGCATTGAACTCGAATGGAGTGATCGTTCGACCTGCAGAGGCGAGTTCATCAGCAAGTGACTTGGCCTTTTGAAGATAATGGGAGACCGTAAGATCATTTTTTTGCGTTCTTGTAGCTCAATATTAAGTTGTAATTGTCTGTTCTAAGAGATGGAGCCAAAAGTACTGGCTAATGCATTCCAGACCTCATAGGATGAGGTCATTCCGATGACATAGGGAAATACCTCTTCGGATAGAGAGGAGAGAGCCAACAGAGCAACATCTGGTCTTTTTGAAACCAGATTTCAAAATCTAGGTTGGGGATGATTTCATCGGGTTTATCTGGATTGCTTATAGTTTTTGGTGGAGCAGGTGAGGTGTCATCAACGTATCCCATCAATTTTTGATAGTTTAGGAGAGGCAGGAACTGCGTTTTCCAAGCAAGGTAATTCTTGCTTGTGAGTTTAATGGAGAAAGAATGGTATGAGGTGGAAACTGTATTCTGGGTCGGTGCAGATGTCATTTGTGGCTCTAATACCATGTCAAGGTTTTGGTGAAGACTGAAAAATTATTATGTTATTGTATATGCAGTTTGTCCACATATATATAAGATACACAAAATGAAAAGATAAAGATAAGAAGATGTGGTACAATCAGTAAAAGAGATGAGAGAAGAGAAGAGTTATCTGCTAACACATCAGCAAGAGAGAAGAGAGGAGAAAAGAGTTATCTGCTAACAATACTAGTAAAATTAACTTCTTTTATAAAAATAAAACCTAGACTTCAAATTTGAAAGAAGTAAAATTCCTAATCTATATAGAGAATTCAAGTAATTAACCTTCTCTCCATTAATTACCCACTATTTTGCTTCACATTTTGCTGCATTGGAACAAGTATCAGGAAAATTTTCAGAATGGCTAAATTAACCAAATTAGAAGCCTTTGTACAAGTTGCTTCTGACCTCAATAAAACTAAGCTAAAGCAATTGGAAAAAGTTAAAACTTATATGATTTCTGCTGTAAGAGGTAGAAAGTTCAAGACTAATAAGTACCTCTTCTCAATTTCTTTTAATCTCTGTGACATGAGCTCCTCCTTTTCTTTAGCCTTCTCAGCCTGTTACCAGCCATGAACAATTTCCAGAACCTCATCAAATCACTGCATGCATGAAGCACTAAAATATAGTGCAAATTCAGAAAATAACATTGCTTGTTAATGAAGAAAATTAAATAATGACCCATAACCTCCATGATCGACTGATCTCTTTCAGCAAAAGCAGCTGCTACACAACCCTGGAAAAACTTAACCTGCTTCTCCATTTCCATATTCTGAAAACAAAATGGAAATAAAGGTAACTGGAGAAGTGACAAAATATCTTCTTAATGTTTGGAAATTAAAGGATAGACATGAAGGAAACAAACTAATTCCTAGTCAACATGCAAGATTGCTATGCATCTGCTATTAATTTTGACTTAAAAAAAGAACGAACAACTTTCTTCACAGCAACTTCAGCGTATATCATTATCATAGGATGCTAATAACAGTACCATTCCAAGAGAATAATTATCTGACCCTCTTAAGTAGAAAACTTGAAGGCTCGGATACTTATGGAAAAGAAAAGATAAGTATAAAATCATATGTCCAGCACACCCAAAAAGAACTGGCAACTCGGTGAAGCAATGGCTCTTGTATGATTATCACATTTACACGGACAAAAAAGAGAGAGAGATTCTACCTTTGCCACCTCTGCACCATGTAGATCTGCCAACTGAGTCTGAAGGTTAAAAAAAAAAAGCAAACATGTAAAATTTTCAATGAGAAAAATAATATAAAATAAACTTTAAATTTCTCACTTTGATTCGATAGGCTTCTGAAAGCTCCTCTTGAAGATTAAGCTTCTCCCTTGTGCAAGCAACCAACTTCTTTTTTAAACTCTCAATCTCCTGCTCCAGGGAAGCCGTTCTGATAGGGTGTTAGTTTGATACAACAAATATTTGTTGTTTCTAAATATGTCTTCCCACAGGCTAGGGCATCATAATTTTTAAAAGGAGAAAAATATACCTATAAAGAAAGGGAAGAAGCTTGATCTCGTGAAGTGCAAGGACAAGTTTTATACCTCTGGAAATGCATGCGAGTAGCGATACCAAGATAGCTAGGCCCAGCTTGTTGCATGCACAATTGTTCGATATCTTTCCGCAATTCATCACGCTCTGTGAACAAAATATTCAACATTGTATCCAACATATAGTTCAACATTGGGGAAAATTTGCAATGGAGCAAACTAATAAATCTATTCTTGAGAGCACAGGTAAGAAAATTCTACATGTAAACAGCTAGTCCATCAACTAATAGCAACACAATCAAAGGTCAAGATGTTAAGTAAGTGCAAAAATGACACAAAAGACAGACTAGAGAGCATGTACCATGTTCCAATTGTTTGATGCGGTCCAACAAGGACTTTTTGTCTTCAAAACTCTCGTCCATCTCTGAGAATCATACAGAACATGGATCAACAAGTCCATAAACTTTGAACAAGCCGTTCTCACTTCCATCACATAAATTAAATCTTTATAGCATTCACCGTAAATTCAATTCAACGAATTTGCATACACAAACAGATGTGCAAGAAAAACTAACAGATGTTTAACAATTCAGATTAAACAGTCTTCCTTTTTTAGTTCCTATCACGTTTCTCTCAACAGAAAATAATTTCAACGAAACTTCATAGGAAAGTGAATATCCATCAATCATAAATAGTCATGCAATAAAGTAAACTAACCATTCATTTCCTAAAATTAATTCCAGCGAAGACGCAATTCTCTTCAGTCCAGGAAAATAAATTCGCAGCTCGAGAAATACTCGGAAGTGAAACATTTTCCGAGCAAACAAAAACAGAACCAAAATTCACCATAAAGCAAATTCGAGAAATTAAAAAAACACAACGAATTCCAACTAGAAAATGAAACACATATATAATATAAGAATACATATACAAAGTAGAAAGGATGTAAATATTCAAGAAATACTACCCGAATATTAAGCGAAAACTGTAGTGATCGATTTGAATTTCCAAAACGTCTCCCTCTCTTGCTCCGAGCCTCCGATTTCTTGGATAGAGAGGTTTTCCTGCATTGGTTACTTCTTCGGATCAATTAATTGTGATTGAAGGTCTAGAGTATTTGTTACGAGTACGCAAGTGAATCGAACATTGTAATTTAGCCTATCGAGCGTT
This sequence comes from Carica papaya, assembly GCF_054855325.1. Classification (NCBI taxonomy): domain Eukaryota; kingdom Viridiplantae; phylum Streptophyta; class Magnoliopsida; order Brassicales; family Caricaceae; genus Carica; species Carica papaya. Next base: position 1,920,983 of record NC_142314.1, read on the forward strand.
TGGCTGGTGGTCTTTCACTATTCCGTTTAGGAGTTCACTATCCAACGTCAGGACAAGTCGACTCCAGGATATCGGGCTCTAGGCGTGTTGATATCCGTTGACTGATTTCTTTTCGTTTGTTCCTTTTTTCTGTTTGGCCGCAAACTCCTCTTTTTTCGTTGTGTTTTCTGACCAAAATAACTAAGCGATGAATTATAAAAAAAAATTATAATACGACAAAATTGTTTAATTTTTATTATATTTTTTAAAAATAAAAATTGATATTGATACTCAAATATATATTTCGTCCAAATTTTGATTTTCCTTCTATTGTCAAAAAATATAATTTTGACTAAAAGTTAAAAAATAAAAGTATTTTTTTTATTAAAAAAGATACAAATACTTTTAGATAAAAGCACAAATTATTTTTTTTTAATAAAAGTTAAATCATAAGCTAAAAATAAGTATTTTAAAAAATAATTTATGCTATAAAAAGTAAATAATATTTTCAATTAATATATTTGTTAACTTTATATTTTATTAATTAATAAATTTAATATTTTTAAATAAAGACATGAATTAATAACTTCATATGATTAAAATCATTTAAGAATGTGTAATTTAAAATCAATATTTAATTAAGCAAAACAAATAAAATAAGCAACTTAAATAAATAGCTCAAAATAAAAGTTAGTATTTAGTATTTGTTATTAATTTTTTTTTATATTTAATTAAATATAATGTTATACTTTATATTGAAAGTTTTTTATAGTTTCTTAAAATTATTTTTTTCTTAAAATTATTCCCAAATCATTTTTTTTTCCCATATAGAGAACAATAAACAATTACACTAAACATACCTTTGATAAATATATAATACTAATATAAAAAAACTTGTATAATAGAGGACATTAAATTCAAGTTTCCAAAAATTTACGAAGTTTATTATGTAAAAAAAAATAATAATTGATTCTTTGTTTATATCTATGAACTTTTTTATACATAATAAATTGACAAATAGAAACAATGAATAGATCAATTTTTGTAAAATAATCAATTGTTTTTATCTATATAACTTTCTTATACATAATAAGTTGAGATAGAAACAATGAATCAATCATATCTCATATAATAAAAAAGAGAAAAGATAAATTAGATGTTAATATGCTACTCTCTTTTTATTATATAGGAAATGATTTATTCATTATTTCTATCTCTATTTGTCAACTTATTGTGTTAGAAAAATTTACATATAAAAAAAAAAACTATCAAAAACAATGAATTAATCATTTAGAAAGGGCTAGATGGTAACAAAATATATCAAATTCAGTCTAATATAGTGACAATATATATCTAAAATTTGTCCCAAAAAATTAATTTAAACAATAAAGGTTGGGGAATTCATAATCAAATAATAATTTCACTTAGAAAGAACAAAATCAAACTTATGAAATAGTTAAATGGCTAGTTAATATTACAAATATTGAAATCATGAAAAGAATATAATTTAGGTTCTACCTTTTTTGGTAAAAAATAATAATTTAAAAAAAAATTGTACTAATTTTGTTCAAAAGAATTTTAATTGGCACTTGGGTTCATCTCACCAAAGCAAATTAGCTCATATCACAGTTGTCCCAAAATAGACTTGCACTTGGACTCAATCCCATGAAATTGGGCTTTTTGAAAATACTATATAATATATTTTTATAATACGCTAAGCAAAAAGCAAAACTTAAATCTCTAACTTAAATGAGAAGCTGCTTATATAATTTACTTGATCAAAATCCATTCATACTTCCATTTAAACCGAAGAAGAAAGTAGAAAGCAAACATGCACTGCCACCATATTGAGATGACACCCTAGTATATAATCAACTACTAGAAGAGTACTACATATCATCCTCATGTCTTACATTTATTTAAGACACTAATGCACACCAAATATAAGATTAAAATGGTAATGCACTTTAGCTACGAATCAAACAATGTATGCTCATAATTAATTCACTACCGAATAATTATTCTATTATGGTTTTATTCTATTCAGCAGTTAACTAAACATTGTAATACAAATATCTCAAAAGAAAACCCTAATCATTGTAATAGTCTCATAGTTCTGTTACGATATTACTTTATTTGACCAAGTTATTCTATCATAGTTTTATTCCATTCGGCAGCGTTTCATTTCACCTCAGTTCCATTCAGTAAACCAAGAGTAAGTTTGTGCATGGTTCACACGAATCTAAGAAAATGGGAAAACTTACGCCCAATTATATTCAATAAATAGTTCAATGTAAAGGTCTAACCCATTGACATAAATGCACTACAAAAGAACAGCAGCTGGGACCTAAGAAATTCTATTTCTTTTTTACACTGTAGTTTCTATAACCTGCTGTGGACTACAACCAGAGAAAAATCCCAAACAAAGAATTCCCAGAATTCTAAACTGTGTCGCTAAGAAAAGAGGCTTACCTCATTTCATCTGTGTCAACTCCAACAGGATGCACTGCCGAGGGGCAAAATACAACACATGCCCACTTCAAATTGCTTCAACATATTGTACAAAATAGAGTCAATGCCACAAGATAAGATACATTTATTAAGCTCATTGTCAATCAAAAATTACTCTTCTGGCTTGTCTCTTCTTATCTCGGATCTCTTCAGCTTGCATCAAGCACGAACATTTGGGACATTTCCCTGATGAACATAAATTAAAAATCTCAGAACATGCCTTCTTATGAAGATTAAATCAGCAAAATCTATGATGCAGAAACTTTTCCCACTTAGCGTTCCTGTAAGGATGATATGCACATTAGATCTTTTGGAGGTGTGTTGTAAGGATAACAATCCTATATGCACCTGAGCAATTACAAATGCCAGCACAGGAACATATGCCTATAATTGTAAACACGGTTTTGAGACCAAGAAGATTTGACTTTTTCAATTTTCAAGCAAGAAACTTTTCTTTTTCTTAATAAGAGGAGTATTGTATGTATAGAGAGAGACAGAAAGAGAATACAGTAAGGATAAGGCATCCTCCTAAAACCAAAGAGAACAAAAAACAGGATGAAAGAAATCAGAAAGCCCACTGCTGGCAGCTGCTATACTGTTCAAGTGTGACAAAGTTGTGGTTAGTTCCTATTCGATAAGCCAATATAAAGGGCCTCCCAATATTTGCAAACTAGATAAAGTTATATCTTTCAGCTTAAAAAAAAAATACAAGGTTACATCCTTGAATAATCTTAGTTACTTGGTTCATAAAGAAGCCAAAAAACACCACCATATTCCAAACAAAATCAGAGGGTTGAACACCCAGACTATTTCCAATGATATCTTGCTAGTCTCACTCAATCCCACCCCAAAGAAGAGGGAAAATTGATGAATGATCAATTTTCTTCTTCAAATCAAGATAGAACGTGTCTTTGTGCATGGTAGTGACTATTTTGAGTCCAGTCCGACAAACCATCCTATAAATAAAAGCATCAATGCTTTTTAAATCAATAGCATGTTGAGTACTTGTAACTGACTAAATAGAAAAGGCTGTTTGTAATCCGTGTATCACGATAAAGATATTCCCTAGTGAACTTTCCAAGCATTGAAACAACAGCAAATTGGCTGAAATTGTTAAAAAGAAGAAGAAATGATGTATTAGTTAGTGAAATTCACCATTTTCGAGTTGGGTTTTGCTTTCAGAGTCTTCATTGCTGCTTCAGCAAAAGCTTGTGCAGCTTCTGCATCAGCTTCTGCTGCCTTTGCTTCCTTTTCTGCTGCCTCAGCTTCAGCAATTGCAGCTTCTGCCTCTGCAACTGCTCGAGCAGCAGCCGCAGCAGCCTCTTTTGGAGTCATAGTCCTCATCCTGGCAAGCTCTAAATCAATCTGAGCTCTCTGAAAATCATCCAGATCATCTCTATCTACTCTAGTAGCCATCCTATCCCTTCTGTCTAATTGCAAGATCGAATTTCTTCTTTTCTCAGAAAACGGCAGAGTAGGTGCAATTCTATACTTGCGTTTAACCTGCAAGGAAAAGAATATTAACACTTGTTACTCAAGGAATCAAGGGAACCCTAAACCAAGTGGACAAGGTTGACAACCGGAATGCTAAACAAGGTTGATGCAGAAACTGAATTTTTGAGGGAGAAAAACTGATGCTAAATTCTCACGAGACACAGAATATAACAATTTTACCAAATTAACGAAGCAATGGCAAGCATTGTTTAAAAAAAAAAGATAGAACAAATAAGGTATTGAAAAATAATTTTTGAGAGAGACATTAAAAGGTAATATTACCAAAAATATCTGCAAATAAAGAAGTATTATCGGGAACAAAGCATGTAAATATGATGTTTTATATATTATTAATGTTCTTAACATATTTAGGAAATATTTTGCAGTTATAGAAAGCTGAGAATTAGTTGTTGGGAAACTAATTTATATTGGTTAGTAGGTCTTTTTACCCCATTAAGAAATTCGATTTTCTTAGGTAATCTATCTCTATATTTGGTTATTTGAGCGGTGCCTATATAAAAGGTGCCTCTTTTGTTGAATTACAACACCTACTATCATTTATTATAATTGAAAATCTTAAGTTGATTATTGAGGTCTGAATTCTTTGTCTAATTCTCTGTCTGATTTCTCCCTAAGTTTTAGGTTTAAACCCTCTATGTTATACATCAATTAGTATTACAGCCTAACTCATTTGGCTACAATTGATACTTGATAGTCAGCCAAAATGCTAGTTATCCAAGCATGACATAAAGCCTTCTGGATTCGCAATATTGAAAAATGTTAAATCTGTCAACCTACCTGGAAGTCTGGCCACTGCCAAATCAGGGTTTAACTGCTCTTATAATCATACGTTTGGGTTGTCGACCGACCAAACCACAGAATCTAAATCCATTGAATACCATTGCATCATTTATTAAATAAAAAAGTTAGCTCACTAGAAATCTACCTTCCCAGCCACATTATAACAAACCAACCACCATTTCCGTGGAGTCTCCCCGAAAACTTATTCTTTTCTATTAATAGTGTACCAGAAATGAGATACTCCGCAAAGAAACCTGCAAGTGAGTCTCTACAGTTTTTCAAATCAAGATATTAAACATTGCACCAGTTCAGCGCTTAATCTAGCACATCCCAGCCAGTTCAACACAAACTGACCACCAATCTACAGTCCAAGGAGTCTTCTCTGAGAACCTTATTCTACCCAACCAATAATGTGCTTTGTTTTTGAATTTTATAATTTTCTTGAAAATTCTTCTCTATTTAAAAATTCAAAAATAAGACAAGAAAGAAAAGTGATTGCAAATGGGTCCAAAACACAACTGGCCTAATCGTGGCCTAAACATATTCTCCTAGTTAAAATATATCAAGCATATTGTTTCATTACAAAGCATGAGTTAATAGATGATTTAGAAAGTTTTTGGTCAAAGTAGATATCGACAGAAAATTCAAACAATTAAAATTCTACCAAATCTGCAAGCTTCTGACATATAAGCCTATCTGAGGATGCTATTTGGTGAGGAATCATGTACAGCAAAAAATAATATAGAGAAAAATTCTGCAGTAGATCTAAAAGTTGATGATCAAGTTTTGACCACTGATGTTGAAAATAGAAAGGCAAAAAATGTGACGAGCAATAATACTCCAAATTTTTTGTGTGCACCCAGTAATACCAAAAATGCACTTAAAAAATACACTAATTCTTCGGCTTGTTCATTTTGTACATCTACTTAGTTTCACATTTATCCGGAATCCGCTAGTTTAGCACCATTTTTCGGTTTTCATTAAAATCAAAATTTGCAAGTTTCAAGACCCTAAAGTACATCTTCAAATCTTCGACTTCTTAATGTAGTTATGAGCTTGCTAAGTTTGTCAAATTGAAAATTAGATGATTCATTTTCAATTTGATTCAAATAGTTATACAAAAAAGGACGGAATATTTCTTTAAAATTAAAAGAGAAAATGCAATTTAGATCTAAAAGGAAATAAAAAGATTCTGTTAATTCATGTATAGATCTCATTGATATGTATGTCAACAAATTTATATAATGTATCAGAATGGAATCTAAGATAATCCATGTGTGCATGCGTTTGGTTTCATCTAACCGAAATGGTACATGATATATAGGAAAATGTACTATCGAGGAGTTTTTAATTACGAATACATATGTATCCTTATCATACTGAGACATGAATAGAAAGAGAACGGATTGAATAGCATCTACTAACATCACCAAAAATATTGTTAAAATACTTTTAAGAGAAGGTTTTATCAAAATGTAAGGAAACATCGGAAAAACAACAAACATTTTTTTGTTTCAAGCCTGCGACACAAATGAAATAGGAAAGAACCATATAAAATTATTTTAAATTTAAAACGGATCAGTCGCCCTGGTTTACGACCCTATTCTAACTATCAACAAATTCCGAGAATTTTAGGTGGGGTGAGGAATGTAATCTTTTCTACTTCTCGAGATATAATAACAGACCGAGAGGCTCGACGAGAAAGAATCGGCGGAGAAATTTTGTGTTTTATATGGTAATTTTTCTGATATCTAAATTGTATCCGGACTTCCCATTTGTACAAAAAAGAATGACTGCCTAATATCATTCCATCGACATTAATTGATACTTTAAGGGTTTTTTTTTTAAATAAATACTTTTAAGGGGTTTTACCTGTAATGAAAAAAAAAAATAAGGGATTCATGAAGGTTTAGTTACTGAACTATTTCAAAATGGCATGCTCGGGGTTGGTTTAGATAATAAAGATCTAATTCTCAGTTATGTTTCAAGACAGATCCAACAGAGTTTTATACGTATACTTGGGAAATCAGAATTGAAGTAAATCCTTATGATTCAACCAGGGGCCATCCAATTGGAGAACAAGTTCGCTCCAAGTTCGGGAGAATTTTGCAATACAAGACACTAAAATGGAAGAATCATAACAGTAAAAGATAATTATTAAAATAGCGTGTAACTAGGTGTTGCATATATTACTAGGAATTTTTAGCTTATTTAAGAAGCATTTGTAGTTTAGAAGGTGAAAGGTTATGTGGGAAATTTATTAAATTTCTATAATTAGTTAGTGGTCTCTGTTCTAGCCTATGTTGCTCAAGCCCTTCAATTTTAATGCCACACCCTTGTCATATCTGCCACAATACTGGTGGTGCAGAGTCTATGTGATCCAGCACTAGAGGTTATAATATATAATCATGTGAAGATGATGATTGAGAGTCTTATGTTCAAGCGAAGATAAAATGGAGATTACCTGTTCTTAAATGTTTAAAATTTTTATTTACTTTTTCATATGAGTAATATTGAATTAGTTCAGTACCACTATTTAGTACTAATTTTTCCATTTTCACTACAAATTTGGAATTACTATCTTCTTTCACTAAAGATTTATTAGTGTTATGTCTGTAATATTGTCTTAGCTTCCTATAGCAATATTATAACTTTATCAATCTTCATATCAAACAAGTTCAACCACCCATAGGCACTTTTTGGTCTCTTATTCATTTAATCCCCGTATCTTTAAGTACAAAATCATCAAATCAAACACTTAAATCCATAACCATACTGGACATTCCCACATGAAGCCAAGCAACAGAGATTTTAGCTTAATTTCCTATTAGAAATTCCTAGTCTGTTAGGCATTTTATTTTCTAAGTTTGGTTTTATGGCTGATTCTTATTGAAGGATAATTAAATAGTGTTTCCATTCGTGATTATTATTCAATAAATAGAGATATGTGAGTTGTTTATTAAAATCCAAGATCTTTGTTTAGTTTCTTTCTAGTTTGGGTTCAAGTTCCCCTTTCCCTAAATCAATAAGGACCAAATAGCAGCCTGGTACCTTTTCCTTGATAAGGTTTTTTTTTTTCCTTTTTGAATGAGAAACTTGGGGAGGAGAAAGAGAGTTAAAAGAACTAAAGAGAGATGGGAATATTGTGTCAGGAAAGAAGAGAGAGCCAGTTGAAACTCTTAATGTCCGGCCCATTCTATGGCTCAATCCTCTCCCTGACAAAATGATTTCTTGAGCTAACTTGCTGAAGCCCACAGGGCTTATTTCCATTCAAACAAAGAAACACAACATAGAAGCACGATTGATTTACCTGCTTCAGAAATTAAGTTCCAGTTGCTAATCACAGGTTCAGTTTGCTAAAACATCCAAGTAGTATTTCAATGTAAATTGAAAGGGAACATAACTTCATGCACATGTCCAAAAAAGCTGAAAATAAGTGGTAAAAATATCATCACATCACCACCGTCATAACTAAGAATACTATATATTTTACAATTTTAAATGTCTCGCTTAGGCCGTGGCATCCAAGGTTTGTTTAAGCAAGCATCCAAATAGTTAGCACAAAGATACACTGTATGCAATTACCTTAATCAGTTTACTGTTTGCAGTCAAATACTTTAATTTTGCTGACAATAGCCTCTTAAAGTCTGGAGGTGCCCAATAATGTTCCTGGCAAAAAAAAATAAATAAACAGGTATGTCAGTATATTGAGACTATACAAATTACTACTTTACAAAAATGTAAATAATGTATATATCAAACACTGACAGTATATAATGAACAAACAAGATTATACTTCTTCTTCTAATACTAATTGGATCGGCAAAGACAATTTATTAGGATGTAATCCATATTATCACACAGTCTCCACTATCATCATGCTACTATCTGATGATGAATTAGATAGAGAAAATAATGTCTCCGTAGTTTCACATGTTGAGGACAAATCACATACCTAAGAGCTAAGGTATGTACAAGATATCCTCTAAGTTATGCTAAATGCTTAAGAATTAAGCAAACATTCAAAGTGCAAAATTATGCAGAAGAAGTAGGACACTCAATCCTCAAAATATATCTTATCACATTACATGTAGTAATGAAAGTTGAATAAAGGCATTTAGTAGACAGATAGTAGAAAGTAACAAAAGGTGCATGGATAGAGAAACTTGACTCTGGTGCTAAACTTGTGAAGCCTCAAACTTAACCACAGCCAATTTGGGAGCCAAGGCTCTTCCAACCCACAATATAGAAAGAAAAACAGTAAGGAAGGATGTAATCTGCCAAACCTTCACTGTAACAAGTAATGGTTTATGTCCAACCACACATGGCAACACAACAATTATATTCACCTCCAACCAAATAACACCATCCCCACAGGGTAAATAGAGAAATACCTCTATATAGGAAGCAATATTCGTCTTATTAGAACCACCAGGCTCCTTCAAGGTACTTATAGCCTCCATTATAAGGCTATCCAATCTGTAATATTGAAATAAAACAACCAGTCATGCACCCGAATAAAAAAAAAGCGGCACAAAATGCCATTGCTCTATTCGTAACACAAACAAAACTGCAACTAAGGAAGGCACACTTTTCCAAGTAAGAAACCAGACATATATGCAGTAAAATGAATAATAGATGGCAGGAATGACAGAAAATGAGGAGGGAAATAGTTAGTTGCTTGAACTTGCTTATCCGTGTTTTAAGCAAGAATTCTATGGATATAAGCTTGAACAGAAAAAGGTGGTAACTGATCAGTATCTGAGAATGAACGCAAATTCGACTCTTCGCTCTTGGTCTCTCTCCCTCTCTTTGATTCCCCTCTCTGTCACTCTCTAAATAAGCTTTTCTCTCTTGTTCTCGTAATTTACCACATCAATCTTCAGTTCCAATTCACAATTATTTAAAAAATAACAAGCCAATAAGCACTTGGTTAACAATAATCAGCAGTCAATAGGAAGACATGGATAATCTGGCAGAAGAACAAGTACACCTACTGAATTCACTGAAAAAGCCTTTTGATCTCTTCCATACATATATGTGTGTGTGCATGTATTCAAGTAGAAGAACAAGTACACCTAGTCAATTCACTGAAGAACCAATTTGATCGCTTATATATATAAAGCATTGAAAAAGGATCAAGCAGAAAGAAGTCAAAACAATAGGAACGCCCAAAGGACGCACTCCAAGGTCATTTGAAGATATTTTATCTAGTCCGAGAAATTATGCACGAAATCCTCATCACGGGTATTCATGACAATGATGCCACAAACTTTCTCTCGCAGAAACTGATAAACACATTTTAATCAAGTTAGTAAACCTACAGGAGATAGAGAACTCCACAATAATCTACATATTTAGATTATATCTATGGAAATAAATGAAGAATAAGATTGCTTATTGAGAATATACTTGCATATGAGGGGGGAAAAGTAATAGCTACCAGGCAATGCACGAAAGAAGTCCAAAAAGGAGTCAAGTTACAGACCAACACCACTCGCATATATACATTCTGTTGAAGAATTTCTATCTAGTCCAATCATACATGAAAAGATCCATATATGTATATACATATATGTATGCATATATGATATAATTACGATCATTTGCAAGATCATGATCTACACTCCACAATCAAGCTATATTAAGCATTTAAGTTAGAGCAAGTTCAGATCATTCTGTTGAAAAAAAAAATGTCACAAGTGTAGATGAACACACTGTTCTTAGTATATTACAATGCATGCATGCATGCAGGCAGGAGCGACTAACATACCAAAGCCTTCAGTTCTATATTTGTTATTGGATAAGTTTTCCTGAATACTGAGGAAATCTCAGTGCAACATAAAGATCAAAAGAAAAAAATGCCTAACCTCACATTAGGTCTCCTTGGAGTAGGAGCAGGAACAGGAGCAGGAACAGGAACAGGAACAGAAGCAGGAGCAGGGGCAGGAGCAGGAGCAGGAGCAATCTGAAGTGGAGCAGAACCATAACCACCCACAGACTTAGCATCAACCATTTCTTCATCACTCGGAACAACAGTGTTGACAGCTTCTTCCTGTTTAACAACAGGCGGGGTTTTCTTGACTGCTAATCTAGCCTTATCTCGTGACCCCCATCCATTTGCCATCACACTCATATTTCTCCATTTATCCTACCAACATTGCAACCAAAGATAACCATGCACTATAAACCACAAAATACCATAAAAATAACAATGTTAAAACTTTCCTAACAGAAAGGATAAAAGGGGCTCACCTTAAGATCCACATTGGAACGCAGATACAGCACACCACTAAACTCAGGGTCCTTAAGTATGGTGCGCCACTTGCCAGCACCATGCTTAACAACACCAGCTCTCAGCGCTGCTTCCTCTTCCGGTGTCCACTTCTGCTTAGGAGCCCCCATTACCAGTAGCACAAAGATCTTCGAAAGGATTAATATCTACTCTAGAAAAACCAGCAATACACCAAATGATCCATAAGAATCCATCCAATTAGTACAAAATGACTAACATAATTCAAATCCTGCAGCTCTTTAACCTGATTTCATTCATACCGAACATGACCTCCAGCTAGTCATCTGTTTATCTAATTCTCATTCTAACTATCTACCAATACGTGATAACGAACATGAAAAGAATCTTTAAATAAATATAAACAAAATCGCCACAAAAATCAAAGGAAACGTATATCTCTCAATAAGAAAACTCACCGGTAAACCCCAAAAACTAAAATAAATACACAAGGGCCGATACACGTTGAAGCTGAAAACCCTAAATTCCCCTCCCAATCGCAATTCTTATGACTTAAAAGCAAAATTCAATTCCATAACCATTTACACACCACATGCATAAGCAAATCAATCAAACGAAATGAAATTACTGGAGAAAATACAGGAAAAAAAAAATTAGAAGAAGAAGAGAGGAGTCATTTACCAGAGTCGATAAATTCGAAGAAATGAACAGAGACGATTTTTTGTACGCTCCAGTTACGGTTCTTTCATTTCCTCTTCCCTTCCTTCTTTGAAATTTTTTCTATTCAGATTCAAATTCATCCGGTGATGGATTACGCACAGACGTGGATTTTCTTTTTTTGTTTAAACGTACTTTAGGTATGTAGGGGTAATTTGGTAAATATGTGAAACAGTGGCGTGAACAACCGGCTTTGTTGTGGCGGGAGGAAGTAGAAACCTCTGGTATTTTACACGTGTCTTAATTAGATGAATGTGTAGATGTTAAAATGGCCGGTCCAGTCCCGGCCCAAATAATTGTGCTCGGATTTGATATATCGGGCCTTAAGGATTGGATTCGGGTCGGCCCGTCGGAAAATATTTTACGTTTTTAATTTATTTTCTATATTCTGATTTTTTCTTTTCGTTATTATTTTGATACTTTGGTAAATTTAGTAAAACAAATTTACCATGTACTTACCCTCCCAAATTAAAAAAAAAAAAAAAAATTTACTCCCAAATTAAAAAAAAAAAAATCAACCTAACCGCCCTTGTGCTTTTTACCTTTGAAATTAAAGAAATTTTAACACCCGAATATGGTATTTTATACTTGAACACGTTTAATCCGGCATATTATCGTCCAATCTCAATATAACATTATTTGTTAAAGTTCACAATTCATGTCAAATCAGGTAGTACATGGTAAAGAAATTGAACATTAGAAATAATTTTCAAAATTATTTCGTGTTTAATGAAATTAATTTTTTAGAATTTTAAAAATAAATTTTTAATAAAAACCACAATTCATTTTTTTAAAATTACGCTGTAATTTTTAGTTTTAAACTTATTACAAATAAATTTTTTACCTTAACTCTTGCCAAAATCACTTTGTATTTTACCTATTTTTGAAAGGTCAAAAGCCACCACCGGAAGTTGCGCCAAACGTGCTCCAAAAGGGTACGGATCCAGCAAATACAGACTACAAAACCATCTTTGGTGGCTACCAAATTCCTTTGTCTGCCATCAGAAACTACCGAGTGCCCTTCCACCTTGTACCAATAACAACAAACTTTTACTCTGCTAAAACAGATTTTCTATACAATACAGGAACAGCCATATCCAAATTTTACAAACGCGCAGAATGGAGTGAAATATAACAAAGGTTCAATTCCAATCAAAAAGGAAAAACAAGGTCCAATTTATTAAAAGAAAATGAAAAATATGATAGATATGAGAAAATTAAATGAGTCTGAAGAAAATCATATTTCACAAATCAATTGAAGTTTTTCAATGTTTTTGCACATGCTGGGGTGGACACCTTCAATTGCTTTTTCCTCCAGAGTCTCTCATCAGAAGCAGGCATCGAGGAGGCAGCAACAGCACAGAGCAGCCAAACTGAAAGAAGAACAGTAATTTAACACCATTGACCAGACACTAAGAACTAATAATTACTTATAAAGCTTGAACACCATATAAACTCTGGCGATGCCCAATGTAACAACAGAAATGGTCACTAAGGTAGCGGATTTTATTTTGATTGCCACATCTACGCACTTCACCTTAGATAAGACACTAAAAACTGCACTTGATTACAACCTTATGTATTTAGCAACATCAGTGTTAGATTCCTTTTCTACCTTACACTATTATAGATTTACTTTTTCTAGAGCTTTTAAAAATGCCACTTTTTAGTTCCCGATCCTCTTACAATAGGATTATACAAAGACTCCTTTTGATTAGACTTGCAATCGAAAAACATTACTAATGTTATCATATTTTTTCCAGCAAAAATCCCCCTTTGTGGGCTTTGCATGTTTCGAAAAATACCCTCTTCAAGCCCTCTATCTTCAGAAGCTCAGTAGGACCATCCAAACAAAGAAAACATAACCTACAGAGTCACACAACCAAGTAAATTATGCTAACGCGGAATCGCTCATTAGACTAAATTCCCATTGAGAAACCAGAATTATGACTCCTGTTACATTCTTAATCTGTAGGAACATCTTAGGAAAAACCTAAGCTGACTTCGGATAATCTGGCATAATCTGCATTTTATTTCCAGCTACATCTAAAATCAAATTATGAAATTTGTGAATATTGAATATAACAGTAAAGAAATTCACATCACCAGGTTACCAGAAATCATTGATTAATCTAATACTCACAAGTACCCCCGCGAAGGGAACACCGATAACTCAGAGGTAAAAGGGTTAGCTTTTTGAAGAGTCAACTGATCTAAAACCTAAAAATAACTGAGATTATGGCAGATTTAGAAAACTTGGACAAATAGAAACATCTATACATGCAATTGTAGACATGGTAGGAGCGCACATAGAAAAAGGGAGAGAGACGCAGAGGGCAAAGGGGGTCATACCAGCCTTCTAGGAAACCAGTGCTTTGTTTTTGTTGTTGAGGAGGAGGCTGAGCGTATTGAGGAGGGTATTGAGGAGGATATCCCTGTGGCGGATAACCCTGTGGATATCCTTGTGGAGGATATCCTGGCGGCGGATAAGCATCTTTTGGTGGTGGATACCCTTCTGGCGGATAACCTGGCACTCGTAAACAAACACCCAAACAATAATCATTAGAAAAATATTCCAGATCCAATTTATTCACCAGCATAAAGTGAAGTCTGTAACCAGAAAATTATAACTTAACCCTAAAGAAATAAATACCCTCGGCAATAACAAGAATTCAAGAACAAAAATGGAAAATCAATCGGAACAAAAACGTAATTGAAAAAAATTAGGTAAAATTTTTGTTAGTCAAGGCTAAAATCCATGTTTTGCTTTCTACCCCAAATTTGATAAATTTTAAATAGTTCACAAAATCTAGGTCGAAATGACTATCTAAACCCGATCTATAACACAACAATCACAAAGATCTTTAATTCCGTTTCCTCTCCAACAATTAGATTTAGAACAGAGAAATCGAAAAGCTAAAAGAAACTCAGATTTGATCTTCTTCCAGTAAAAACACTACAGAAACATAGAACAAAAAGAAACGAAAACAACCTTGAGGAGGAGGAACACCAACTGGAGGCTGCTGTTGATTGTAATAACTCATTCTTTAGTTTCTCCTTGGCTGATCTCTGATCTTTCTTCTTCTTTTTCTTCGATAAGATATATATGCACAGAAAGACAGAGAGAGAGGCGGCTCTACAGATGAATAAGGAAGGAGATGAACCTGAGGGAGAGAGCGATAGAAAGATGAGATTTTTATATACGTTTTTTTAATTTTATAAAATAAATAAAAAGGAGAACAGTGACAACGAAGGTGAGTTGTGTTGGGACTCGGGACGGGACTCAGTCGAGTTTTCTTCCCCAGGGGTTGAAGAAAAAGTTCAAGATAATATTACAGTACACTCGAGTTTATAATATTAATTTTCAGTTTCTGTCTTTCTACCGTTCATCTTAAATCTTTTGAAAATCAATAACATCTAACGGTCTAACATGCTGTTCTTATGATTTTTACTTTAGTCCTGCCCTTAGAGTAATACTTCCCAATTATTTCGTAACTACTAGGGAGAAAGACACGGCAGCTAAAGTGGGGCGTGCGCGATGACGTGGCACTCAACCGTTGGGGATTACGGAGGAGAATGTGCAAATCAGCACACCACTTTATGATTTTTCTTTTTTTTTTTTACGCCCAACGTCCGTGTTCAAAGCGCGTGAAATAATCAATAATTATAGAAACAAAAATATTAATTTAAAAATCATAATGTATGTTTTAAATAAATATCACAAATAAATTTAATAAATTATTAATTAATAAATATTTTTCTTAATTATATACAGGAGGACCTCGTGTGATAAAAAAAATTAAAAAAATTTATGTAAAATAATGAATTTATAAAAAAAAAATTATAACTAAAATTGAGAGAGAATTTTGATAAATGTGATTGGAAAATTTTGTCTTGCCAAATATGGTCTCCCTAATTTCACTCAATATTCCTTTTTTAAGATTTTTAATGTTATCTTTTACATGGGTTTTACGTGTATTAATTATATTATCCTTAAAAAATTAATTTATATTTTAATAATGGCCAAAAATATGGTTTATATACCTTACTTTTAAAAACTTAGTTTGTGTACAATTTTTTTTTTACTATTTTAGTTTCTTTATTTTTAAAAAATTTATATTTTTAATTTTTACTCGCTAATATTGTTATTATGTTTGTCACATAAATCTGGTTAGTCACGTGACACAATTCAATTAAGTTATTGTTATCATATTATATGTAAACTTGTATGATGATGTAGAATTTGATATGAATAAGTTTAATTATTATGTTATGTAACGCCCCGTTTTTTTTTTTCTTTTTCGGCGGTGTTGTATCAAATAGATTAGTATACAGAACACTCATATTTTATTTTAAATTAATTATACACCTAAAAGAAAAATATTGCAACCAATTATTCAATTTTTATATAAATTTTCAACTGCAAACACATCAATATAGTAGCTTACGAATTATATAAACCCTTATTTTTACATATAGTTTACACCCCTACCAAACACATAACTATCATGTACTACCAGTAGTAAACCCTGCTCCATCTCCTCTATATGCTAGGTTCGAAAACCTGCAACTCTGATCCCTTCTCTAGTCCTACTTCATCTGGAAGTAATAAATAATAAGTACATCTAATTCAGTGTAGTGAATTTAAATTTTAAATATAGTATGAAAACCCAATCACAAATCGATTTAAGTATAAAAAAAATTGTTCGCTATTTTAATCATAAATCCCACATTCACGTAAATCATATTCTTTCATTCGATTTCTTTTATAATCTCTTTGTGGTAGCATATTTTGGGGGATGATTGTTCCTCTTTTCGGCTCCTTCTATGATATACAACAACAATTATCTTTAAGTTTGATTTTTTTTTTTTTGTTACCTTAACCATTTTATGTGTGCAATAATCAAAATCTTTTATATCAAATATTATATCATCGTACATATGATCTATAATATAGATAACATGCCAGCTTAATTGTGTCGTATGTCTAAAAGAGTCCACGTAACAGGTACATTAGCATTGTTAATTATTAAAAAATTAAATATATATATTTTTTAAATACATTGATTAAAATAATACAAATATCAAAATAGTATTTATAACCTATTAATAATTGATTAAGTTACTAATTAGTCTAATAGAATTAGTTATAAAGTTTTTAAAAATAAAAAGTTAATTATATTTTTTTCCAAACTATTATTATATTAACTAAAAAAAAACTAATGGATGCCCTTTAAAATATCATAATTCATGTTGGTAATGATTATAGTAATTATTAATTGATTTATTGTACTAATACGATGATATAATAGTTAAAAAATATTGTATTTTATTTAAAAATTAAGTGTTTAAACTTTATAAAAAATATAAAATTTGCCGCTTTATATACTAACATATGAGTTAATAATACATAATTAAACGAGTTCAAGAGTTTAACTCATTAGTGGTAGTAATTAAAATTTGATGATTATATTAGAGTTAGTCCCAACAAGTTATGATGTTTATAGGTAAAAAATATATATATATGTTTATTATCTAAGTAAATTTTCTTAATTCAATTAGTTATAACGAAATAAAAATATTGACTTAATTTTTTTTTTAATTATTAATTATTATATAAATAAATACACTTATAAAGTAACTAATTCGTCTGTAATCTAAAATACTTTATAATTTTATACTAATTTATGAAGTAAAATATTATTTTAATTAAAAAATACGAGTTTTATAAATTATAACCAAAATAATTTTCAAGATAATTCAATAAAAACTAGTTTGATAACGTGTTGACCATGTATGAAGTTAAAAGAAATTTGACCTTTTGACTAAATTCAATTCGACAAATAATTAGGAATTAAATTACATTAAAAATTCCACCATGTCTAGTTTGTATCTAAATAATTAAATAATTCTATTAGAAAATTTAAAAATTTGAACACAGTGGTCAAACATGGGGCTTTGATTAGAACAACTTAATTGCTGTATTATCGGGGCTAATTACAGCTTAATTAATGTTGACCGTGTAATTTAATTAAATAAATTATGAATTAACAATTTAATTGCATACCTCGAGGTACGCAGAAATTGTAAATGTCAAACTTTCTCCCGTTTCTAACTTTGATTTTTCTTCCTTGTATCACCTTCGTCCTGGAACTTGCAGCTGTTGCCAGATAATTCATTTGTCTTTTTATCAATTTAAATAAAGTATAGATTTTATTAGTATATTTTATTCGATATTGTTTATATATTTTCAAATTAAATATTAAATATTTTATACGGAAAAGATAAAAATAATAATAATTTTCAAATTTTAATTAATTATAATTATTATAATAAAAAAATTTAATAAATTTAGCATCATATAACAGTTAACATTCAGTTCTACGGTACTCGGAGTCACGCAAATAATCGTGTGAGTACTAAAAGGAGCGATCCCCAATCACTCCTTATTTATACATCGCATAATCCACATTATATTTTCAAAACCCTTATTTGGGCGTTTGTCAGTCAACTGTAACAGATTGTTCCTCACGCATCCGAAATCCCCTATCTTTGATTGCACGAGTATGCTTCCATTCATGGAGAAATTTTCTCACAATTTTTTTTTTTTTAAGTTATCGATTTTATTCAATCAAATATTATAAATCGATTATTATTAATTTATAATATATTCACAATACAATAAGTTGTATATACTTAATGAAATTTGAATTCGTGACTCTTAAATATAATACGGTGATCATAAACGCTAACGTGATGGATTATTAACGAATTAAATAATTTATTTATTTTTTCCATAAAGATTAGAGATTTAATATTTAATTTAATATTAAACTTTAATCTTTATGAAAATATTATTAATTATTTAATCAATTAAGAACACCCGTTATCATGCTCAACTAATATTAATGCCACCAAAGCTACCATAAAATGACATACGCATCCTTGGCTTAGAAGCATGTATATATATACATATACATATACGTATACGTATACCTATACATATAATATATATATATATATATGACAGCCATATGTAACATGCTCAAAAAAACGACAAAAGTGTAGAATGCAGTTGGCTGTCCTGTGCTGGATCATGGTTGGACATGTTAAAACATAGTACTAATTGCACTGAGCCCACATGTCCCTATTGATATTATATATATAAGCGGTTGAAAAAAAATCACAATTAAGATATGATATTTTGGTAATATTATAGCATAATTTTTTAAAAATAAATTTACATTATAATGTGGATTAATTTTAAGATATTTGTATTTTTTTTTTAGTGTTTTGGAGATAAAATAAGTAAGATTTTAATAAAATTTATCCACAAATTAATATTTTATTTCATAAAAAATGAGTAAGTTTTTTGCCACTACTGTAACGACCCCGAAAATTAAAAGGAAATGTATATATAAATTTTGAGTGCGGAAGCGAAATAAAAAGTTATAATTAATATCTCTTACACAATAACCAAAACGTACTAACAATATGAAAGAATAAGTTAACTAAATAAAATATTAGAAATGAAATACTATAAGAAAAAATAATAAATATTTAGGCATCTACTCGCTGTCTTCATGCGAAATGGGCCCGGGAGCCAAGTCCTCCTGATCTGAAATAGTTAAGTAAAGAATTAGCTACACTAGTCCAGTAAAGACGTCGCACTATATAACTGTCACATAAGTAAATGTTGGTAAAAAAACAAAAACGATCAATGGAACACAATTTTTAACAAATTCATTAATCAATAATAAAACCCTTTACTGTCCACTTATCTCAGTAAGATTTATGAAAACGACCAATAGAAACAATAACATCAAAAATATCATGAATTCATATATACTCTGTAACATAGCACATGTCATACTTTTATTTTTCAATAATCAAATAACAATTTTTCTCTTTTATCAGCCTACCAGTATCCACGAGAATCCATAGAGGTCCCCGCTACACGTGAACCATTAACTTAAACAACTTAATTTTAGGGACATCCCCATACCCCGTCCGGTATGGGCGCCAAAATATTTAAAATCTCCATACCCCGTCCGGTATGGGCGTCAACGTTCCCGGTAGGGTTCCCTATGGACCCGGCCCATCCACCATCTCCCAGAATATCTAGTGAGGCTGTCAACTTATCAATTTATCAATTCACATACCCTTTTTCCATTATTTTCTTAGTTTTCTATTTCTCACATAAACGTGAACACTTGAACAAGTAATGTGCATTCAACGAGGCAAGCATACATTAAATCCACGAAACCAAGCAGCAGTGAAGTAAACAGTGATTCATGCATCCGAAACCATAGAATAAATAAGCCACATAATACATTTAAAACTGTAAAATAAATAAAACAGGAAATGACCAAAAAATATATTAGATTCGGGCTCCATTAGCAACCTTAATTAATTACGTGTATCTATATAATTCATAAAATACAGTTTTATCATTCAATTGAACTTTAATTCCGCGATAGAAAATAGGGTGAGGGATCCTTGCTTGATGCGAAGTCTAAAACTGGTTTTTCACTGCGCCTACGAGCAGTCCCTAGATTCTCTGAATTTTTTTTCGGGAACTGAAACGCACTTACAGTACCTGCACATGTCCCCAAATAACTCAAAATCAGACCTAGGGCCTACTTGGCCAATTTCAAAATTTCGGCACGGCGGCTCCGCCGTGCTCCGACGCCGCCGCTTGTGGCGGCGATCCACCTCAGGTTGGCTGTTTTCGGCCAAATTTAGCCAAACTTGCATTGGTTCATGTGATAAAACACCCCTAGGGCCCTCGGTGGGCCAAAAAAATGCTGAAAACTGAAACTTACTGGCGACGGGGCTCTCCGGTGCGGCGGCTCCTCCGGCTCGAGTTGCGATTTGGTGTTTTACTCTCGTCAACCTTTAGAGGAAGGAACGGTGGTAACAATAGTGTAAAAATTACATCGAATAGGGATCGGGAAGGGCCTCATCAGAGGTAAAAATTGAGAAAACTCACGACGGCGTCGCTGGGTTTTGGTGTTGTTTTTCGGCCAATTGGCCGGTGTTTTGGCTCCGATTTGGCCACAGATGGGTTTAGAATTGAAATCCGAGCCAATAGGAGAATTTTTACCTCGTTTGGCGGCTGGAAGGTGCTTCGGTGCGGCGGTAGGTGGCGGCGGTCGGTTCTCCAATGGTTGGGCTGTCTTTTCTGGCATGGGCTCTGGCGACTAGGGTAAGGGTTTCAGTGTGGATGAGATTATTTATAACCTTCCGCTTTTAATCTGAGTCGTCCATCGTGATTAAATAGTAAATGAATCTGAGCCGTTCGTGCGCCATTCAATCTGGGCCGTCCTGTAACGCCCCGTTTTTTTTTCTAACGGTATACGATAAAGCACTCATACAACACAATACCGAAATCCCATATTATTCCAACCATGCACAAGAGAAACTTGTCCGCCTTCATTATTCCAAATCAATTGTACATACATCTCTACCTCTACAACACATAGTAACACAATATCAAACATTCCTAGATGTTCAATATCCAGACTAAACCATCCTTTCAAACTACTTTAAATCACAAACAAAACTTGTGCCCTATGGCACTACCGACGGGGCTCCGTTACCAGCCGCTCAGATCCCAATTCCGTTCTTACTCCACCTGTGAATGATGAGAAGTGAGTTCACATAACTCAATACGATAAAAATCAAGTTGTAAGTGCAATATGCAGTGACAAGAATTTCCAGAAATGTCTATATGCATTTATCCTACCCGACCCAACCCAACTCATAACCCCCTCCCTACACCAATCATCAAGGTCCTATTCCAAGGAAATAGTACGGCCAAGCAACCACACTCACCCAACAATCATCCATTAACTCCCGTCACCAACATCGGCGACTCATACGCTCTTCCCCCATCTCCCGACCTCATGAGGCCACACACACACACACAACCACCTTCATTCCACGTCACCAATATCGGCGACTCATATCCATATCTCCACCTCTCGACCTAACAGGCCACGCACACACACAAACACCATTATTCCGCGTCACCAACATCGGCGACTCATACTCACTCCTCCACCTCTCGACCTAAAAAGGCCACATACACACACGAATACCATCATCTCACGTCACCAACATCGGCGACTCATACTCACTCCTCCAACTCTCGACCTCGTTGGGCCACGCACACACACAAACACCATCATCTCGCGTCACCAACGTCGGCGACTTATACTCACTCCTCCAACTCTCGACCTCGTTGGGCCACGCACACACACAACCATTTCCACCTCCCGTCACCACCACCCGTGACTCATACACCCTCCTACCCCTCTCGACCTTGCTAGGCCACACCCACACACCTATCCCCTCCCCGCGCCACCAACATCGGCAGCTCAAACCGCCCCCACCAACGGCCTCCAAATCTCTCATCCCAAACCGCACGCTCCCATCTCCCCTTATACCATGCTAATCCCAAGCGCTCTAACTTACTAAATCCTACTGACCACATTACTCCTCTTCTCTCATCCAATCCCCCTCAAATCCTGTTTCCTAGTCCCCTCTGCCGCACCTTCCAGTCCCCTTCCCTCTCCTACCGCCCCTTACCCGCCACCTCCCGTTTCCTATACACTGTTGCCTACCTAGGGCGATTAACCTCTCAGCTTGCACCGTCTCACGCCACACACACGCCCTCACCACCGTACATTTCGGGGAAACACGTCGCCGCCTATTAGCGGCTCCCTCCATATCCCCACCCACGCACACACCACGCACACACCTCTTCTGTCCTCTCGAGTTTTTATCCCACCCGCGCCCCTTAGATTGTCCTCTCACATCCTCCTCACTCTGTTCTACCCGTACCACCCCCATCCTTCCCCACGGCTCCCCACTCCAACACCGCAACACCTTCAATTCCTCCCCCGGTCACCTCCGTGAGCGCCCTGGATAACCCCACGCTTACGGCCTACCTTCACCGCTCCACTCCGTCGCGCCATTGCCGACGCCGCAACCTGCAACAAAAACTCACTACACACACACACCACACCAAATAGCTCAATTTTTACCGTACCTCCCGTTTCCATCTTCCTTCTTCCTGCCGATCGCGTCATCTGTCCACGGCCTCCTTCCCTCTCCCTTCTCGCTCCCCTCCGCCCCGACTCTCTTCTCTCTCCTTCTGGAACTTTCCTCTTCTTCTTCGTCTCCGCTACCCTCCTTCCCTCCTTTTCTCTTTTTCTCTCTTTTTTTTTTCCTTTTCTTTTTTTTTTCCTCTTCTCCCTTTCCCGACCTCCCTTTATACTATGCCAGCCTACCCCAAAACGACGTCGTTTTCCTTCATCCCAAAACGACGTCGTTTTCTTTTCTTTCAAAACGACGTCGTTTTTCCCCTCTCTAAAACGACGTCGTTTCCTACATGATAAAAATTTATTTAATTATTATATTTATATTTTTATTTTTTATTATTATATTTTTTTTCTTTTTTTTTTCTTTCTAGTCCTTACACGTCCGTACGCGTGCAATCTGGGCCGTCCGTACGCGCTTTTGATCTGGGTCGTCCGTGCGCTCGGGAACGGATCTTAGTCGTTCGATTGCGTGCACGTGGATCACCCACGTGGCTCCCTTCCGCGTGGCCTCCCGCGTTAACGTCTCTGCCACGCGGCGTGTTCTGATTGGCCGGGGCTATTGACCGGGTTGCTGACATGACACAAGTTTTTTAAATTACGTTTTAACTCCCAGTTTTCGATTTTCTTTTTAAAAATACCCTTAGAATCTAAATTTTCACTAATTTTTTCCAAAATTATTTTTAATTAAACCCCAAAAATAATTTTATCCTTTATTATTATTATTATTTTTATTTCTACTTAATTAAATTAAACTAAATTATAAACATATATTATTACATAATAAATTATTATATTCATCTAAAAATTACAAAAAAGATATAAAATATAATAAAATAATATTATCAAAAATAATAATAATTTGGGGTGTTACAACTACAGTAAAAATAATAATAATGATTTTATACAAAAAATCATATAAAAGTAAATTAATATTTTAATTCTTAAAAATATTTGATAACATTAAATATTATAATAGATATTTAATTTTTAACGAAAATATTTTTTTATTTTATTTTATTTATTTTTAAGTAAAAATAAATAGAAAGAGTGGCAATTTTAAAAAATCAAAACCTATACTTTCCTTAATTTAAGAGGACACGTGGGCATGTTGAATATTAATTTTGATGTGTGAAAAATATGTTTTTTTTTAAAATATATATTAAAGCATAACTTTGACTTTTTAAATTATTTTTGAAAATTTCTCAAAGTAAAATTTTATTTTTGGAGGTGTAATTTTTTAATAAAACTTTATTTAAAATATCTCAAGTTTCGTGTAGGCTACGATTAAATTCGATGAATCGCGAAAATTTTAAAGTCACAAATTTAAAATCAATTGATAATATATAATTTATTATTTTATAGATATATTATAAATTAATAATAATTAATTTATAATATTTAATTTAATAAATTAATATATTAATGAAGTTATTATATTTATTAAGTCAGTAAATTGATTTAATATATAATAATTATACTAAACTAAAAATTTAATTTAATATTTAAAAAAATAAATAAATAAAAACTTATTTCTTCACTATTGAAAGTAGGTCAAAGTTTGACTTATTGATTTTGAAGATCGAAGTTTGGGCCTCAATGGGCCAATAGTATTTAGTACTGAAATTAAAGCTTCATTTAATGAGTTTGGATAATTTTGTATGAATATTATTATATACATTCATATAGTTAAATTCCTAAGTAGTAACTTTATATTATAACATGTCATTGATAAATTATAAAAATAATTTGAATTAAATATAAATTTGAATATTGTCTTTACTAAAAATTTTTATACTAGTTTTGTTTATTTTTCTTTATATATATTTTTTTTTATGAAATTAAAGTCCAAATGAAGTTTGACTTATTGAGTTTGATCTTATTTTAATTTTTTATTTTACATAGAATCATAAAGTTAAGATAAGGCACATACCTTACCTTCTAAATTTGATTATACAAGAATTTAAGGCTAAAGAAATTAAAATTAAAAAAAATTATAAAAATCAATATTTTTTAATATAATGACTAAAAATTTTTATAATATGAAAATGTCTTAAAACAAACTAACATATTTCAGATTGTAATAAAGTGAAATTACAAAAAAAGTAAATCTAACTTACCATTAATTTTATAACTAGTGACATAAGTTTAAATGTGTTTTATAAAGTTTATTGTAATACCTAGGTCCGAATTTTAGCTCAAGATTAATTTTGGTAATTTAAAAATAAATAAAAAATTTATTTATAAATCAATTTTATTAAATTATTCATAAAAAAATAGGATATGGAGGTAATCGAAAATAATTTTAGGAAAAAAAAATAAAAAATTGTATTCGGAAGATATTTTTGAAAAAAAAAATAAAAATAGGGGGTTAAAATGCAAATAGAAAAAGTTCAGCCACGTAGAACCACCCAGTTAGCAACCCCGACAAATCGGAGTACATTGCGTGGCAAGGCACGCTGACGTCGGTGCTACACGGGAGGCCACGCAGGCGATCCCTGTGCCCTGCGATTGGACGGACCAGGATCGATCCTGCACGGGTGAACAGTCCGAATTCATTTCTCTTTTAAGCACGATCGGACGGCTGAGATCAATCACGATGAATGGTTCATATTTATTTTCTCCTTAAGCGCGATCAGACGGATGACATCAATCGCGATAAACGGTCCAGATCAACGCAGGATAGGTATAAATATTTCGCATCGCATGAGAGTCTAAACCCTAGCCGCCAGCCCCCAGTGGAGAAAAAGAAATAGACGTTAAAGAAAGAGGCCGACGGCCGACCATTGACCGTCGCTGCACTAGAGCCACTGTCGACCGCCAAAAAAAGTAAAAATTCTCCATACCTTCTTGAAATTTGATTTCGAGCATCCATGTGACTAAATCGAAGTAAGAAGGACAACATGTGAGCTGGAAACCACGGGTAAAGTCCGACAGAGCTGCCACGGCCAAAACCTAAAAATCTCTCCAATGAGCTCCTTCCTGTTTTTCGTTTCGCGCAATTTTTCGATAATTGTACTCATCGTCCTTTTCTGTACATGTTAGCCTAAGAAGGACCTGCAGTCGCGAAGAAGGATTAGCAAAGTCGTCGCACCCGGGGACCCCCTTGCTGGTAGGCTCGGTATTTTTAATGATTTTATGGCCAACCGAGGCCGCGCCGAATGTGTTTTTATGCAGTGGTACATGTAAAACTAAGTAGACCGAGGCGAACTGCTGCCACGGGCTGCGTAGCTGACGCTGGAGCATGGCGACACTACCGTGCTGGAATCCCAAAATTGGTCGGAAAGAGTTTTGAGCACCGATTTAGATTTTTTAGAGTATTTTTAGGTACGTAACGAGTATTTT
This sequence comes from Carica papaya, assembly GCF_054855325.1. NCBI lineage: Eukaryota > Viridiplantae > Streptophyta > Magnoliopsida > Brassicales > Caricaceae > Carica > Carica papaya. The sequence goes on from NC_142314.1 coordinate 1,947,188, forward strand.
AGATTCTGCATAAAAAATTCATAAAATTCGGTACCCATTAGGAGGCATAGCAGACAGTGCGACATCTCGAAATATCAATTGAGGTAAAGATTCATCACCCTATTCCCCGTTACGGTAAATTAAGACTTAATATTGCATATTTTTCGTGTTTTATAAAAAATTATATAATTCTAAAAATAATTATATGTCACTAGTGGAGTTGAAACTGTTTAGTTCATGATTGTCCCAATTTCATGTTTATTTTCTTGTACTACTTTATTTGCTTGTTATTATATGGTACATGTTCTAAATTTATATTTTCTATAGATTTATCGATTTATATGACTTATTCGACTATATACTATTAGCATAATGTAGTTTAATTGATCTGTAAATGTAATATGAGATAGTGGTTTGCGTGATTGGTTGTTTTGTTGATAGAAATCTCTATATGAAATACTTACTGGGTACCTATAGAATGGACGGACGAATGTGGTACATAAGGAACCCTACCGTGAATGTTATCTTAGTCGAATGAGGCTGAGAAGTCCCTTACCATAAATGTTTGGGAGACATGGTTGACCATCATACCGGACGGGGTATCGAAGCTATTGAATGTTTAGCACCCATTACCAAATGAGGTATGGGGACGACCGATTAATTATTTTAATTGGATATTGGGTTCACGAAAAGGTAGACATCCCTTTGGACCCTTAGGAGTACTAGTAAGCAGGTAAGAAGGGAAATGTATCGTCACTTGTTCTCTCATGTGTGATAATAAAAAGTGGTATGAACATGGATTTTCATAGGTTGTTTTTGGAAAAACTCGTTACGTACGTGTGAAATAAACGACTTTCTTTATATTAAATGAATTTACATCAAATTAATGACTCAATTAGGTATTTTTTTAATTTTTAATAATAATTAGTTTTTCGTATATGTGGTTATTGTAATATTCTTACTGTATTAGTATAGCTCACTCTTTCATTAACCATTTTAGATCACGAATACTAAGATGCAGATATCGATCAGTAAGAAAGTTGTTAGTAGTTCACCATCCGAACTCTTTCCGAGTACCAGTGAATGTTTTTTTAGAATATTTATTTTTTCGATTTTCTTTAATTACCGTTTGTTTTTTAAAATGAACATTCTCATATTTTTATTAAGTATTCTAAACTATTGTGTATTAAATGTAAACTCTAACTCTATTATTCGATTCCGCATTTAATTATAAATTCATTTCCATTTAAAGTTTTGTGACTTTACATTTATTAATTATCAAATGTTATTCTCATTAATAATGAAATTAATATACATCAACCTATAGCTGTAATACAAATATAAAGTATAAACAAAGTAGAAAATTTTACCCAACTAACATAAGGAATTACAGTAGAAAAAATTAATCTTTCTATTTTCGAAAAAAGGTGAGTTGCTCAAGTGGGTAAAAAATTCAAGTCTGTTCACCAACACAACCAAACACCATGGGTTGGCATGCCTTACTTTTGACTACATTCCCCAATAAGAAGCATGCCATATAAAATTAATCAACCAATATATATATATATATATTATAAACATATAATTGACCAAATATACATACATACATATATATATATCAATTTTATTTTTATTTTTTTTTAAAAACCCATAATCATGGAGTAATTTAATAAATGATAATTATTTATTGTTATTAGTTTATTAATTAATTAAAATTAATTTTTAATTATTTAAATACTATTTAACTATTTTAGTTTTTTACATTATAAAATATAAAAAAATTGAAATTTAAAAATAACTAAAAAATATTAATAATCAAATTGTAAATAAAAAAAATAGAGATCAAACTTTATGAGTTAATTTAATATTTTACTATTCATATATTATTTCTAATTATTTTATCAAAATTTAACTTATATACTATTTACAAAATATTTTATAAAATTAATAAACTTAAAAACTTTAACTATTTATAAACCAAAAAAAAAAAAATCATTCAATTTTTAATATACCATTAGTAATTACTTATTTATATTATGTTAATTTGAATCAAATTATTATTTATATTATGTTATAATTAACATATATATATATATATATGATCTTATGAATTATGTAAATATACTAAAAAAAAAAGACACATTCCATTAATAAATTATTTTATGGAGCCAAATAGTAACAATTTAAGAAAGAAATAAAGTCACTTGAAAATTATTAGTAGTTGAATTAGCCATTTTATGGTAAACTAAAAGCAACCTTTCACCTAAGCTTCTTCTTCCCCACCACCTATATTCAACAATAAATAAATAAACACCAATATTCCTCAATAATATTTTATTTAAATTATAATAATTATTTATTAGACCAATAATTTATTTCAATATTAATTTGTTATAATTAGTTTAATTAAGAGAAATTATTGTTTTAATAATGGAAAGAAATTTAATTAACTCACTACAGTTTATTATTATATTAATAAATTAAATATTATATACAAACAAAAATGATGTCATAAGTGAAAAGGTGACAGTTATGTTTGGTAGGTTTCAGGAGAATATAAGAGGTGCGTGACGTCAGTCTAATGGCGTGATAGAGATGGAAAGCTGAAGGACGAAGGAAAACAACGCTCGACTCACATTACACATCATAACCTGCTCCTGCTCCTCCCTTTCTTCTTCATTTATAATCCTTCCTTTTCCTTTTTCCCCTCTCTCTCTCTCTCGCCATCATCAAGCTTCGGAAAATGGCGGTTTCAGTAGCCAAGGTTGATGATTTTGTTCCCCACCCTGTCAAAGACCAGCTTCCAGGCGTAGACTTCTGCGTCTCCAGCTCTCCTCCATGGGGTCTTCTCCTTCTCTTTCCACTTACCCATTCACAAAATGCACATATATATTATGTACTTGTATATGAATGTATATGTTTATGTCTTTCTCTCTGTATTGACGAATCTATACACATATATATAGATATATGAAGGTAGATGAAATCCCCAAACATGTAAAACCCACCATTTGTGATTCAATGCTACGCTTACTTCTTCTCCATTTTCCCCTCTCTTTCACCTTCTTCTTCTTCCTCCTCCTCCTTCTCTCTTTTCTTCTCTGTTTTTCTTTTTCTCTATAATGAATTTTTCTTTTACAGAGCGAGCGTTCGAGTGAAATCTACACTTAAATCTGGGCATGTAAATTGCTAAATATCTTATTGAATTTCAATGCAGCTGAGGCTGTGCTTCTGGGATTCCAGCACTACCTGGTTATGCTGGGTACTACTGTAATCATAGCCTCTGTACTTGTACCTTTCATGGGTGGTGGAAATGTAAGAACTCCAATTCAAATTTTTTTTTCTTTATTAATTTTTCATTTTCGTGGGTTTTCTTCTCAACCTTGATTTTTGTGGATATAGGTGGAGAAAGCTCAGGTTATTAACACCATCCTCTTCGTCTCCGCCATAAACACACTTTTGCAGACTTGTTTGGGAACCAGGCTTCCGGTTGTAATAGGCGGTTCTTATGCCTTCATCGTTCCCTCCATTTCAATTGCTTTGTCAACCAGATTCAATGTCTTTCTTGATCCTCATCAGGTTCTTCAACCCAGTTTGTCAATTACCTTTGTTTAATGCATAAATGCATATAATTATACGTATTTATATACGTATGTAAACCTTCATTTTGTTTGTCAAGGTGAATGATTAAATGTCCACTAGAAACAATTGAGAAAGGATATTTTTCTTTGAAATTCCCATTGTTTTTCTTTGATGATTTGATAGATTTTGATCACTGATGAGTTAAACTATGTGGGTTTTTTTTTAATGAACAATTTCAGAGGTTTAAACAGACCATGAGAGCAGTACAAGGAGCACTGATCATAGCATCTTTCTTCCAAATGTTAGTTGGATTTTTTGGTTTCTGGAGAATCTTTGCCCGGTAGGACACTGCAAATTATACATTCATTCATCAAGTGTTTTATTTGATCAATATATGATTTTTGATGTGTGTGTATATATATATATATTTTGATTTAGGTTCCTTAGCCCTCTTTCTGCTGTTCCTCTTGTTGTTCTCACTGGACTTGGACTCTATGCACTTGGTTTTCCTCAAGTAAGAATTCCTAAACCTTCATTTTGTGATCTCGTTGTATTCGAATTAGGGGTGTAGAGATAATAATACATTGCAATCTTCAGAAGCATTGAATTCATCATCAAAATGACCCTTTCTTTTGAAAAAAAATTGTTTGATGCTTGTAGTTGGCAAGATGCGTTGAAATTGGACTACCAGCATTAATTGTACTGATTATTTTATCTCAGGTAAACCGAACTTACATTGGTTATTATTTTCTTTCAGTCATGAATGATTAATAACTTAGGACTTTTGAGGTTTGGTAGTTTGCACTTCAAAAAGTTTTTATCTATTAATTTATTATTGCAAAATACATATCCCTACTTCAATGGATCTTCTTTTTCTAACTTTGTTACTTACTAACTCCATTGCAGTATCTTCCCCATGTGTTGAAATGCAAAAGATTGATATTAAATCGACATGCTGTCCTTCTTTCGGTTATTATAGTATGGGCATATGCAGAAGTCTTGACAGCAGCTGGTGCATATGATAAGAGACCTCCAAACACTCAAATTAGTTGCAGAACTGACCGTGCCGGGCTAATCAGTGCTGCTCCATGGTAAGCTGAACTCATACAATTGCATATACTAAACTTTGGAGTAACTTGAATTGTATTCTACTTCACCACATGCAGGATAAGGGTTCCTTATCCATTACAGTGGGGGCAGCCTAGTTTTAATGCTGGTGATGTTTTTAGTATGATGGCTGCATGTTTTGTTTCCATTATTGAGGTTTGATTCCTAAACTCTTGTATATTTTCTAATCTTTGATTCACGTCTTTACACATTATTTTACCTATCTGTATGATGGATAAATTAAGTTGTTACTGATCTATAAGAAAATTAAAGAATGCTGCAAAATAACGTAGTTTGATCTACTTGACCTACCCCTCGTGTAACTATCTGGAATATTCCAATACCAGCAATGAGAACCTGGGAACTGTTTAGAACTTTGGGAAATCTTTCCTTGTCCTAGTTTTTCTCACTTCAATGCTCTCTCCTTGATCCTGTGTGTATTCTCAATATTTTATAGTTCGATCTACTTGTTACCAGAGTATTAATTTTTGTTTAGGTTACATTTCGTTTGATTTCTTTATTGGCAGTCTACTGGTACGTTCATTGCAGCATCAAGGTATGGAAGTGCCACTCCTGTGCCACCTTCTGTGCTTAGCCGTGGTATTGGGTGGGAGGTGATAATTGAATCTTAATATATTTTCTTTTTTAGTTTTTATTTCTTAAGCTTGTGTTATAATTTGCTGGAATACGTTAAGAGACTTCTTTCTCTACAGGGAGTAGGTGTTTTGTTGGACGGATTATTTGGGACAGGAAATGGTTCAACTGCTTCTGTGTAATAAAGCTGAACTTCTACACTGAATTATAGCTTTTTTACATATCACTTTATTGGGTTTCTCATAGCTAATACCGTGATCTGATCTGATTCTATTCTGTTTGGCTGCAGAGAAAATGCGGGTCTTTTGGGTTTAACGCGAGTTGGAAGTAGAAGGGTTGTTCAAATATCAGCAGCATTCATGTTTTTCTTCTCTGTACTAGGTGGAATACTTAAAATTAGCTTCAATTTTTTTTAGATTATTGATGCTTAATTCTTCTGATTAACCATCGTCAATGCTCTTTTCGTAGTGAAAATAATGTCTATCGAGCCGCTTTCTTTTATAAAAATGAGATATAGGAACTTGAATTATATTTGTGATTCATTGTGAGCAGGGAAGTTTGGAGCTCTTGTTGCTTCTATACCATTGCCAATTGTAGCAGCTTTGTACTGTGTCCTTTTCGCTTATGTGGGTATGTGTCTCTCTCCCATTCTTAATGAAATATAGCTGAATTTTGATATATCATACAATGAAAATTCGAACTAGTTGAGATGATCAAGAATAGATTTGGTAAAGATGGAAATCCATGATCATGGTTTATCTTTAATTGCTGTGAGCAGCATCTGCTGGTCTTGGTTTCCTCCAGTTCTGCAACCTGAATAGCTTCAGAACAAAGTTCATTATAGGCTTTGCTCTCTTCATGGGCCTTTCGGTACCACAATACTTCAATGGCTACCTTTTCATTTCCGGCCACGGCCCTGTCCACACTGGCACCACAGCAGTAAGTGCATTTCAATTTTCAGATATTCCCGTCTTAGCTCGATGATCAAGTTATCACAGTAATTCAGTAACTTTTGTGCAATAATTACTCAATATTATGCACTTATCAGATACTTGTTGAAATTAAGAGTAAAAGAAGAATAAACTCAGATGAGAGGAGAAGAAAATTAGATATTGATGTAAAATTTTTAATCTAAATTTTTCTACTAACAAATCAGTCTTGAAATAAGTTAATTACAATAATAAAATAACACAAATTCCTATAAGTACTTATCGTTATCCTAAATTATACGTACAATTCCTACAAATGAGGTTCATCACTTATCTTTTTCTAAATGATAGGTAAAATCTCTATACATGAAATTTATCATTTATCACATTCTTAGGTAATAGATCATTCAAATTAACTAAGATTCTAATAAAAGATAAATATTTAACAATACTTACGCAATGTTATGTGATTATTACACAAAATTACTTGTGAAATGTTTGAAAAAGAATTATTGCAAGACATGATATGTCTGAAAAATAGCAGAAAAAAGTGTCTTGCTGCGAGCTTCTCGTCATCTTAACTTATCCTGACCAATTTTTCGTTTTGTAAACAGTTCAACAACATAGTTCAAGTGATCTTCACATCCCCAGCAACTGTGGCAATCATGGTAGCTTTCTTCTTGGACTGCACTCACAGCTGGGGCCACAGCTCAATTCGACGAGACAGTGGCAGCCATTGGTGGGAGAAGTTCAGATTCTTCGATTCGGATTCCAGGAGTGACGAGTTTTATTCATTGCCTTTCAGACTAAACAGGTTCTTCCCTTCATTTTAACTCCAGCCAGCCAAGCCCTTTTCTCACCTTACCAGAGCATGACATTATACGAAATCTTATGCATTCCAGCTTATTTCCTTGACCAATTATGTTTGTCACATATATAGATCCCTACATGTGTGTGTATATATGCAGAGATGGAAAGAAAAGGGGAAGAATTTATGTAGTAGTGACAGTAATGGGTGGAGTTATTTACAGTAATTATATTTATAGATACTGAGAATTGCTACAACAAAGTTCTAATGAAGGATTTTTACAGAATCTCTCATCTCCAACTCTGATATTGTCTTTTGCTTTCTAAACTCTGCATTTTGGACTTCTAAGTGCATTCATGTATGTCCCAAACATCGCACTCAACTTTACAACATTTGAATTCGAATCGAGACAATTTTTTTTCTAGAGGAGCATGTAGAGATAAAATTTGAATTCGAATAGTCAGCTCTTCTAATACCAGCATTATATTACAGTAGACGCCATTGCTTTTTGTTGGCAGTGGATTTCTAGTCATTTACAAATTGATTGCACTTGGTGAAGTTGAAATTAAATATACACACATATATATTCATATATATTTGCAAATTATAAGTGGGTTTTTCATCATTTATGATATAGTTGATGAATTCATTCATGTCACATCACATGGTGTCCTTTTTCCCCTATTCATTTTTTTTTATGACATAATGATCAAATCTAAAGAATAGACAAACATATACAAGCACCAAATATTGTTCTACTATTTTTGTTCATGTGAAAAATGAAGTTTATTAAAATTAATTATTAAAATCTTTGTATTTTATTTAAAGTTTACGAATATAAATTTTATTAAAGAACTCACATTTCGTACGTGTACTGATCAATTAATAATATTTGATTCAATAATTTAATGGTATGTTAATAGAATCATATTAATAAAATTAAAAAAAAAACTTTTAAAATATTACATTTCTAGATAAGTTAAAATAATCACAGCGAGTTAAAAATTCAAATTAACTTATTTTTTTATTAAAAAAAAAACAATTCTTACTAATTTTTTATTTCTTTGTTTCATAAATTATTAAATTGAAAGTTGTCATTTTGCAAACTAAATGACAAATTAGATAATTTGATAATTGTCATTCCTTTCTAAAATAATAAATAAAAATCAAAAAAATAAATGAAAAGCAAATAACTAAATAATCCTAAAACAATCTTTACTACCTTTTAAAGAAAGTGAGGGTAGTGAACTATTCACAAACTCCTTGTTGATCGGAATCTTAATTTTGGTTCTCTTGATATGAAATAGTTAATGAAAGGGTGAGTTACACTAGTTTAGTAAAAATATCACACTAATTACAGACACAAAAAATTGAAAATTGGTAGAAATCAGAAAAACAACCAATGGAGTCCTTAATTTAATGTAAATTCATTTATTATAAAGAAAGTCATTTATTCCATGTTTGTATAACAGGTCTTTTTCAACAATAATTTATGAAAACTCATATTCATGCACTATTATTTATCATATAAAAGATAATAAGAAACAATCATTTTACATTTTTAGTCGCTTACCGGTACCCATGGTGTTCACAGGGATATCCCCCTACTCGTGAACCTAATCTCTAAATAAACAATTAACTGATCATACCCATAACCCGTTTGGTAATGGGCGCCAAACATTTACTATCTTGATACTCCGTTCAGTATGAAAGTGAACCATATCTCCCAAACCTTAGTGGTAAGGGACTTCCCAGCCCCGTTTGACTGAGGTAACATTCACGTTAACGTTCCCTATACACCGGGCCCGTCCTCACTTTTCCGAGTACTCAGTAAATCTTTTCTATACAGGTTTCTATCAGTATAACAATCAATCATGCAATAACCATATCTCATTTTATACTCACCGTTCACTTAAATAACAATATAATTTAACACAGCTAAATAACTAATTACCAGAATATTGACACGCAATATAGGGGAAACAAATAACAAAATAGCCAAAAAGATTCTAAAAACTATTAATTCAGTTACGCACAGTATAATAATAAATAAATATAGGCAATACAGAAAAATAAATAGAAAATCGAAATGACTGTGAACTAACCAGTTCCGGCTCCACTAGTGACCTGTAATTATTTTTAAGATTCTCTAATTTTTCATAAAAATACATAATTATTAATTATTAAGCTTCAATTTACCGTAATAGAGGAAAAGATGAGAGATCCTTACCCAAATTAGTGTTTCGGGACTCCGCATTGTCTACTACATTTTTAAATGGGTACCAGATTTTCTAAATTGTTCCTACAGAATCCAAAACACTTATCACATACCTAAAAATACCATAGAAATTCAAAATGATATAGAAAATCCTTTTCGGCCAATTTCGTAGTTCTGGCCGTCGTGCTCCAGCAACGGAACCACCATCTGCGGCAGCGATTTGCCTCAGCTTGACTATTTTCGGTTGATTTTGGTCAGTTTCGGTTGGCTTTATATATATTCCTACGAAAAAACACGTTATGGGGCCTCAGTTGGCCCAAAAAATTAGAAAACAGAAACCTACAAGTGGTGGAGTTTTTCAGGTGCAGCTGCTCCACCGGTTCACCTTCGCGGCTAAGATTTTTTCTCTAGTCAACTTATAGAAAACAGAACAGTGAGTACAAATGTGAAAAAATTATACGAAATGGAAAACAAAAAAGGGCTCATTGAAAGAGGTTGCGGGTTTTGCCTGTGGTGGCGCCGCCGAGCTTTACTCGCAGTTTTTGTCTCATATGCCGTTCATTTTGCTCTGATATGGCCACATGGACGCTTGAAATCAAATTTCAAATGGGTAGGAGAATTTTTACCTTTTTAGGCGGTCAGAGGTGGCTCCAGTACGGTGATGGTCGGCGGTCGGCTCTCTTCTCCGACGACTGGTTCTTCTTTTGCAACGGGAGGCTGGCAACTAGGGTCTGAGTTCAGTGTGATGCGAAATATTCATATCCATATGGCGTTAATCTGGACCGTTCATCGCGTTTGATCTCGACCATTCGATGACGCCTAAAGAAGAAATGAATCTGGATCGTTCGATCACGTTTTATCTGGACCGTTCATCGTGATTTGATCTCGTTGAAAAAAAAATGAATCTGAACCGTCCAGGTGTACAGGATCGATCCTGGGCCGTTCGATCGTGGGTACGCAGATCGCACGCGTGGCATCCAGCGTGGCACTGACGTCAGCGTGGCTTGTTATGCAGCGTACTCAAGTTTGTCGGGGTTAGTGACTGGGTGGTCTTACGTGGTAAAATTTTTTTATTTACACTCTGACCTATATTTTTCAAATTTTCTTTCAAAAATACCTATCGAACTCAAATTTTCACCTTTTTTTTTCAAAATTATTTTCAATTTCATCTATAACCTATTTTTTTTTTCATAAATTCAACAAAAATTAAAATAAGTTAATTTTTTAAAAATTTACATATTTAAAATATCAAAATTTATTTCGAACCAAATTTCGGACCCAAGTATTACAAATTTTTAAAATTAGTAAATGAATTTAGGCTAATATATATATATATATATAATATTTTTGAATAAAAAGAAAAAAATATTTAGATGGCTAAAAAATAAAAATTTCTATAAAATCTTAAAAGTACATTTAGAATTATATATGTAACACCCTAGGTGTTTCATAACACATATTATACTCAAACTCCCTACTCATGAATTTGTCGAAAACTAAACCTTCTCTATGTATTACAATCATCAAGTTTATCTAACGAAATCTTCACAACTCATTTTACAATTTAATAATATCAAGGTAGCAAATGAAAAAGAACCAGGAAAAGTTTATATTTACTACAGAAATATAAAATAAATGAACAGCTAGTATCTTCCACCATGCATCTATCTTCCTGTTAATTCGCTTCCCTTAGGTATGATCCTACTAGTTGGGGTTTCAGTTCCATCTCATGTCTTACTATATCTGTAAACGACATACAATGAATACACTCTAACCCAATAAAATAAATTTCAAAACTCAAATAAGGTAAAAAAATACATTTAAACCTCTAGCCCGGTGTTAAATCTACATTTATATCCTAATGTCCCTCTCGCCCTTTTCTCTATCTGTAACCCTGTCTTAATACTCCTTGGTTTACTCTACAACCCACCCGAGTTATTGTTAATATTATTACCACCTGTCAATTCACTCATCCATACACTTACTAGACACCTATTGCATTTATTGACTCCATACACCGACTTCTTCATTCTTCCACACATTAAGAGAACCTTTACTACTACATTTCACATAAGATTCTCACACCACAAGGAACATTTCTATAATAACATAACTAAAATAGAACCCTAATACCTTCCTTGCACACATAACGACCTTTACTTGGCCACCCATACACCTACTATATTCCTAATCCATCCCCAATGCCACCCTCACACTCATACCTCCAACAACTACACTGTCACCAACTATCAAACACTCCTTCGACACTAGTTCGGCCACACACGCCCATTCATCAGTCTTAATCTTGTCATACACAGAACCGCGTTGACCTTAATTTCTGTCACATTACTATCAGCTTTACTCAGCCACATACAAACACACACACTAGCAGTATACAACCACACAAACCAGCCTTCACTTAGCCACACACACACCGGCAGTACATCGCCACACACCTACCGACCTTCATTTGGCCATACACACACTAGCGGTACACAGCCACACACTCACCGGCCCTCACTTGGCCAAACACACACCGATAGTACATAGCCACACATGCACCAACCTTCACTTGGCCACACACACATCGGCAGTACACAACCACACACCCACTGGCCTTCACCTGGGCGCACACACACACGCGCAATTCATGTCACGCCACCATCGGCTTCACTCAACCACCCACACCTCGGCCACACTCGCACATACACCAGTCATATACAGCCACACCCCCCCCCCCCCCCCTAGCCCTCCTTTGGCCACAAGCACACCAGCGGTACACTGCCACACATACACACCGGCCTTCCCTGGGCCACACACACCGGCCTTTACCGACCATAAACATGCGCGTATCAGCTTATTTCTGGCCACACACACATACACACCCTACACTATTCAATTTGAACGTCCCTACACAGTATGCACTACATGCAAGCCAATATGTACAAGTACCAGAATCGACACCACAACCTCCCACTCTACCGTCGCCATTATTGGCTCCCCAGTATTCATATTTTTCAATATCGATATCGGCGCCTCACCAACTAAATCTCCCTCAACTCTCTCTATACCTCAGCCTAACTCTATCTCGGCTGACTCCCTTCCCTCTCCCTCACTTATACTCAGTTCACTCACCATTCCTCATCTCCCTACCTCTTCCCAATTCGAACTCCTCCACATTGATGACCTGAATAGAAATCCAATCTATATCATCATAGCAACATCTGAATATCAAAATTTATTTACTTTTAACCTCCATCTCCTCTTAACTCGGTAAGATCTTATTCACTCGTACGATTCTTCAACCTCCGTTCTCGATCTCTTCTTCAATTTCTTCACTCCACCTCCTTTTTTGTCGACCGGCCTCTGTTTCACGTGCGCACCGATCTCCAGGACGAATACGAGCCATCAATTCTCCTGTTTCTTTTTTTTTTAAATTCCCAATTTTTTCTTCTTTTTTTAAAATCTTTACAACTCAGCTCATACTCTATTTTCATATTGCTTCTCTTCTTTAAAATTGTTTTCAATTTGACGCTATTTTCTTTCTCATTTTAATTTTTTTATCGAGATGTTACAATACAAAATCATAGACATTATTAGAGTTTCTTATAATTATTTAATATTTGCAACTTTAAATTTATAAAGCATTCATTAATTTGAAATGATAAAAGAGTACATATCAAATCACAATAAAAGAAAGTATAAGGACAAAAAATAATGAAACAAAAATACATAAAGTTATGAACCATAAGGTAATAAGTCATGTATCACTTTTGTGAGATGACATTATATATATACATACATACATACAGACATACTCTATATATATATATATCTATATATGGTAGATATCAACAACCATAAAAACCAAGTTGGTAGTGTCAATATTTAACCTTAGATGCAGATAATAACATCATAATCAGATTTAATTGGTTCAATATTGAACAAAATATAATTCATTATTTAATTATTTAATCTTTTGGCTTTTGTTGAAATCATGAATAAAATCTTGACTTCTAATTCATAATGCAATTATTAGTTTTTTTTAAAAAAAAATCGAATTATACCTATGTTTTACATTTAAGCACATGGGTTAAAAAGGTATAAATTGACAATATATATATATAGTAAAACAATAGGGGTCCATGTTTTTTTTTATTATAAAATATATATATAATAAAATCAAAATTTCAATATATTGTAACTATGGTAATTATTAGGCACACGCATATATATATATATATATTCTTAAAGTTAATTTAATACATGCATGTATTGATGTCATCATTTATTTATATATAGTCATCTTAAAGGATATATACATCCATGTACAATAATGTAAAAATGAAGAGTTTCATTTTCCAATTCTAATTAATACTTTAATACATGTAATTACATATTTATATAGGAACTTTATATATGTTTATTTTTCAAGTTTTTTTTTTCTTTTTATGTATGTTTGGTTTTACTATATGATTTTTATCCTATCATAAGTGGAAAAACATGCTTAGTGTATGTAAGAAAATTAATTATATAATATTAACATTCAATTAATAAATTATAATTAAAAATAATAAATTAATCCGAATTATTACAATATTATTTTGTTTTACTCTCGACTTCAAATTCAATATTTCATACTTGAATCTAAAATAATTTATTAATATATTATTAATTAAAATAATAACAATAAATTAAAATTTTTTATATAATTTTTTTTTATAAAAAAAAATCACATACCTACCTACAAAAAAGTATGTATATATATATTTATAAATAAAAATTTCCTCTTTCTTTTAAGACTTTGAAAAGTAAACTTAATTTTTTTTTAAAAAAAAAATATGAATATAAATATACAAAAGAGAGAAAAACAAAGGACATTAATACAGCTGCCACCTAAACTACACAAACTCTTCGATTATCACTTCATACATTAAATAAATTAAAAATTAAAAAACAAATTAACAAATATAATATACAAATAAATCCTAAAAATATTTTATAAATAATAAAAATTATAATTTATTAAAAAAAAAAAGGGAAGAAGAACACCCAATAGAGAAAGAGAAATGGGAGCTTAAACCATTTCTATACTCAGATGCAGAGGAAGAAGAAAGAGATGACCCCAAAAACCAAATGACCAAATCCTTTCACTACGCCGTCATCTCCAATGCCGCCGATCATCTTCCGTTAGTTTCCCGTTGTCACCGTAAAAAACGTACTGATGTCTCGCCGTCTCTCCTCACCGGACCCTTCTGCCTCCGCTTCTAGTAGCCTGTACTGCGAGGAGGACGCCAGCGACGTTGTGTCCGCCGACGCGTGGGATCCCCGTTTCTTTTCGTCACCGTTATGCGTTGAGGAAACCCTTTCCGGCCTTATTGAATCGGAGTTCAGGTTCATGCCGCTGCCCGATTACGTCCGACGATGCGATGACCGCGCCGTCGACGTGACCGCCCGTCAAGATTCCATCAACTGGATTCTCAAGGTTCGCATTTTTGTATGCACACGTGTATGTATGTACATATACATGTCTGTGTAATGCGTCTGTATGTGTGTATTCCTTGTGTTATTGTGGGGATCGGTGTGGTGATATGACGGCCAATGCAGGTGCATGCATATTATCATTTCCGGCCAGTCACCGCGTTGCTTTCAGTCAACTACTTTGACCGTTTCCTTTCCGTCCATCCTCTCCCGGTAATACTCTTTTTTTCCATCACTTTCCCGAGAAAATAGCATGTTTTCCGGGAAAAAAGGACAGTCCTTTTTACGCTCTTGCTTTTTTTTTTTTTGTTTGCAGAAAGAAAATCGGTGGCCGTTTCAACTCCTATCAGTGGCTTGTTTATCTCTGGCTGCGAAAATGGAAGAACCCGATGTGCCATTGTTGCTCGACCTGCAAATATTCGAACCCAGATTTGTTTTCGAGCCAAAAGCAGTACAGAGAATGGAGCTATGGGTGATGGAGAATCTCAAATGGCGTCTGCGCTCCGTTACTCCTTTCGATTATCTCCATTACTTCATCTCCAAGCTCCCTTCTTCCTCCTTTGCTCCTGGTTTCTTCACTCGGGTCTTCTCTGCTTCTTCGGATCTCATTCTCCGAACCACCCGAGGTAATCCGAATCCATACCCGTTATACACAACCCGAAACCAACTCCATTAATTTCATTAATTAAATTTAGGGTTTCTTTTTTCTTTTCAGTGATTGATTTCTTGGGTTTCTCGCCGTCGACTATAGCGACGGCGGCCGTGCTCTGCGCCACCGGAGATGTGGACGGTAAAGTTATTGTAGTACCGGATTATTTTCACGCGAGACTGAACAAAGTAAGAATTCAAGGGTCTAAGTGAAAAAGTTTTGCTCTATCTGGGGTTATTCCGTAAATATCTATTTTGTTCTTTACGAGATTTCCGAAGTTTTGAGAAGCATGGAAAGATGTGTAATAATCTCTTTTCGTTTTCCTTTTTTTTTTTTTTTTTTTTTGGGATAGGAAATGGTGAGAAGCTGTCACCAACTAATGGAGGAGTACATGATCGACACGTGTCCGTCGGCGCCATTAAAGGAGCTGAGAGTTGAGCCGCCGCCACCGCCACCCGCGCCTCCCAGTCCGGTGGGCGTTCTCGACGCTGCTTCCTGCGTTAGCTGCGATACGCGTTCGGAAAATCCGGGGTCCAGCGACCAAGCCGAGCCGCCTCCAGCCAAGCGGTCACGATCCTCTGACCCGGATGTACAGCAATAGCGTATAAGACCAGATCACCCCAGCCATCAATTTTCTCCCTTTTATCAGAGATTCATGAAGTGGGCCCACTATTTCTGTGATTGTAAAATTAAGGAACGGTCGGGATTGGATAATATAATATATATATGAGGGAAGAGGGGATTTTTATAATTTATGGAAAAAGAATATATATATATATATTTTTTTTATTGCTGGGTAATTTGGTAAAATTAATGGTTTTTTTAAAAAAACTATTTATGGTGGGTTTTAAATGGACATTTGATGTCATGATGTTTCAATTATTCCTAAAGCCCAAACATCAATCATAACCACATGAGCAGTCATGTATCATGATGAGAGGGGGCCCAGCCATAGATTTTTTGGTTGACTAAAACTTGCTTACCTTCTGTTTTAATCACCACAATTTCCTAGTGGGACCCACTTTTTCTTAGGTATGTAAATTACTCCGGGAAAATGTTTGGAATTACACCCAAAATTTACTTCATTATTCTGATTTACCAAAAGATTTATAAGCTACTCATTCCTAAAACTAACCCCACATCTTCACTTACTAGGATTCTAACACACACCGAACCAAATAATGTTGTAACGGTGTTACGTTATTAGAGTGGAGCGAATTTAGAATTCGAGATGACAAAACTCGTCCGAATTCCCCGCATAATTCACTCAATTCGAACGGATCCGAAATTGCATTTTACAAAAAATACAAAGTTTCGAGACAGAAACAAGTTGGAATAAATGAAAAATAATGATCTCGAGGGCAAGGTGAGTTAGGGTTGAGGATTTCCAAATTAAAAAGAAAATTAATAAAATATAGGAGAGGCGATACGATGACGTTTTGTTTGCGTATAATGCGTTTGCACATGAGATGTACGCACCCATTTTGAAGTGGTGGGGTTTATGAAGGTGACAAAATCTGAGCCGTTGGTTGAGTTGGGGGGGGGGGAAAAGCAATCAGGACCGTCCAGGTAGGCGCGAAGGAAGACACAGACACAACTGTCTTGTTGAGGCAAAGAAAGATTTGATTTATGGTGGCCACTACACGTCACATCACCTACAAGCTTATACGAGAATAACAACAACATAACCAAAAAGCTCTCTCATTCTTTTTACGAGATCCAGAGAAGGGGGGGAGGGTTTTATTCCAGTACATCGCACGTTCCTGCTCTCCACCCTGATTGATGTTTTTTTGACCGTCGATCGCACTAAAAATAAATTATAATATTTTTTAGACAGGAAATAAAATTATAATTTTTTTATATATTTTTTTTTGAAAAAAGGTGTAAGAGTGGGGCCCGCATATTTTGTGGCTGGAATTTTTCTACTCCATAAAAAGTTAATATGGTCAAGGTGGGCTTTCCTAATGCCAGGCTGTATGCAAAAGGGTTGGGGAGTGGGACCCACGCCCATCCTGTTCGCCAATATTTTTCCTGCAGTGCAGGAACAGGAACAGGGGGAGGGGGAGGGAGAGGGCAAGTGTTGTTTGTGCACATGTGCAAAACTGGGCCCAGTCTACCTTATGGGCCCACATTTCTAGGCCCACTTAAGGGAGCAAAGTTGGGCCCACTCTAACCCTACAAGGCTACAGCATTTATAAATAAATAAATAAATAAATAAAGTTTGGGGGGAGGGAGGTTTTTGGGTTTCTGAGTTCTGACCCATCAAGGACAGGGTGACTCACAGATTCACAAAAGGGCTCTTAAGAAAAGGCCATTGCATGAGACAAATCAGCATTAATAACCCTAGAATTCAACCGGGCCCACTTTATTTTTTTTAATAAAATTAAATATTGTTATTTATATATTTTAGTTAATTTAATTAAAAATTTTATATTCACTACATAATTCAATCAATTATATATATATATACACACGCAAGAAATCATAGATTTATGTTCGATTAATTATAAAATATATTAAAAATGATTTTAGAAAATGGTTGATGGAACCACATGGCATTGCCAGCTTTGTCTAATGAATGGTGGGTTCTGTTTGGTTGTGGGGTTGAGGGGAGTCTTGTCCTTGGGTTGGTTGTATGCATGTTTTCAAACAAGCAGTAATATTATTAGTTAAAGAAGAATGCATTATTGTTTTTATGTAACTTGTTTTCTTTCATTTTTAGGGGATGGGTCTACATGCAACAATCAAACTATAAATATATATATATATATATGTATGATGCATGCATTTTTACTATTATGCATTTGACAATACTATTTATAAATACAAATATATATTACCCTTTTTCAAATATATTTTAAAAATTTATAAATATACTTTTAAATCATTTTTAAGTGAGTATGATTAACATATTACAAAATTAGTAATAAGTAAATAAGAAGATTAAAAAATCTTTCTTAATGCACCCATATAAGTATATATACATATATATACTCACAAAAATTTTTTAAAAGTGTTTTGGTGCAAAAATAGTAAAAGATTGTAGTGTAGGTTATTTCTTTGTTTTGTTGGGCCATATTTTCAAATTGTTTTTTTAATTGGGCAATTTAAGTAAATATGTAATTTTTGTGGACCAAAGCCCAAAAGGAGAGGCAGGCCTCATCCGAACATAATAGATGTTCGAGAATTAGGTCCTTTCTAAATAAATATGTGTAACCCATTGGGCTTTGGTCCAGCCTCATGTATATGTGTTTGTGTGTGTGTATATATACACGATTGTTGAGCATTATATAAATAGAAACATGTAAGTAGTTGTATATTTATAGAAATCAAATAAAATTTTATGAGTAATAATATATGTGTGTATAAAATTAGTGTCAAATAAATAGGGTAAAGAAGAAACTCTTTGTTTAGAAGTTATCTAAGATTGTGAAACAAATATATTGAAAACAATGTACTTAAATATATATATATATATGTGTGTGTGTGTATATAACACCATATATGTTAGTGTTGCATGAGATAAAACTCAAAATTTAAAACTTCAAGAGAAATTAAAATTTAGATAAATGCTTAGTAAAAAATGTTTAAATTAAAATAATATAATATTTTTAAAAAATAAAAAAGTATAAAAAAATTATTAATTAACATGTATCAATCAATTCGTAATTTATAATTTCACTACGGGATTATAATATATTTATTAAAAATTATAAAAATTTTATTTGGAAATAAGTAATTAAATTAATGAACAAAAATAAATAATTATACTCTTAAAAAATAAATTAGATATAAAAAAATATATACCTATTACAAATGCTTCCAAAAGATAATATGTTAGAAGAAGGGGAAGAATATGAAAACGATGACGCGCGTGGGAACGAAGTGGCCGATGTGAATCTTTGTCGTGGAGCGAAAAGCAGGGAGCCAGCAGGGACGGGGCAAAAAATGATTGGGTCAGCCAATTCCAGATTGCTGGACACACTATCCACGTGGCAGCGTGTATATGCTCCGCACGGTCGGTGCTGGTGTGGCCCCATCGTACGCCGTCCGTCCGTACGTACTTCCCCCAAACGACAATGTTTTGATTTGATTCTCTTTCCCCGTCCACGTGGCTCATTCACTACCTTCGGATCTCTCTCTCTCTCTCTCACTCACACGCACGGCCCATCCTTTTTTTTCTTTCTGAAAATCAATCAATAAATTAAAGAATTGAAATTATCGTGTGTTTAATTAAGATATAAAGAAATTCATTTATTTAATATTGCAACAACACAATTAGATAAATAATTTTAAAAAATATTTAAAATTAATTATTTTACTTGCTATTTTTCAACCCTAATTTTGTAATAAATTGTTCAATTAACATTTAAATTAGTACATAATATAAAATGTTACGATTCACGTCTAAAAATATATTATGTTATGATTTTGTCTTTTCATAATTTTTTTAATTACTATTTTTTGGGTAAAATCTATATATATATATATTACTTTTATTTCATCTAAAATAATTTAAAAATATATTTTTACGTTCGATGTTGTTTAATAAGAAAAATTTAGTATTTCTCTAAGTTGGTTTACAGCTACTTTTGTCTCATTGGATTGTATAAACTTTTTTTAAGTAAAATATTTTAAATTAATTTTTTATTTTATATTATATTAATTACAAAAGTAGGTTTGTTTGTTTCTTTTTTTTTTCCCCCAATTATTACATTAGTAGATATGTATGTATATCTTTTGACTTTATAAGATTTTTTGTTGGGTCCATATATTACAAAGTAGTAATAGTATACACTATAGTTTGAGATATTTAATTTTGATTTAGCTAAACCCTAAATGTATGTATGGTTGTGGGAAGTCATTTCAAACCTAACCCTACTTAGATTTTCCAAACCTAATTTCTTTACTAACCCAATATTTTCATTTGTTTTATTTGGTTGATGAGGCTTCCCTACCTATTCATTTGGCTATTGAATGATAATCTTTTAAATTATTAATGAGTGTGCGATTAATAATCTTTTTTTAAGCTATGTATAAAATGGACCGACATAGAGACATTTAAATTTTATTTTATAAATATTTTTGTATGTTATAAATAAAATACAGATATACACGATTATCATTTGATCGGTTGATGTAAAAGTTTTGAATATTTCAAGTTGTGTGGTCCATGTAATAAGATAAATGATTTAAAAAACTAAAATATGTGCAATATTATTCAGATAAGTTTATTTTAATCGAAATTAGTACCAGATTGAATGAACCGATTTATTTTTTATTTTTTATTTTTTAAATGTTCAAATCGAAAATCGTACTAAATAATATTTAATATGATATAGTCCAATATGCTAATTCCATCATAAACAGAAAATGAACACCATATCCACGTATACATCATACATGTCATAGTTTTATAACAATACATAAAAATAAATTTTTTTTTTGAGAAAAATAAATCTAAGATATACAATAAAAGACAAAAAGTAATACTACATTCTATATATCATTTTATATACATACAAGTCATATCATTGCATTCTATTAAATAATTGACATTAATCCACATGCACTATTAAGTACGATATAGTAACATGGTAATAACTTAAAATGGTAGGTGAAATTGAAATTTATTTATACAATCAAAAATTTATTTTATTCGAATGTTCACAAAGAAATAGAGTCAAGACGAGAGTCAAATACAGTACAAGTTGTAAACACATACATATAATATTAACACGATACAACTCTCACATCCGACTCTAATGCGTATATTTAACATTTTTTTTCGCATGAAGTAATAATATTAGTTTATAATAAATTATTCGTGTATTATTTTAAAATAAATTTTTTAATTTTAATATATACTTAAAGGTAAAATTACTATATAATATGTTATACTCAAAAAAAAAAAAACAATAATTTATAATTTTTTTTGGATATTTTATTCTTGTTGTATATAATTAAAGGCAACGGCAAGTTGGAATTTTAACCGCTGCCCTAAGTTGACTTTTGGTTGATTACCAAACAAATGAAATTAGATGAAGAGGTCAAAAGAGGGCCATGAACTGCAAGACCCATATGGGGTGGGGGGGGGGGGGGGATTTGTCAAGTAATGGCCCATATGAGCTGTGTGCTGTATTACTACTACCTTTTAATGCTTCAATCAATTCACATATACATACATATGTATATATGTATATGTATATGTATATGTATATGTATGTATGTAAGTATATGGGATTTCAAAATTGAAATTTGGGAGAGATTTTTTGTGGGAAACTCGTGGAATGCCCTATTGGATTTTATTTGGAACAGGATAAGCTTCTACGGATGCGTTGAATGATTCCAATTGGTGGTGAAAATTACACGAACGTTTATTTATTTTTGTGGGCCGTCCATGTTTTAATTCATGAAATTTTTAGATTCATTTTTGTGCTTATATATATATACACACACACACACACACAAAATTTTAAATATTTTATTTGTATATTTTGTTAATTATATTATAAGATTGAAATAATAAAAATTAGATAATAAATAATATTACTCTATAAATTATTTCATAATATTTATTTCAATATATTCGTTGATGAATGGAAGTATATCTAAGATAAATAAATATAAGAATATTTAAAATTTTGAAAAATTTTGTTATTTAATTAATTTTAAAAAGAGCACTCGGTGATTTTTAACTCGTTTGAAATGTCGGGTTGCGTAGTATCATTATGAGAACGGATAACATTTTGGCGGTGTAATTATTCACTAAGGAATATTACGATGCTAATGCGCATGTCGTTCTCGTTCGTGCGATCAAACACTTGTTATTACATGATTGGTAGGTTCGGATCCAACATATTTATCGCGAAAGAAATAAATGTGCTGACTGGTTGACGAATGCTGACTTCTCTCTACCGGTGAACCTCAATTCTTATGTTTAAGTGTCGAATAATCTCCATTATGAGTGTTTCTTGATCCAAGATGTGCATGACGATCTTTTAATTTTTTTAAAATTTTTTTTTTGTACTAAAAGAAATAGTAATAAACAATGTAGAGTGAAAAAATATAATGATATGAAAATAATAATAATTATTATTATATGATTTAATTAAGGATAAGTTTAGCACTAATAATTACATTTAGTTTGACCTTCACGTGTGGTTTATTTGACCATCACGTGCGCATTTACTTGAATCATATTTTATTCGGAAAATAATATAATTTCAAATACGAAATTATAATATTTTAATATCTTATATAATTAATATCAGAAATTAGATTAGAGACACCAATTGCATATGCACTAATTATTACGAAGATATCTAAAACTCTTGACTTTAATGCGATGGAGATAGGTCGTGTAATTAATTATATACGTACGTATATATTGTGTATGTGAATCTCACCCGCATGTGCGATTAGAATGAAACCCATCAAAATTTTCACACCCAATTAATGTCTACAAAGATAAAATCTAATTACTATTATTAGAGTAAATCTACAATTTTAACCCTATTGATGTCATTACGTGATATAATTCAATATTTTATGATACTTTTAAAATAATTCAACATTGATAGAAAATTTAATTAAACCCAGAATTTCGTCATGAATTTTATATATATATATATTTTTTTTCAATATATATATATATATATAAAATTAATGGGATATTATTATTGATGTACGTAAATTTATGGATTAGACAATCTTGTATTGAATCAAAAAAGTACTCACACGTAAAAAGTAGTACAAAAGAATAATATGGATTGCTCTCAAAATAAATTTAAATGGAGTTGTTATAAAATGAATAAATAAACAAATTAATAAATAGAATTGCAGTAGTAATTTAGGATGAAGTGCTTGTGCACGTGCGCACATGCGTGTGAATATGTGGAAGCTTGCGAAGCCGAAGATATGCACACGTGCCCACATGCATGCGCGATAACTTAGAGATACAATTAACACCAATCAATACAAAACTATTTATATACTTACTAGATATAGATATGTATGTGTGTGTGTATACATAAATTTGGGTATATGGGTATATACGTGTGTGTGATACATATATATATATATATATATATATATATCCTTGGGGAAGAGGGAGGGGTAAAATGTTGATGCATGCCATGTGTATGTGTATACATAGATATGTATTTGGGTATATGGGTATACATGTATATACATATACGTGTATGTGTGTGGTGATATATATACATATATATCCTTGGGAAGGGAAAGAGAGATGGGTAAAATGTTGATGCACGCCATGTGTATGTACATACATAGATATCTATTTGGGTATATGGGTATACATGTATATACATAAACGTGTATGTGTGTGGTGATATATATATATATATATATATATATATATATATGTCCTTGGGAAAGAGAGAGGGATAAAATGTTGATGCATGCCATGTGATATACATGGGTATGTATTGGGTATATGGGGAATTTATGTATATACACATATGTGTATGTGAGTGGTGATATATATATATATATATATGTATATATATGTCCTTGGGAAAGAGAGATGAGTAAAATGTTGATGCATGCCATGTGAAATCATAAAAACCAGTCAACTACCAAATGTCCTTTGCCCTCAATAATCCCACCTCTGTCCATCTCATTGTGTGTTCTGGTTGCATTTCTCGCCAACAACTATCCGCGAACCGGATCCTACCAATCTTCCTTTTCTTAATTCATTAATTAAATTCAACTAACAAATAAAATCTTTTGATTTTTACTTTCCCTAACACATATACATACACACACATATACATACATACATGTAATGTATATTAATAGTATTTAAAAAAATTAAAATTAATTTAATACAAGAATTTATATATAATCGAAGAAACCCTACATATATAATATTGGTAAAATAGAATAATTATTAAGCTAAATGGACCCGTTGTTGTAATATGGTAGACCATGGAGTGTGTGATATTATTGACTAAAAACCAAATGAAGACAAACCGTGAAGGTGACAAATAATTTGTATAATTAATCAATTAAAAAAGAAATTTTAATCCTAATGTTACTCGTGTATTATATTTTTATTTAAATTAAAATTTTCAATTTTATTTTTTGTTAATATAAAAAAAATATATATTACGTTGTATTTAAAAATATATTAAAATTAAATAAATTATCACAGAGATGATATCGTTCTAGTGTCTCTTAATTTTTAAATAATAATTTAAATCGAGTACAAAAATTATCATTATGCTAATTTGAAAGTTTGTGGAATGTTTTATAATTTTATTTTTTTTTTAAAAAAGAGGGTTTAGAATTAAATTTATTAAATTAAAAATAAAATATATATAGTATTCCGAACAATAATATGCACGCTTCTAAAACAATTGAATTTACTCTCAAATCAAGCTTACCTTCTCCTATAATCATCTTATAGAGGACCACAAAAAATTGATCATTGCACCACCAATAAACAAGAGGCCAACTAATTTTATACACCATTGATGAAATTGTACTTACTTGACAAATCTAATATTTGCAACTTCAAATAGAGAGTATATAAATGACTCGGTTTGTGAATTTTTACTTGTACTATTTTTGTTTAAAACTTAATTTATTTATTTAAAATATCTGTTTCGAATGATTATACACGATGATAAGATGAATATATAATAAGTAGACATAATGTTTTATATTTACTGTGTGAAAATTTACATTTATTCATTTATCTGTTCGAAAATTACAGCACGATCAGCAACTTGATCAAGTTAACATAAGATAAAGAGAGAAAAATACTCGGTGTGAAATTTATATTGAGGAATTCAACTCTTGTTTTCAACCAACTCCATCATTTTAAGTTTTACCTTTACCCGAAAAAGAGAAATTTAAGGGTAATAGTGGGTAATTAGGAGGGGAAATTAAGATAGGGATTAGTGGGGGAAGGGGTAAATGTGGGGAAAGGGGGGAAAATGGAGTTTAGCTGGTTTTGGGGTTAAAAGGGTACAGAAAGCCTCGCTGTCCAGCATGTGAAGAGGTTGTGGCTTTCCCCTTCTCTTTCTCTCTCACTCATTTACATACATCTCCCCAACTGGCACTTTCCCCTCCCTCACCTCACGACAAAACCCTCCTCTATATATCTACATATCTCCCTATACACACACACATATATATAGACATGGCCGTTCTGGGTTTACTTCTAGCTTAACTCTTCATAAACTTCAGATAAAACCCTTTCTTTGTATACTTATATAGATATATGTATCACAACCCCAGTTGAGATTTCTATGAGGAAAAACTTAAGAGGGTCAATAATGAATGATGGGTTGGCGGCTTCCTCTGAATGCAGCAGTGGGTGTGAGTCTGGTTGGACTCTCTACTTAGAACACTCTTTTCTTTCTGCAAATCCTCAACCTTCAATACCCATTAAAGACGGAAAGAAAAGTTCTTTCTTTGATGATGATTATACAGAGAGAAGAGGTAAAGACGAAGAAGAAGAGGAGGAAGAAGAAGATTTGTCTATGGTCTCTGATGCATCCTCTGGCCCTCCACATCTCCAAGAAGATATTAATCAAGATCGAAGGTACTTTGCCAATGGCTATTTTAATAATGAGGTATGTGAAGCAGAGTACTCCCCTTCATTTCCCGGCGATGGCAAACGCCAGCTGATTAGAGAACGATGCCGCCATCGCCGCCGGGAGGAGAATCAAGAACCGCCGGGAAATTTTCTCGATGACACTGCCAGTTCTCCTCTCGTTAACTTCTCCAATGTGAGTTATATATATATATATACGTATATAATATAAATATACAAATTTCTTGGTCTGAAGATTGACATTTTTCTTTTTACATTATACTCGTATGGGATTTCAATGAAAATTTCAGAACAATGTTTCCATCTCCAACAATCAAGCTTCATTGGAAAGCGCCTTGGATTATTCACAAGGATTCTCTGCAACCCACTTTCAGGTACTTTACCTATCTGTCATACTTCAAAAATTAAAAAACTTTCTAGATTTAGCATTTTCTGATTCTACATATTTTGATCTAATATGTATATATATAATAATTTGACAGGAGCGAAGATCTACATTCCAAGACCATTTTGGCTTCTTCCAGTCTCCTCAACTTCCAAATAACCAGTTAAGTACCAATATTGCTTTTAGTCTTTCTTAGCTTTTGTTTTTTGTCTTTGGCTATACTCACACTTATTTTACATATACATATACATATATGTAAAATTTACAGGTGGTTTTAAGGGAGAAGAAGATTAATCTCTCCAAGCTCTTACTCTGCTACTGCAACTTGTTGATGACTTGGTGTAAGGTTGTTGTCAAAAAAGAAAAAGGAAAAAATATGGATCTCAAAGGAGATCTTTTTTTTTATTTTTTTGGTTATTGTAATTTAACTTTATCTGTCAATGCACTGGGAAACAACCTGGGAGCTAAAGTTGGAAATAAAATTTCTTGGTTTCGAACTATATATACATACACACACACACACACACACAAATATATATATATATATAAATACACATATATACACAAACATGCACAGAGACTCTCTTGTCAATGAATAGTGGGTACAATTGGGGCTGACTCTCTTTTGGGCAGACTGCAAGAGCATAAATTAGCTCTGTGCAATTATGTGTTTTTCAATGGAGCCCCATGCTCTCTCTTTATATCAATTTAATTCTTTGATGGCCATAAAATAAAATACCCAGATGAATAAATTAAAAATTTATATATTTTAAAAAAATACCCACAACAAAAATTTTGATTATTGAATATTAATTATTAGAAATTCAAAATATCCTTGATAATTAATTGTAATAAGAGCCAAAGGGTTGTACTCAAATCTCCAGGAGACAGGACAAAATGGACTATGCATGGGAATCCACGTAAGACTAGTGGACAAAATTGACTGGGGATATATATGTATGTACGTACGTATGTATGTATGTATGTAAGTATGTATCCTGTAAATCAAAATCAGATTTTGATGATGTGAACAGGGATTTGCTGTAATTCCCCAAATCTAAACTGCAAACATATATAATATATGTGTGGATACACACACACACACATATATATATATATATTCTCTCAAATTATCTGTAAGTAAAGTGACTTGAGATGCATAGAAGCAGTGAGATGGATAACGACAAGGCCTACATGTCTGATATGTGGCGTGTGCAGACAAGGCTGTCATGCAAGTGAAACCCAGATTCAAGTGAATGGACATACTCAATACACAATGTATGTATATACATATTTATGTATATATTAGGGTCGATCAAGGTTTCTGATTTTGATAATAAGCATATTCTGAATCATTGGGTTTGATCAATAATATATTAAAAGTTTGAATTGATAAAAAAAATGTTACATATTGATCAATATATATATGTATATAAACTTGGTGGGACTAAAAGTGTCAATTAGGTATACACTAATTACTATATTTTATGACAATATTTATTTTAATAATCAATAAGTATGATTTCCTTTTAGAAATGTTATGTTTCATTCATTAATTACATTTAGGTCAAGATGGATCTTGACCTTCGTTTTTTCTCATTTGAATACAAAAATAATAAAGTATATGTAAAATTACTCACATTGAAATGAATTATAGCGTGTGTGTGTGTGTGTGTGTATGTATATGTATATGTATATGTATATGGGTTGATATGGGCATGAAGATGGAAATGAGACAAATTAAGATGATGGAATTGAATAGATGAAATGGGTGGGTGTAATGGGCAAATGAGATGATGGATGAGGGAAGGAAAAATGACAAAAAAAAAAAACAATGTTGGAATATTTCATATGCATTCTCCATTACCCTTTTTTTTTAAGCCTACTCCAGATCCTGCCTCTCATCTTCCTGACCCAATGGAACATGCTCTTATTTTTTTAATACCCTATAAATTTTCTCTTTATCTCATTTTGGATCTTTCTTCTTTTATTTGTTTTTTCAATTTTTAAATCATACCCACATATATATATGTATATATATATTGATGATCTCTTCGACCCTGTCTGCTTTGAAGCTGTCGTTGAAGTTGATGTCATACACAATTATATGTCTTTCTTCCTCAGCTCCCTTTGATCTTTTCAATATATATTATTAAAGTGCTGCTCTCCAATACTATATAACATAACATTAAATTAATATATAACTTGTTCTTCATTGAAACTGTTGAACTGAAGAAAGATTTTAAAAGATTGGACTTGGGAATTTAGGATGTCAAAGCTAAGACCTCAACCCAGTACCCACATTCTCTATTTCCATATATATATATATATATAAAGAAAAGCTAAACACAAATCAGTGCGTGTGTATGTATATATATATATGTATGTATGTATATGTGTACGTAGATGAAATGGGTTTGGGAGTGGATAAGGATGGAAGTATGGGGGAAAACGTAGAGTGTTGTTTCAACCACTGCCTAAAAACAAAACCTTCAATCCCTTTGTCACTTGCAGAGGGAGAAACTGGGAGCAGCTTCTTTTGTTTTCTTATTTGATTTCTGCTGCCGTTTTACCTATACCCTGTTCCCGTTTTGCTTGACAATATTTCTTTACTTTCCTTTTTTTTTCTCTTTTTTTTTCTCCCCCCTTATCGTCTCTGCCTTTTGAAGCTGCATGTGCTTTAAATCAGTCAGCTGCCAACCTTAATTCAATACTCACCGTTTTCACTATAAATAAATAAATAAATACATATGTATTAGTTAATTAATTACATACATACATACATATATATATATATATATATCTAGATTAATGCACACTTCATCATAAAATTATAGCACTAATATATAAATAACAGAGCAAGACAAAATCCTTAATTAGTTACTGCTTTAAGCATGGAATCAAAACCTAACCTACCGAACTCAAATGATAATTAATCATACAATACATATATATTATATATCTATATATATATATATATATATATATTATATGTCTATACTAGCCAGTAAGCACATTCTTTCTTTGAAAATACAACCATTTGGCTGCCATTTTACGAAAAGAAAGGTCATAAAGCAACCCTATTAATATTTTGTTCTAAATTGACCGTGCATGATTCCGCGAACATCACAAAGACCAAGCATATAGAGATGTATGTATATATACATATACATACATACATACATACACAGACAGATACATATATATATATTCAGGTCTCTGCAGAGTTTAATGTGGTTGCGGAAGGCACAATTAAAAGCAAGAAGGCAGTGTGTATTTATTTATATTTTTATTAAAGAGAAGCAAGGAGAGATGGCAGGAAATTTGCAGGCACTGAGTAAATGTGATATATATACATTATATATATATATGTATGTATACACTTAACTCGGTGTGTTTAAGAAATGTATCTTCCATAAATTAAGGGTTTGATCGTATTCATCACACTTAAGCAATTACAAAATATTCCTACTTTACATATATACAACATATACATACATATATACACGTAGTGAAATTCAGCATGTTATTTGTTATAAAATAATTTTTTATCTGAATACATCATAATTTATTTTTTAAAAATAAATTTAATCATATAGTCTCATAAATACACTAATAAAATAATATATTAGTATATCGAATAGTGCATTACGGGTAAATCATCGTTATTTTATTACAAATCGATGAATTTCACGTTTTTAATTATATTTAAATTCATAATTTTTAAATAAAACGTAAAATTTATTAAAATGTTTATAAAATTTTTGTTCATGCAAAAATGTACTAAATTTAAATATTTAAATATCTAGCTAGCACTTGGGTCATCTCATATTTGATTGGATCACATTGTAATGAGAGAGTAAACTTGATTATAATTTGTTATTCATCCTTAAAAGATCAAAAAATATATATATATATATATATTATATTATATAAGAGAAAAGACCATAATAAACATGAGGAGTAAAACACCAATGACCATGTCCCATCCAAAAACATGACATGATTTATATTATGAAGAAATATATAAATTCTCATTGAAGTGATCACATATCAAACCAACATATATGTATTTATGTATGAATGTATGTATGCATGCATGTATGTATGTATGTATGTATATTTATACATTTGCCTCCCCATTTAGCACCAAAAGATCTCTCATCTCCCTAATAACCTCACCAATCTTTGTTTCTGTTTTTGGGAACACACCCATTACACAATCATTATTTGTTGGAGAAAAATAGCCAAGTGGGTCTACAATATATACCAATATAAGATTCTACACAAATATATATATATATATATATATATATCATATGTTTAACATCTCAAATTTTGTTTAACAATGAATTTTTTTTTTTTGGGTTGAAAATTAAACATGATGATATTTCAAAAAGCAACTTTTAGCATATGTAATTATGTACATGTATATATATATATATGTATATATATATATTTGATAATAAATATAAAGACTAAAGTCACACTTGAAACAATTTTTTTTTTTAAATTTAACTAGAAATCACACAATTCTTTTTCCCAAATGATAAAAATTAACATTCTATAAATTGCTAGTGAAATTGAAATAATATTTTTAAATTTCACTAATTTTCATGAAACTTAAAATAAAATTTTAATTTAGATTGAAATATATATAGGAAATAAATATTGAATATTTTTTAAAAAATAATAAATAAATTTTCCAACACAAAATCAATTTATTCAAAATATAATCTAATGGGTGAAGACAATTAGGCCCATTACTCATGGGCCCAATTGAAGTACCATCTCAATAGAGCCCAATATATATATATATACATATTATATAATGTTATATATTTACAAAAAAAATAAAAATAATATAAAAAAACATGGCAAATTTCAATTAAGTATTTCTAAGCAAATTAATTAATTTTCTAAATTCCAAAGACTGATTTAATTGCTTAATTATACAATTAGCTATTAAGAATTAGATTAATTAGAAATTAAATTAATTATTTATTTTTTTGAAGCCAATCAAGAATACCCTTTTCTGCCTCAGAAAGCTGCTTCTCCTCCTTACTTCTCAATGATCCTTCCACAAAGTCAAAGTAATCCTTGTAATTTCTCTTGTAATAGCTATCCAGTCTCTGCAATTTTTCAGTACGTAAAAAAATACTTATTTTACGACAAAATAAACTAAGTTTTTTCTAAAATAAAAAGAAAAATTCCACATGTACCTCTTTGTCATTCTTGGCCTTATTTTCCTCAGATTTCTTCAGATACTCTGATAACATAATTCAAATTTAATCACTAGTTTCATCAAAGATTGGGAAAAAAAAATCCATTATGGGTATCAAAGAAACATAGAAAATAAGCATATAATTTGTAAAGAAAAGAAAAAGTAAAGAAATTACTGTTCAGAAGCTCAGTTCTTGAGTCACTGACTTGGGTGGCAGCAACCAGAGTGGATAAAACCAGTCCTCTCCTCCTTCCAATCTCAGTAGGGTTTTTTCTTGTTCTTGTTGATTTCGGTGTGTGAATATTCAAGCAAGAATATTTGTTCAGTACTGTAACAGTTAATGCCACTATTACACTTTGCCCGGCTCCTATGGAACTCATAATTTCTTCTTCTTCTTCTTCTTCGTTTTTCGTTTTCTTGATGCTAATAATAATAACATTATCTGATTATATCCATTTATCTCCTCTCAGAAAAATACAAAGACGACAGAGCTAGTCTTGTCTGTTTCTGTTGTAATTACATATCAGTCCTCATTCACCTAGGCTTGCAGAATTTGCATTCTAGTCCTTTTTCTCTTTTGAATTTTATATTTGCCCAAGAACAAGTCGTCAAGATTCTTAAACAGTGAACTTCCAGTAAAAGGAAAAGATGTCGGGTCCGATAAGAAAATATAATCAATTGTATAACTTGAAGGTAATCACCAAACAAGACTACCCAATTTTCAGTAACATCGGAAAACAAGGTTTTGTTACAGAACTTGTTTTGGTAGTAGATCTCCATGGATCATTCTCTCTACAAAGATTACAGAGCAGGCCAGTCAATTTACTGGCTTCTTCGATTATTTTAGCAGTATAACACATTCTTTCTCGAATTACTCGAGCAAGTTCTTGTGCTTACACCAGGCAATTGCAGCCACATATAGAAAGACGGTGCCAGTAGTACCACCAAGAATGGTCCATAGAAACGTGTCTACACTGGTTTTCTCCGCATCAAACAGCTCGATATGGATGTTCATACCAAAAAGACCAACAACAACAATAAATGCGCTCACCACCAGCGTTGCTGTTGTTAACATGACTCCCATTTGTAAAAGATGATTCTGCTTGTCATCCAGCATTATGTTGATGTAATCTTCCGTGTCATCAACGTACTCCCTCAGCTTCAAGAAATATAAACACCAACCAAAAACAGTGTTTATGTCAATACCATTTCCAAAATTTTATAATAATACACGAGACTTGGTTAACTCCAAGACTAAACTTGGTTAATACAAGCATGTTAGCTCCTCCTCGAAAATCAAAGCACTGAATTTTTTTCCAACGAAAATAAGATAGTAAAAGGACAGCTCATATTGAAGTACCTACCGTGGATAGTTTGTTCAATGTACCATCAATTTGCACAAAGTAGGCCTCTAAGAGCATCTCTAGTTCCTCAACATCAAAATGCTTGCTTATAGCACTTCGGGTAGTACTAGTACGAGTCCCGCGACTACCCCTGCTCAGTGTGAACAGATGATCATTTGGGTTGTTGGTGCTCTGTGGATCATTTTCATAAGCACTAGAGACCCGATTAGCTTCCAGTGAGATTTCAGTTGGATCCCTGAAACAATCGAGTGCAAACATTTAGGCATGCTTCGTATGGTAAAGCAAGGACAATAGTCTCCTCATCGAAGTGATGGTGAGAATATGAGTTGCCTGTAATCCGTATCTGACTGAAGAATTTCCTCATCCATTTCATCACTTTCATTCATAGACGAGGTAGAAGAATTTTCAAGTTGAACCAATTTCTCGGTTAGATACATCTCCGCCATATCTTCATCATCATCCAGCAAATGTTCTAATTCATCCCTTACCTAGACAGAACAAGAAGATCGGGAGGATATATCTTTTAAACTTCCAAATTTACAATCACAAGACCATAAGATCATAATATTATTTCATGTCGAGTGACTAAAAATTTTCACAGTTCAAAAGCTTAAATCTACTAAACCTTCTGAACACGTCCAGTTATTGCCACCAGCCGGCTTTTGATTTGACGAACACGTTCCAAATTTAAAGTACTGATTTTTGAAGTCAGCTTATCCAAGGCTGGATGAGCCTCTAGCTCCAATGTCTTTGCCTGAAGGAAAATAAAGAATATGTATGTAAAGGTAAAATAATTTGCAATTCCAGTAGATTAAGCAGAAGAAGAAATTTTACCTCATTTTCTAAGCAAGTACAAGCAGCTTCAAGGCAGGCCTCCAATGCAACAAACTCGAAGGGAAGAACCTTTGATCCGTCTCGATTCTCAAGACCTTGTTTCCCATGTGCTTTACTTTCTTCGCCTCCCTCTCGAAATTGTGAAATGGGTCCTGAAAAATGTTGACTACCAATCCTTGATTGCTGTTCCCCCATATCATACAAATTTGCCCAGTTTGAATCATCCCCATTTCCCTCCTACGCAGAAGTAACAAGAAGAAAGCTTGTAAAGAATAATTAATCAAAACCCAAAAGCAAAATTGGGGAAGATTAAGAGAGACAACAAAGTTTCAGATTGAAGAAACAAACCGAGCAATTCTAGTGAGTCAAAATTAAATGGCTACAATCAAACTTAATTACCGTTTTACTTCTATGTGGACTCTTTTTTTTTTTTTTTTCTTTTTAAAAAAAATGTTGGATTGAAAACCAAAATTAGAGGGCTAAGTTGAAAAATTATACTGGAATTGACTGGGTCATACTTTCAGATCAGAGCAAAATTCAACCCATTCTGGTTAATAAAAGGACACTGAAAGCAAGCAGTAAGACTTTCACTAGGGTTCATTTATCATCTCAAACGTCAACCAGTAGACACTTCTTCTACTTGGTCAACAGCCGCACAAATATACAAGAGCCCAATTTTCCTTTTCTTTCTTTTTACTTGCTCATCATCCAATTCTCCTAATCTCCCTAAAATGACAGATAAAGATGTTAACTTTATAAAACCCAACGAAGAAAAGTAGCAAACAAATGCGAATCATGAACTGGTTACTTCAAAAAACAAACAATCATTGCCAACAGACGATATCCAATTCCGAAAAATCCATAACCTTCGAGAAATTTAAAGTAAAAAAATAATCATTTGAAGAAATATCCGGCCAAAAACCTGAGCTTTAGTTGCGTGATAATGGCACATGAGTCGTCTCTGCAACTCCTCAACAAAGGGCGTAACAGATGGGTCCCGGGAGTTCAGCAGGAGCACCTCCTGGGCAGTGATAATAGCCTTTATGTGCTCCAAGTTGATGACAATCGCTCTCTCTCGGCCTAGAACAGTCGAGGGGTAGGAGAGGAGCGGGTCGAGGATTCGAAGATCGCGGGCGGGCAGGCCCGTGCGGCGCATGATGGCGTGCTTTCCAGCTTCTAAGACTTGTGCCTGGCCAGCCGAGTTGAGCAGGAGCCATGGCCTTACTCCGATACCCTTCTTGCGGAGTCCAGCGACGACAGAGGTGGCTGCGGGGTTGACGGTGGGCCGGGAAGTTTCCGGGTCCTCTTCGGGTTGGGAATTACCCGGTTTGGACAAAGGGTGAGATCTCATCTCATGGACGACTGTGTCTGTATCCGACAGCAGTTGCTGGTGGACGCCTGGAGTTGGCTTCGACGATGATGATGATGATTATTATTATTTTATTTATTATTATTATTATTATTATCATATTATTATTGTAATATTATATTAAAAGGCAATAATCGTGCCATTGGAGAATTTTCGTTATTTTTTTATTAAAAAATTTCCTTATTTATTTATTTTTACTATGACACAAATATGCAATTTTTATATAGTTTCATGAAAAAAATATATATAAATAATATATAAATTTTGGAAATAAAAACTATAAAATATATTCAGTCTTTCTCCTGAAATATATTTTAAATTTTATTTTCTAGATTTATATGTATTTTACTTTATCATAAACTATGCAATTATGTATTATATATAGTTTTTATCACATCTTTCATCATCCAAATTTTTCATAAAAACAAAGTAACACTTTTTACTTCTATATAAATTTTGTTCATTTGAAATTGTATCTATATTATTTTATAAAAAATTTAAAAAGTTATTCTAATATTATATTTTATGCATAGAACATAATATATATATATATATATATGTATATCAATTGTGAATGAGTAGTTGGTATGAACATGATAGATATATAAACTATGAATGAGTAGTTGGTACAACCATTACAAGGTTACCCTCATGCTTATTATCAATTACGTGCGGAATTAATCATTATCCAATTATTCAAACCATAAATTTAAAATGATAAAAAAAAAAAAATTAATAAGTAAAAAAAATTGATAAGACTTGGTTATGATCGTTAAAAAATTATTTAAAATTATTTGATGATACTTAAATTTCAAGTCAGAAGGTATTTCAAGACTCGGTTACGATCAATAAAAATTATGTAAAAGTGTTTTACGATATTTGAATTTTAAATCAAAGGGTATTTCAAGACTTGGTTACGAGGAATAGAGATTATTTAAAATTATTTGATGACACTTGAATTTTAGGTCAGATAATATTTTAAGACTTAGTTACAATCGTTAGAAATTATGTAAAATTATTTGACAATACTTGGTTACGATCGTTAGAGATCATCTAAAATTATTTCGCAATATTTGAATTTTAAATCAGAGGATATTTTTTAATTTTCATAAAATTAAGGGTTAAAGATTTGATTATTACTTAATGTGAGAATAAGTATTTATTAAATTTAAAGAATGAAAAATAATAATTAAAAAACTTCTTATATTTTTCTTCAAAATTTTAATTAACAGTAATTATATATATAACTAATCTCTAATTATCTCTAAAGATAATTGTAACACCCGGTTCTAAAAATTGGTCTAGAATAATTTTATAGATTATGAAATATATATATAAATAATTAAAATTTTTATTTTATTTTAATTTTATTAAATTTTTGAGAAAAAATGAATTAGAGACGAAATTGAAAATAATTTTGAAAAGAATAGGTGAACATTTGAAAGAAAAATTGAAAATAGAGGGTTAAAGTATAAATAAAAAAGTTCGACCACGTAGGATCACCCAATTAACAGCCTCAATGAACCGAAGTGTGCCGTGTGGCCAGGCGCCCTCAAGAAAAATGCAGAATAGGGAGTACATCCAGAATTTTGAGTCTCGGCTGATGAATTACTCAGGTTTCAAGACAGAATATGTGTTTCAAATGATCGTAAACTGAAAAAGGACATCATGACAGAGGCTCACAGGTTCAAGTTTATCATACATCCCAAAAGTACAAAAATATATCAAAGTATGCAACCTAGTTTTGGTAGAGTGGGATGAAGAGAGAGGTAGCTGACTTTGTTTTCAAGTGTCTAGTATACCAATAGGTTAAGGTAGAGCATCAACGCTCAGACGGGTTACTTCAGCCATTATCGATCCCGAAGTGGAAATAAGAACATATCACAATAGATTTCGTAATATGATTGCCTACGGCATGCTTAGGACATGATATCATTTGGGTAATTATCGACTAATTCACTAAGTCTTTTCACTTCTTGGTTATTAAGATGATTGATCCCTTGTACAAGGTAGCAAAAATGTATATATGAGAGATAGTCAGGTTACATAGGGTTCCAATGTCAGTAGTATCTGACAAAGATCTCAGGTTCACTTCTGATTTTAGTTTAACTTTCAGCAAGCTATGGGAACAAAACTATCCCTTATTACCGCATTCTACTCTTAAACTGATAGACAATCAGAGATGAAAATTCGTACACTAGAGGATATGCTCCGAGCTTGTGTTCTAAACTTCGGGGGTCATTAGGATGAACATTTACCTCTAATAGAATTCGCCTACAATAACAGCTACCAGACAAGTATTGATATGACTCCGTATGAGGCATTGTATGGCTGTTTGTACAGATCGTTGATTTGTTGGGAAGATGTGGGTAATAAAAAATTATTCGATCCCGATCTTGTGAAGGAGACTACGGTCAAGATAGTTAAGATAAGGAAGAACATTCAAACAACTCAAAGCAGACAAAAAAGTTGTATGGACTCTCGGAAGAGAGATTTGAAATTTGAGAAAGGTGACCAAGTATTTTTTAAGGTGACTCCTTTCAAATAAATCAGTAGGTTTGGCAAGAAGAAAAAATTAAATCCCCAGTTCATTGGACAATTTGAGATCTTAGATCGAATTGGTACGACTACTTACATATTGACACAACCTCCAAAGCTATCCAGGGTTCATAATGTGTTCCACGTATCTATGCTATGTAAGTACAACCTAGACACCTCACACATTCTGTCCCACGAGCCCTTTTTACTCTAAGATGATTTATCCTATGAGGAGATACCAGTAGGCATTGTAGATCGAAAGAGTAGAGTATTTCACAACCGAAAAATTTCATTCATCAAGATCCTAAGGCAGAACCATACGTAGGAAGAGGCCACTTGGGAACTGGAATCAAGCTTCAGGGCCTAGTATCCCCAGCTGTTTGACTAGTAAAAAAGCAAAAAATTTAGGGACCAAATTTTTTTAAGGGGGAGAAAGTTGTAACACATGAGTCTGAAAATTGGCTTGGAATAATTTTACGGATAATGGAATATATATAAATAATTAAAAAAATTATTTTATTTTAATTGATTGAAATTTGAGAAAAAAATGAATTAGATACGAAATTAAAAATAATTTTGAGAAGAAGAGGTGAAAATATGAGTTCAGGGAGTGTTTTTGAAAGAAAAATTGAAAATAGGGGGTCAAAGTGCAAACTGAGAAAGTTTGGTCATGTAGGATCGCCCAGTCAACAGCTTGATGAATCGAAGCGTGCCACGTGGCTAGGCACGCTGACGTCGGCGCCACGCAGGAGGCCATGCTAGCGATCCACGTGCCCTACGAACGGACGATCCAAGATCGAACTCGCACGTATAGACGGTCTGAATCCGTTTCCACCTTAGGCACAATTAGACGGTTGAGATTAATCGCGATGAACGGTCTAGATTTGTTTCATCTTTATACGTGATCAGACAAATGAGATCGATTATGGCCCAGATCAACGCGAAATGGTTATAAATACTTCACATCACAAGGAACCTAAATCCTAGTCGCTAGCCCCTACCAGAGAAGAAGAATCAGACGCTAGAGAAGGAGGCCGACCACCAACAACCGTTGTACCAGAATCACTGTTGACCGCCAAAAAAGGTAGAATTTTTCGCTACCTCATCGGAATCGAGTTCGAGTACCCCTGTGGCCAAATCGAAACAAGAAGAGCAGTGGGTAAGCCGAAAATTGTGGGAAAAGTCTGACGGAGCCGCTGCGGCTAAAACCCCAAAACCACTTCGATGAACCCTTTTCTGATTCCAGTTTCACGTGATTTTTGGATCATTGTGCTCACCATCTTTTTCTATGCAGGGTAACCGAAAAAAGAACCTCAACTGCGAAAGAGGACCGACAGAGCCGCTGCACCCAGAGGTCCTTCCGCCGATAGGTTTGGTCTTCTTTGAGATTTTCTGGCCAACCAGGGTCTTAACATATTTTTCTACATGAATATGGCCAAAACCAGTCAAAATATGCTAAGATTGATAAAAAATGGGCTAGGTTGAGGCGAACCATCACCGTGGGCGGCGGAGCCGGCACCAAAGTATTGCGGTGCCACCATACCGGAACCCCAAAAATTTATCAGAATGAGTTTTAGACACCGATTTTAAATTTTTAGGGTATTTTTAGGTATGTGACGAGTGTTTTGAATTCTACAGAAAAAATTCAGGGAATTCGGTACCCGTTAGGAAATGAGTAGATAGTTCGACATCTCAAAACGCCGATTCGGGTAAGGATCCCTCACTCTATTCTCCATTACAATAAATTGAGGGTTAACAATGTATAATTTTATGTTTTATGAAAATCTGAAAAACCCTAAAATAATTATAAGTTATTGGTGGGTCAAAATCTGTTAGTTCATAATTATCTTGATTCCTGTCTATTTTTCTGTACTGTCCTACTTGCTTGATTTTCGTATAGCACATGTTCTTAATTTATAGTTCAATAGTTTTATCAACTTATCTGATTATTTTGTTTATATACCGTCAACATGAATATACTTTAATTGATATGTGAATGTGATACGAGATATTGGTACGAGTTTGTTGGTTATTTGCTATGAGAATTTTTATGTGAAAGACTTATTGGGTATCTAGGGAAAGAGCATACGGACCTGGTACATAAGAAATCCTACAATGAACGTTACCTCAGTCGGACAGGGCTGGAAAGTTCCTTACCGAGAAAGTTTGAGAGATATAGTTCACTCTCATATCGGACAAAATATCGAGGCGATGGAATGTTTGGCGCTCATTACTGGACGAGGTATGAGGACGACCAGTTAATTGTTTAAATTAGATCTTAGGTTCACGAGTATGAGGGATACCCTTATGGACGCCCAGGGGTAACAATAAGCAGGTAAGAAAGAAAAGTTATTGTTTTTCGTTCTCTTATGTGTGAAAATGAAAAGTTATATAGATATAGGTCTTCATAAGTCGTTTTAGAAAATTCGTTATGGTAAGTACGGAATAAACGGTCTTCTTTATATTAAATGAATTTACTTAAACTAAGTATTCCATTAGTTATTTTATGATTTTTACCAATCTTCAGTTTTTCGTATTTGTAATTAGTGTGATATTCTTACTGGGCTAGTGTAGCTCACTCTTTCATTAATTATTTCATATCAAGATGACCAAGATCCAGATTCCGATTAGTAAAAGAGTTGTGAGTAGTTCATTATCCAAATTTCCTTCAAGTGCTAGTAAAGGTTGTTGTAAAGACCCAGAACTTAAATAAAAACAAGGTCATAAATTAAATACGGAAGCGTATAATAACGTTAAGATTTACATTACTTACACATAAATTAGCATGCCCAATAGAATTACAAAAATGTCCATTTCACCGCGATTCATAAACAAAACGTAATAATGTATGAAAATAGTAAATAAGTGTTATAGGGAGGTTAACCTCCATTAGTTCTTGATAGGATTTGGGAGGACACCTACTCACAGCCCTCATGCTGATCAGAATTTAGATCTTGATCTTTTTGGTATGAAATAGTTAATAAAGAAGGGGATGAACTACACTAGCCAAATAATAATATCACACTACTTATCGATATAGAAACTGAAGGTTGGTAAAAAATCATAAAAACAATCAATATAGCTCTTAATTTAAGTAAATTTATTTATCATAAGTAAAATCATTTATTGCATACTTACCGTTACAAAATTTTCAAAATCGACCTATAGAGATTATAACTCAAATAACATTATACTCTCATATCCAAGTAAGAAAGAACAACAACTTTTTCTTTTTAATTTTGCTTACTAGTATCTATGGGGGTCCATAGGGGTGTCCCACTAAACGTAAACCTAATATCTAAACTTGTCAACTAATTAGCCATCTCGGTATCCCATCCGATATGAGTATAAAAAATATCATCTCTCGATACTCCGTCCAGTATGAGGTAACATTTACGGTAGGCTTTCCTATGTATCTGGTCCATCCTCCATCTCCCAGGATATCCAATAAGATAACTATTTATTAATTCACATAACCAAATTTTTTTTCATTTGCATATTAATTTCAAATTTCACAAATCAACCGTAAATCATATATGCATCAAGGAAGCACAACTGAATCATTTAACCATTCTAATATATTATCATGTATTAAAACTGTAAAATTAAATAATCAGTTAAACATGACAAATAAATAACTAACCAGTTTCGGCTCCATTAGTGACCTGTAATTATTCTTAAAAATTTTTAAATTTCACAAAATACCATATTATTGATTATTAAGCTTCAATTCTATAACATAAAATAAGATAAAAGATTCTTACCCAAATCAGTGTCCGAAGTATCAAACTTTCTACTACATTTATTAGCTATCTCCGAGTTTTCTTAATTTTTATATGGAGATTAAAACACGCTTCATGTATCTAAAAATATCTCAAACATATTTAAAATTGGTATTAAAAATCTTTTTTGGTAAATTTTGGGGTTCCGACACGGTGACATCGTCGTGCTCCGGCGACGGCACTGCCGCTCTCCAGCAATGGCACCACTGCTCGTAGCGGCGATTTGCCTCGGCTTGACCATTTTTGGCCGACTTCAGTCGCCTTTATACATATCCCTGCGAAACAATACATTAGGGGGCATTGGTTGACCAAAAAAATCAGAAAACGAAAACCTAGTGGTGGTGGGGTTTTCCAAGTGCAGCGACTCCATCGACTCACCTTCACGGCTAGGATTTTTTCTTCAGTCAACTTATAAAAAATAGAATGGTGAACACAACGGTGAAAAATCGTACGAAACGTGAAACGGGAAGGGGCTCATTGGAGGAAGTTGCAGGTTTTGCTCGTGGCGGCGGCGCTTGGTTTTTTCCGTAGTTTCGGCTCACCTGCCGTTTATTTTGCTCCGATATGGCCACAGAGGTGCTCGAAATCGAATTGCGAGCGGGTAGGAGAATTTTTATCTTTTTTTGGCTGTCGGAGGTGGCTCTGGTGCGGTGACGGTCGGCGATCGGCTCCCTTCTCCGGCGACTGGTTCTTCTTCTCCGGCAGGAGGCTGGCGGCTAGGATTCAGATTTAGTGTGATGCAAAATATTTATATCCATCTTGCGTTAATCTGGACCGTTTATCGTATTTGATCTTGACCGTTCGATCGCGCCTAAGGAGGAAACGAATCTTGACTGTTCATCATATTTGATCTCGACTGTTCAATCCTGCCTAAAGGAAAAACGGATCCGGACCGTCCACATGCGCAGGATCGCTTCTGGGTCGTCTGATCATGGGGTATGCAAATCGCCAACATGGACTCCCGCGTGGCAACGAGTCAGCGTGCCTTGTCACGCGGCGTGCTCCAATTCGTTGAGGTTGCTGATTAGGTGATCCTACCTGGCCAAATTTTTCTTATTTGTATCCTTACTAATAGTTTCTGATTTTTCTTTCAAAAACACTATCCGAATGTAAATTTTTACATATTTTTCTCAAAATTATTTTCAATTTCATTGTTAACTTATTTTTTTTATAATTTTACATTAAATTAAAATTTATTAATCTCAAAAATAGATTTTTTATATATTTTAGAATATTAAAATTAATTGCAAACCAAATTTCGGACCCGGATATTACAGTTGTTCTAGAATATTTAGTTATTTACTTTTTTGTTTCATTTTTTTAATTTTCGTTTATTTTTTAGAAGGAATATTTTTATAATTCTATTGGACATTTAAAATTATTATGTAAGAAATGTAAACTCTAACTCTATTAATTGTTTCTATATTAAATTTATAAATTTATTTTCTTTCTAATTTCGGATCCATACAATAATTATATATATATATATATATATATATATATCACAAACTAGAAGTATTTCTCTATAATTAATCTAAATTTTAATCTTATGAGTGCAGTCGGACGTGATCAGCACATTCACCTAAAAAACAAGTTAAATAGCTAAAATCAGAATTAAGAAAATTCCCAAGGTCAAAATCAAAGTAGTACAGGAGTCATATTCATATATATATATATGTAATTATATTCCAATTGGCAAGTAGATATAATAATTAATTAATTAATTAAATTAAATTAAACTTTTCTTTCCATTTTATTATAAGCTACAAATTATTTAATTTCTATTGGCTTGCTTCGCATTGTTTTCAAAAATTTAACCTGACACGAATCCATTTATATATACAGTATATGTACACATCCTACATACTTTATGAATATCTATTAATTTTTTCAATTGGATTTTCACATGGCCCTTTTTTTCATTTAAGTAATTGGAAGAAGTCCACACGTTAGTTTCAATCCAATTATATATAATCTATTTTGCAAAATGAAGCTAGCTACTGCTTCAAGGAAAAGTTCAAAACACACACACACACACATACATATGTAGTGATAAACATCTATATATCAACTGTATCTCTTCTTCCTCTGCAAACCAAAACCCTAACACTTTTTCTCTTCTTCTCCTTCTTCTTCTTCTTCTTCTTCTTCTTTGTCATATCATGCCGAGAATCATGAGGGGCAAATCCAAGAAGAGAACTGGTAGGTTGAAGAAAATATTGTTGGCGCCCATTAGAATTCTAGCCAAGGCTAGAGATTTTTACGTGAAAAGCATGGAGGATTCCGCAGCTCGGGTAGTTTATGGTGGCGTTATGGGATTGCCTACTGCGCAAGTAACAAGTTTGCCGAGGAGTTTCACCATGAATTCTTCACATGGAATTTGCGATGATGATCGAAAATTTAAAGAACTTGTTCGTCACGTAATGCCTAAACGCAATTTAGAGAGTCGTACAATTCATGATTATGAGAAAAGTACGAAGAACTCTAGAGATATGAAAAGGAGTTACAGTGTTGGATTGGGGAAGATCGGAACCATTGAAGAAGACAAGCCTTGTTCTTTCAGAGAAGAAGAAGATTGCGGTACACTCAACTCAGGTTTGTTACATCAAAGAAGTAGAAGCTATGCAGCTAGAAAAAACAGTACTCTTCATTATAAAAATTAATGGGGTATATACATATAATTTATATATATATATATATAGTCCGGGTTTCATATATGATTAATAAGTACAAAGAGTCAACTGTAGTTAGGGATTTCATTTCATATATATACGCATATAATCAATGGTCGAATGTCAAAAAGCGGATTGCGTTGTAGCCTCAAATCATGTTTTTCTTCACCATAAATGTATCTCTAGATTTGCATATATGTGTATATGTGTGTTAGTATTATAATTTCTTTTATTTGATGATGATCCTATATAATGAAAATTGTTAAGTATAGGCATTTATATGTGTGCTTGTGTATGCACATATATATATATA
Source organism: Carica papaya (assembly GCF_054855325.1). Classification (NCBI taxonomy): domain Eukaryota; kingdom Viridiplantae; phylum Streptophyta; class Magnoliopsida; order Brassicales; family Caricaceae; genus Carica; species Carica papaya. Next base: position 1,991,607 of record NC_142314.1, read on the forward strand.
TATATATATAATGAACGAATTTTCACTATCATTTGTCTCTTTCATTTTCGTATTTCTTATCATCATTATTATTTTTTGACTACAAGATATAAGAGGACCAAAAAAACTAATAATGGCTAACAATTTCTACTTCTACGCATGGCAACATGTGATAGACGCAAGAGGCCGAATTATTTGTAAAAATATTACATTTCTTATAAATATGATAGATTTATATATCTCTATCAATATTAATCAACTATTTAATCGAAACAATAACATTAAGATAAAACCGAACATGACCCTCTCAAATTCGGGTGAGTTATAAGAGATGGAGAGAGTTGACCTCAAATATCAAATGCTTGATATCCTCGTTGTAAACTAGTTTACATCCTAGTTCTCGACAATCAATGAATTCGTAACATCCATATTACACATAAGATTGATCATAATTATTGTGGATGAAACTTCCAATAGTCACCTTGATTTTTAGGTTATAGACTAAACGATTAGTATTAGGTTTGAACAAATGGTAGTTAATAATTGTCAATGCCCACATTTAGCCACCCATTTTAGCTGGTAATACAAGCTGCTTCTGGCTTCAAAGTCGGACAGTAACAGACAATAAGACAAAGATGCCTGCTTGCATATGTATGCATATAGTTGTTAAAGTTTAATATATACATATATATATACACACACATGCACATATAACGATAATTTATCTGACGTCAGATGTAATTTGATACTATATATGTATAGTTTTTATGTTTTGGAATTCTTTTAAACATGTGTTATATTTAATTGAAAACTAAAACAAGTATACATGAATGTACAAAAAGCGATAATGAATAAATCTCTATAAAGAAAATAAAAAATTATTAACGTCAAACCAAAAAAAAGAAAGGTTCGATAATTTGTATATAAAAATATTTTATTGATATTAAAATTATGACATTATACAACAAGGAATATTGTATAGCTGCTTTAATTTAAAGCTATATATCTGCCCTTTTAAGTTAAAACATTATAATAAGTATATACACACACGTGTGTATCCGTGCGTGTGTATATGTATGTTTTTGGAATTTGTATGACTATTTAATAAATTATAATATATTAATTCAAATATTATAAATCAATAATTACTAATTCATAATATACTTATAAGAAACCGAGTTTGAATTTAAATGAAGATTATGAACACTACTAATAACTCCAACAACAAAAAATCAGTAGTACAAAATATTTATTTATTTTTCAGACGAAAATCAATTTAATTGTTGAAACCTAAACAGAACTGATGAATTAATTTATAAATTTACTGAAAAAAATATTATGAATAGAATACCACGGCAACTGTAAGTAAATTTACAAATAATACTGGTAACGGAGACGGCATCTTATTAGATTATTGAAAAGTATAAAGAAACTGAACAAGGCAGTGAAGACCGGAGAAATTAAGCCTTGTTCGGTTGTTAGCCAAACCGAAACGGTTACATTTTGAAGAACACAGAATCGGCAGGCACATAAACAAACAGTCCCTTCTACTTATCTACACCACCTAAAATCAATAGTCAAAGTGGAAATGTTTCTTCTCCTCCTTCCTCTTTAATTCATTTTTGATTAGTCAGATATAAAGCAAAAAAAAAAAAAAAAAAAAAAAGCAAAGGAAACGGACAATTAAGAACCTGTAGAAAAGATCACGAAATGCTTCGTTTTCCGGGATGATCAGCAACCTTTAACGTCTTATCGATGAGCTTCCTGGCTTTTCTGCTTCGGATCTCCACCTTCACACTCGAGCTCTTATCCATTTTGATGTACGGTTTCTTCGTCTTCTTCAGAGCTCTCACCTTCGATTTGATTGACTCCACCAAGCTCTCCAGTTGGCTTCCCATCTCCGATCAATCCTCTTCTCAATCGCCGAAACTGAACCGGAGACGATCAAAATTGTTCGTTCGATCGTTTTTTTCCACTACGAATCTCGCTTGTGGAGTCTCCAGTCGGCAGTCGCTCTGATTTTCTTTCTCCCTACGTGCTCCATACAGATGACACCGAATCGTTTTTTTTATTGATATCGGACGAAGAGTCCGGACATCAGTTTCCCTATAATTACGAATTTGCCACCGGGTGCGCTTCTCTGACTTTTTATTCATTACAAAGTTTGATTCTGTGTGATTGACGTACAGTACACCTTACATCATACACCGTCGGATCGACATTGGCCAAACGGTAGAGATTAAATTGAAGCAGTTAGTTATTAATTTTAATTGTACTGACTTATCCGATAGATTTAATGAGCTGTGTTGACTCTCTATAAATAGAATTAATATATTTAATATTTTAATTAAAAAATATTCATTTGTAGGACTGTTTATTTTTTTAATTACTTAAATTAAATAAATAATACTATTAAATTTCAATTATATTAAATGAAAATAGACTGAGATAAATATTAAAAATAAAACTGTATTTCAGTCGTAAATTAATATTTTTTTTAACAAGTAAATATATTTCTCACATTAAAATTAAATATTTATAATATATATATATATATAGAGTTCGGTGTTTGTCAGTCTTTTGAGTGTGATGTTGACATATGTGAAGGAGATGACGTGGGCATTGAAGGAAAAGTAATAAGGGCATTTTGTAAATACAACTTCAATAAAACATATTCTAAGTTGCTACCTAAAACAGTCCAGGCTCTAAATGGGTGTGGCCAACAATTTTCCTCTCCATGAAAAGTGTGTGTATACCTATCAGTTTTCCCTGTTCATATATATATATATATATGTGGCTATTAGATTTAGAACTTCTACAATAAGCTTTTTTTTTTGTTCTCTTCAAAAATTCAAATTCAGGCTCTTGAATACAGAAATAAAAGTACTAATCATTCACCTGTGTCCTACAGAAACATTTTAAGCTCTCCTTTGTGTTCTATAGAACTATATATATATATGTGCGTGATTTGAACAAGAATTTCTCTTCCCAATAGCAAGTTTTGGATTTGGGAACAAACCCGTTTTTTTTGGTTTAACAATAACATGAACACAAACTAAGATCCGAAGATGGTCGATGTGGGAACAGAATCCGAATTTGAAGAAATCCTAAAAGGAACATGTAGAAGGTAAATGTGAAAGACCAGCAGGCTTCATCTAACTAACTTTGAGAAAATACCTAATTTTACATCATTCATGAGTCATAAACAGCAGGTAGTCAAAAGTTTGCAATATAAGCTGAAGTGCCGAAAGACTTGGGGGATCTCTAAAAGTCAATCCACGTCGTATTCAGAATAATAAATTAAACAAGAAATGAATCGTCTGGGTTTTCTATTTCAATTGTAATATAAGACTTGTATGATTAATCTACAAGGGAGGAACTCACCTCCACCGGGTGTCTCATTTCTATTTTTAGCCGCGGAGAGAGTAGAGAGTTCAGAGAAAGCAACCTATTCAAACAACAACACGTGCAAGAATAGATTTAGTATATAATCAAAACTCATGGTAGTCATGACAGATGTAGAAATGTTATGAAAAAAAATATATATATATATATATAAATATATCTGCCTCCATAGTTTTGTTTTATTTTGCAAGTCAACAATTGAAGTTTTTTTTCGACAATTCAGTACTTGTAATTCGATTTTTTATCACTTCATGTAAAATTAGTAAGATTATTGTTGTTGTTTTTTTTTTTTTCTCAGAGATTCAGATAAATCGAGATGCTTTTTAAAGAAGCTAATAGTTTTATGTGAAATGACAAAAGAAAGCCTACAAGATACTCCATTGTCAAAGAAAAAGAGAAATTGAATTGCAATAAGATTAAATCACAAACAGTGAAATGCTTTTTACTAAAATATCAACAAGACGAAAATTAAATCCAAGACTGAATGTTTCAAAAAATGCACAAAAGTTAAACATATACTATGGGAAGTAAAGGTTAAAGCTATGGAAGAAGCAAAACATTCACGTACCAAACTACCCATCTCCCCTCGGCCAAATAGGCCCTCAGAGAAGTACCAATCATTTCCTTTTCAGATGGTCAAAAGGGCATGAATGAGATGCAAAAGAACTCAGCACTTGATCAAATTCCCATGTTATAGCCAAACATTGGACTAAGAGAAAAGTTCAAAATTTTATAAATTGGCCCTTGCTTATATTTAATAGTAAATTTCAAAAACCAACCAAATAAATATTCTAAGTCACCTATTTAACTAATGCTAAGACCACCGAGACTGAGATGAAGAGATTGACTAGGATATATGATGGAAAACTTACCTGTGGTTCTCAAGGACTGGTTTGCCGAGAGTCAGACCATAGCATTAGGGTTGCCAAAAGAGCCATCGTTGCAGTTTCGACACGCAAGCGATGTGGCCCCAGACCAACAGGGGTAGCACCTGCTTCTGTCATCATATTCACCTCTTTCTCTGTGAAATCTGCAACATCAAACCCCAATATAAGTTTACACTGGCAACAAACAAGGGGTATAAGGATGATCTAAGACATAGAAAATAAACCATTTAAAGAAATGACAAAAAGGAGAAGAAAGTAAAGAAAATAACGCTAAAATCACCAAAAAATGACAAAAAATATCTGATTAAAGAAAAAATGCCTTGTAAAACAACACAATTGATCAGAATTTGCATGCAACACTTCCGGGATGTAAATTATGCATCCAAAGTACAGAATCTCTGGTATTTAAGTATGAGCAAACCATTTATCAAATGAGAACCTAAGCTTATCCATTAACTGAACTGGGAAAGAAAGAACTCACTCAGAAAGGAAAGTGATAACTACCTTGAATGGGATTATATAAACTTCATGATAATCAAAAGAAAAATAGATTGAATTTAAATCCTTTGAAACAGTGATGCTTAACATGCATCCAAAGATTTGGACAAATCTAAATTCATTGTATCAAGTAAATGTAGGATTCTACTTAATAGATATGCCTATTCATCCCTGTACATGCAGCAAATGTAATTGGAGAGAGACGGTGACTACAGTATGAAGTAATTACCCCCTTCAGGTCCAACAATTATCAGCCCACCAGATTTCCTTCTTGACGAAGTCAATGCACTAACAACAGGAGTACCTTCTGCTATTGCAACAAAAGATAGTTTTGACTGGGAGATCTATATAACCAGGAAAACAGTGACTTCAATATATATATATGATGGAAGAAAAGAAAAAGGTCATTTTTTAATGTCTCTAGAACATAAACAAGAACCACAAATACCAAAAAATACTATGAGATAATGCTTGATCATGTACATATACAAAGTAGGGGAAAGAACATACGTGATGCAAAAGGCCTTCAATTTTCACAGGTGGATTCAGTATCATTTCATGAAGCCGTTGACCTATGCCATGGGAAGAGAATGAAAATAAATAAACAAACCTATGATAACCATTCTATTAGAAGCATAAACTGGAATTAAGCGAACTTTGATGTTCGAAGCAATATTTAGCAGAAGATACTCAGAACAGATCCCCTACATTGTTTAACTGCTGCAAAAATGACACGTTCCAACCTGTCAACCCGATTTTCTGAGATTGAAGGAGACCGTTCAGTCAGCAGAGGGGTTACACTATTAGCCCCAAGTTCCTAGGATAATGAAAGATAAATGAATATTATTTGCTATAAATCAGAAAAGTATAGCTAGAAAATATGCAGTTATTGATTTGAGACATACCGTGCATTTCTCAACAAGCCAGTCAGCTCTACCGCCTTTCAGTGTACCTAGTAGGAGACAGTTTAAACACATTACGACCAAACCTAGAGCTTAGAACCACTTTTGAAAGTAATTCATTTAAAGATCTTGCAACCTACCAAAAGCAGCAAACACATGCCACTGAGTGCTCTGAGGAGGGATTAACTTTTGATCTTCCAACGCCATAATATCAAGACCAGTACGGTCAATCCTCTCTATACACCCTTCTATTAAACCTCCCTTTCCATTGAAGAGCTCTACCCTTGCATAACATTTTTGTCCCAAAAGAAAGTAAAGATGCTATCTATAGGATTAAACTTTTTTTTCAGAAAAAAAAAAATTGTCGAAATGGTAAAAAATCCCACGTCCCTATTAACTTGGACAAACTACTCCAAAATTATCATGATTGAATCAAGCTCAAAGTTTTAACCTTCTCTTCTTGTTAAATTAAATACTGCTATTTCAACAACATAAAGCACTGAATTTGGGAAATTAGATATCTGAACCTGAAATTTAACTATAAACCATATATATATCCCCATATGACAATAATCCAAATGCAATTTACAACAATAAACTATGATAAGAAGGCAAGGCTTATAAACTATTGAAAACAAGAAAAAAGAAAGTGTTTGGTTATTGTTTTTTACTTATTTTATGTGCTCCACATAACTAATGAGTGTTTGGTAAAAATTGTCCTTTTAAATTGAAATTTTGATGAAATAACAAAAAAGAACACATCAACAAGAATTTTGTAATCAATAATATAGAAATTTTGGCAAGACATAAAAGACAATACAAACTTTTACATGGCTTCTAAGCCAAGGAAACAAAGGTAGTTTTTTAGCCTTTTTTATTAAACCACAGACTTATAAGCCAAACAAACACCACTATGGTTTATTTTTGGGTAAAACCAAACAAGATAAGCATGTTTTACCCTAATGCCGTTAACTTAATTCTCTCTTAATTATATATAATATATTCTTCAACGAAACCAAACCAAACACCCCCATAAATTACTTTCACTTCAGAACCAGTCACCTGCCATAGTGCTACCCAAAAGCAACTACTAAAATTTTCCACTCTACTTTTCACAACAATAAGAGATTGACCTACTTTTCAGTGCATATATGTATGGTATCAAAATTTTTATGCATGCTGCGATCTGAAGCTACTGGCTGGATCAAAAGTCTCCAGAATTAAAAATCTGAAAGAAATCAGTTGTGCAATGAAACCAATCTCATCTGCCATAAGAGAGCGACATCTCATGAACTCGACCAGTCAGGTAACTGCACTCATAGGGTATGCATAAGTTGCATTTTGATTTCTTTTGCTGTTACAGTAGGCATAGGCATATTTTTCAAAGACCACACAAGAACGCATAACATCCAACTAAGTGGTTGGCAATTTAGTATACCTGTCATTAACCTTCAGCCTTAAAACTTTAGTCATGTGCCAAAACTCATCACCTTGAACACGGACAAGACCACCCTAGATTATCATGGAATACTGTAAGAATATTTCAATTGAATCAAAGTTTGGAAAGAAAGATTTAAAAGGAGAGAAATGAAAGCGCAAATCTAGTCCTCCCAAGCAACATAGTTGATAGTATACAATTAGGAATCAGCAACTGCCATGAACCAAATCATCAAGAATTGCGTACATGTGTATAAGTCAGATTATCCAAAAAGTGTGAAGATATGCATGAACACAACAAACATCATAATTTCCAGTTAGAAACAAAGAAAAATCTATAGAATGCAGCACTTAGTGAAATATGCTCCACTCGATAATAGCATCACTGCTGGAAGTAAAACAACCGACACAATAAATATGCTTAGGCTCAATATTTTTTGGCTAATTTGATGCTAGAACCTCCTTCCATTGTATCCACCTTTTGACTAAAGCACTCAAGAGTATTGCATGAAGCAGTCAAGACTTTTTTGCGTAATTTTATGCTAGAACCTCCTTTCATTATATCCACTTTTAATTAATAAAGCACTCAAGGGAGAATTGCAATATTCAAAGTTATACAAGAAGTACATATAAGCCTTTTATCACAATGCAAATAGCATCTACCATGAACAACATCATTGCCTGATGTAAACCGCAATGCAAATAGCCGCAAACACCATATACAACTTCAGCACCAACCAATATATTAACTATTAACCATGCAACTTGAATTGAAAAACGCATACCACGAGAAAGTAGTACAAATTGAATGCATTCAAAGTTTTAGTGCTTCCAGCTTGGTAAAGCAAACTATAATTGGCTACAGCTGGTTACTTGTGGTTACTTGTCTTCGTCTACAAATTCATAGTACTGTTGTACATAAATACAGGCATTGACATGTAGCACGCACGTAATGTATAATCAGATGCATATACAAAGAAAGGGAGAGAGAAAATGCCTTATGGGATGGAAGAGAATCGGAGAAGAAGCGAGGGAGGCCACCGCGAGACTGGTTCGAGTAAACATCATCGGAAGAAGAAGAGAATGCTCTGAGGTTAAATTTCTGCAGCCATGGACCTCTCACGAGATTCTGAAAACGCGGTCGTATTGGAGATAGGGCTTGCATCTGCAAGACTGCAAAAACGGGAGACTAAAGTCTTAAATTCCTTCTGCTATGAAAATGGAACCACTTGCGACTCTTGCCACTTGCTGCGCTGTTCTACTTCTTGACAAAAGAAGAAAGAAACGCTGGAAAACGACATGGACCCACGTCGTTTTGATTCAAAGTGTTTAAACACACTGCACAGTGCACACTTTTAGACGACCCTTAATGCGACATCGTTTGGAACCAGCCATGGACTACCAATTGCAGATTTACGGTTCACAAGTTGCAGGTAAGATGTTTGATAAAATGCCTGATGGAAGACCATATTACCTGAGTGATTCCTTTGACTTGCATCCGAATATTTCCCTTCCCCATAACTGACATCCTTGAATTATCCCCTAGCTTCACGGTTTGCCTGAAGTGGACATCCAAATCGGAGAACCATTCTTTATTCCCACTCATGTGATTGCTACAACCGGAGTCAAGGAACCAAATCCCTTCTCTTTGTGCTTGGTTAAGCTCAACATACGACATCAATAACAGCTCTTCTTCTTCATTTAGTTCGGCATAGTTGACCCCAATATCCCTTTGAGGACATTCATATTGGAAATGTCCTAAATTATGACAATTAAAACACTCAACATTAGCTTTGTTGAATTGTTGGGCACCACGACCTCTTCCTCGACATCTTCCTCTGAATGAGCCACGATCTCGACCTCTACCTCTGTAACTGTACTCATGACTGACCTTAAGAGCCTGCTCCTCTTCACGATGGCCATTCATTCTTTGTTCATGAACTAACAAGCTGCTTTGCAATTCATCAATCGTCATTGTATCCAAATCATTGGATTCTTCGATAGAGCATACCACATAATCAAATTTTGAGGTCATGGACCTCAAGATTTTCTCAATGATAATTGTTTGACTCATTGTCTCACCATGAGCTTTCATTTTATTAGCTATAGTGAGAGTACGAGCAAACAAGTTGTCAACAGTTTCGCCTTCCTTCATGCGGAGTGTTTCAAAGTCTTTCCGAAGTGCTTGCAATTGTGCCCTCTTCACCTTGTTGGAGCCTTTGTATTTTTGTTTCATTGAGTCCCAGATGCTCTTTGAGGTGTCCTTGTTGAGAATAGTTTCCAGAATAGTTCGATCAATGGCTTGAAAAAGGTAATTCTTTGCCTTTAAATCTTTCAACTTTTCAGTCTGCTGATTTGATTCCCCTGATATCCCATTCTCAATGAGATCCCAATATTCTTTTGAACGAAGAAAATTCTCCATCATCATCGCCCAATGATCATAATGGCCATCAAATTTGGGAATGGCCGGTTGTACAAATCCACTGCTACTGCCTTCTGCCATATTATTTGACTCTATTTACTCAATAGAAAAATCTGCAGTTTTTCTATTCACACAAACACTCACAATCAGGCCCTGTTATATGGCTCTGATACCAAATGTAAAGAAACACTCATATGATTTGTAAAAGTTGTTTTATTAAAGGAAACTACAGGCCTTTATATAGCCTTGTTACACAGAAATGAACTTTTAAAGTTAACTTACTAACAACCCATTAAGATAGCTAATAGATTAGAACAAAATACGAAACTACTTCCTATAGAATAGGACTTATTAACAAACTTGACTAAATCAAATAACAAACTCAACATTCGTAAGTTGCTGGGCATCTGTGAAGTTCCTACTTTAAACTGAATGTACATACAGTTTAAGGGAGGGAATGTTGAGTTTGTTATTTGATTTAGTCAAGTTTGTTAATAAGTCCTATTCTATAGGAAGTAGTTTCGTATTTTGTTCTAATCTATTAGCTATCTTAATGGGTTGTTAGTAAGTTAACTTTAAAAGTTGTTTTATTAAAGGAAACTACAGGCCTTTATATAGCCTTGTTACACAGAAATGAACTTTTAAAGTTAACTTACTAACAACCCATTAAGATAGCTAATAGATTAGAACAAAATACGAAACTACTTCCTATAGAATAGGACTTATTAACAAACTTGACTAAATCAAATAACAAACTCAACATTCCCTCCCTTAAACTGTATGTACATTCAGTTTAAAGTAGGAACTTCACAGATGCCCAGCAACTTACGAAGCTTTAAAAATACTTCCAATTTGAGTGGTTTTGTTAGAATATCAGCAGCTTGGTCTTGGGTATTACAATGCCTTAGATCCACCACCCCATCTCGAACTAATTCACGAAGAAAATGGAACCTGATGTCAATATGTTTGCTTCTTCCATGAAGAACAGGATTCTTTGACAGTTTTATAGTTGAACTGTTATCACATAAAATTATAGTAGATTGTTCCTGTATGAACCCAAGTTTTGCCAAAATTCTTCTTAACCAAATACATTGACAGGCACATGAAGCAGCTGCAATATATTCAGCTTCGGTGGAAGATAAACTAACCACAGGTTGTTGACTCCCAAGTGAGTGTCTCCATTTGTTGAAAGCACCTCAAAAACACCATTGTCAATTGTCAGGATACTGACATCAAATGTCCCACCACCAAGGTCAAAGACAAGAATGTTTTTCTCACCACCCTTCTTGTCCAAACCATAGGCAATGGCTGCCGCAGTTGGTTCATTAATAATTCTTGCAACATTAAGCCCTGCAATTATACCAGCATCCTTGGTGGCTTGCCTCTGGGCATCATTAAAGTATGCAGGAACTGTAACAACAGCATCCTTTATTTTCTTCCCAAGGAATGCTTCAGCTGTCTCCTTCATCTTAGTAAGAATCATCGCGCTAATCTCCTCTGGGCTAAAGACCTTGGTCTCCCCATCCTTTATCTTAACCTGAATGTAAGGCTTGCCATCCTTGTTCACAATCTTATAAGGAACAAGCTTCATATCCCTTTGAACTTCTTTATCCTCGAACTTTCTTCCAATAAGCCTTTTCACGTCAAAGATGGTCCTCTCAGGATTGACAGCCGCCTGGTTCTTTGCTGCCTCACCAATCAGTCTCTCACTGTCAGTGAAAGCTACCCATGATGGGGTAATACGGTTTCCCTGGTCATTGGCTATGATTTCAACATGACCATTTTTGTATACACCGACACAGGAGTAAGTTGTACCAAGATCTATCCCAATGACTGTTCCCAATTTGGTGGCTTCTTCCTTTGCAATGGAAATTGCAACGAGACATCCGAAGAAGATGATTGCTAGTACCACCAGAGACCCGCGTGCTCTCAATGAGCTAGCCATCGCGTAAAAGTTCTCCCTCCCTCTCTCTCTGATAATCACTTGCTCTTGGTATCTCTCATGCTGCCACATTTGGCATACATAAAGATCAAAGAATTATAACCTGAAATACTCAACTTGATGTGGTTTTCAATCATATATTTAACCACCCAACTGCCCAATTCTAAAGCGCCAAGATGTGCACATGCTGAGATGACAACTGCCATTGTCACCTCATCTGGTTTCAAATCATTAGAATTAGCAGTTCTAATCATTTGCTTGAAAAGCTGAATTGCTTCTGCAGATTGTCCATTTTGAGCGTAACCAGAAATCATAGAGTTCCAAGATACAACATTTCTTTCAGGCATTTTATCAAACAGTTCCCTAGATGACTTCAACTCTCCAGCTCTTGTATAGGCTGAAATCATGGCGTTCCAGCTAACAACATTCCTGTTCTTACCCAACTCATCAAAAATCCTTTTAGCAATCTTAATATTCCCACACTTTGCATGCATATCAAGCAACGCAGTCTTCACATAATAATTCATAACTATACCCTTCCCATCAAGCAACTTCACAACCAACTCTGCAAGTTCAGGATCACCTTTTGACGAACAGGAAGAAATCACGGAGACCCACGTAGTTTCATCTGGCTGAACTCCACTACTCATCATATCATTAAACAATCTTAACAATCTTGACTCTGAGAGTTCCCATCATCTGTGTCGTTAGATGACGGTGTACTGCTACATGAACCAGTTGCTTGATTAAGAGATGATAAGCTTGTGCCACTTGAATCAGCTTGTGTTATTCTGTTCTCCTCTACCCCAGGTGTTCCATTTTCTACTGCATCTCCTTCCTCAATATCTCCCCAATCCAGCAAATCCAAGGCCTTTTCCTCTTTGCTCATATTCCAATTCCATTTTTCATTCTCCTCAAAAATGACATCCTTGCTAACAACTATCTTTTTAGAAATGGGATCATACAACCGATAAGCCTTCGACTCATCACTTACTCCCAACAAAACACATTTGAAGCTTTTATCATCTAACTTGATTCTCTTCTGGTCAGGTACATGCACATGGGCCAAGCAACCAAAAACTCTGAAATGTTGTACAGTAGGCTTCACACCACTCCATGCTTCCTCCGGAGTTCGATCTTTCACGGCTAAGGTAGGACACCTGTTGAGGACGTGCACACACCACTTAGTTGCTTCTGGCCAAAAGATCTTTGGAACTTGCTTCTCTGTTAGTATACATCGCACCATGTTCATCACAGTCCTATTCTTCCTTTCTGCAACTCCGTTTTGCTGAGGAGTATAAGCTGCTGTCAATTGCCTGGATATGCCATTTTCCTTGCAAAATGCCTCAAAATCAATCGAGGTGAACTCACCACCTTTATCAGTCCTTAAACATTTAAGGAAAACATCTGCTTCCTTTTCAACATGAGCCTTGAATCTTTTAAAAACAGTAAGAGCCTCCGATTTTTCATGTAAGAAATAAATCCAAGTTTTACGGCTGAAATCATCAATAAAACTTAGGAAATACCTCTTATTACTATTTGATGTAGGTTTGATAGGACCACATATATCAGCGTGCACCAACTGAAGTTTTTGTGTTGCCCTCCACAGACTTCTTTTTGGAATAGCTTCCTTGTGTTGTTTTCCGGCTAAACAGGTAATGCACAGCTTTTGAGGTTCTGTGAGTGAAGGCAAACCATTCACCATCCTTTTGTTTTGAAGAGTTTTCAAGCCTTTGAAGCTTAAATGCCCAAACCTGCGGTGCCACAAATAATTCTCATCTTCTGTTACTGCTTGAAAACAAGTAGTAACTTCAGGTTTCATGTTTGCAAGCAAAACAAACATTCTATTTGCACTCATTTCAGACTCAATAATCAGGCCCTTACTAGGATGAAAGACTTTGCATTTTCCATGCTGAATTAAAATTGACACACCTTTTTCTTGCAGCTGCCCCATACTCAACAAGTTATTTTTCAGCTCAGGTATGTAATAAACTTCAGATATTACCTGAGTGATTCCTTTGACTTGCATCCGAATATTTCCCTTCCCCATAACTGACATCCTTGAATTATCCCCTAGCTTCACGGTTTGCCTGAAGTGGACATCCAAATCGGAGAACCATTCTTTATTCCCACTCATGTGATTGCTACAACCGGAGTCAAGGAACCAAATCCCTTCTCTTTGTGCTTGGTTAAGCTCAACATACGACATCAATAACAGCTCTTCTTCTTCATTTAGTTCGGCATAGTTGGCCCCAATATCCCTTTGAGGACATTCATATTGGAAATGTCCTAAATTATGACAATTAAAACACTCAACATTAGCTTTGTTGAATTGTTGGGCACCACGACCTCTTCCTCGACATCTTCCTCTGAATGAGCCACGATCTCGACCTCTACCTCTGTAACTGTACTCATGACTGACCTTAAGAGCCTGCTCCTCTTCACGATGGCCATTCATTCTTTGTTCATGAACTAACAAGCTGCTTTGCAATTCATCAATCGTCATTGTATCCAAATCATTGGATTCTTCGATAGAGCATACCACATAATCAAATTTTGAGGTCATGGACCTCAAGATTTTCTCAATGATAATTGTTTGACTCATTGTCTCACCATGAGCTTTCATTTTATTAGCTATAGTGAGAGTACGAGCAAACAAGTTGTCAACAGTTTCGCCTTCCTTCATGCGGAGTGTTTCAAAGTCTTTCCGAAGTGCTTGCAATTGTGCCCTCTTCACCTTGTTGGAGCCTTTGTATTTTTGTTTCATTGAGTCCCAGATGCTCTTTGAGGTGTCCTTGTTGAGAATAGTTTCCAGAATAGTTCGATCAATGGCTTGAAAAAGGTAATTCTTTGCCTTTAAATCTTTCAACTTTTCAGTCTGCTGATTTGATTCCCCTGATATCCCATTCTCAATGAGATCCCAATATTCTTTTGAACGAAGAAAATTCTCCATCATCATCGCCCAATGATCATAATGGCCATCAAATTTGGGAATGGCCGGTTGTACAAATCCACTGCTACTGCCTTCTGCCATATTATTTGACTCTATTTACTCAATAGAAAAATCTGCAGTTTTTCTATTCACACAAACACTCACAATCAGGCCCTGTTATATGGCTCTGATACCAAATGTAAAGAAACACTCATATGATTTGTAAAAGTTGTTTTATTAAAGGAAACTACAGGCCTTTATATAGCCTTGTTACACAGAAATGAACTTTTAAAGTTAACTTACTAACAACCCATTAAGATAGCTAATAGATTAGAACAAAATACGAAACTACTTCCTATAGAATAGGACTTATTAACAAACTTGACTAAATCAAATAACAAACTCAACAAGACCCATTTTCCCAGCACGCGTTAGTTTTGTTCTTTGATCACTAAGACTCTTCTCTTTAATTAATTGCTTTCTTGTAATCATGATTCTTAGCTGAATTCGGTGGTTCATGGGATAACCAAGAACTAAACGGAAAGAAATTGGAACAGATTCGATACAAAATTTCGACCCAGTAAAGATCCCATTATCTTCCAGCCAAAACTATTTACAGAAACGATATACCATTAATCGCCAAAAAGATAGCAGAATATGCCATTCTGCAACATGATTACATATACCCATTAAGCATCTAACCAGGGACTTAACCTAATCTTCATCGCTAGCTCCATCTTTATCGTTCCTTGCATCTCCTTCAAAACCATCACCCAGCTCACAAATCCTCTTCCACACATCCTCCGAGACCGGAACAACCGACAACCGAGGCTGTTTGAGCAGCTGAAAATCCTTCAACCCACCATCCTCCTTCATCTCCTTCAAATCCACCATCATCCTCATCTCCCCGACCGCTCTCACGTCCACCGCCACCCCACCGTCGTCCTCGTACCACTCGCGCTCCACATTTACGACGCCCACCACGCGGCGAGCACGGGCGCCTGAGTGGTAGAAGAAGCAGAGGTCATTCAGCTTCATGGACTTGAGGTACTTCTGGGCTTGCTTGTTTTTCACGCCATCCCATTTCGTTATCCCGCCGTTTGCCGCCTGGTCTTCCCACGACCACTCTCCTGGTTCTGTCTTTAAGAGCCAGAACTGCTGGTACCCCGTCGCCTCCTTTTCACCCATCTTGTTTTCAGTGGCTCCAGTAGCGGTTTTGTTAGGTTTGGGTGGTTCTGGTTTCGGTTTTGCTGTTCGATGTTCCGGTTTCTGGGTTTTCTTCCTCATTTCAAATCTTTGGAATCCAAAGAAGTGAGAGTTGAAATGAAGAGAATAGTGTTCGTCATGGCGGGGTGATTCTGATTTTGGCGCCAGTATTTAATGGACCGCTTCTTGTTTATAAGCCACGCCTTGTAGGCCCAATAAAGTCAACATGTTAGGGCCCAGTTATGTTGACTTAGGCCCATTATATGTGAGGCTTGAATTGATTATTAAAGTAATAAAATAATTTATTTAATTAACTACTAATATTAAAATAGTTTGAAATTTATTTTATTTATAAAAATAAATAATTTTAGATAATTTAATATTATTCATTACAATTTTTTAATTTTAAAAAATAATTTTTTGGACTACGGATTATGGGCTCGATGTTGACGGCCATGAAATTCCGGAGGACTCTACAAAATCAATAACAAATAAGATTAAATTAAATTAATTTAATTTAATATTAAATTCAATTTTAAAGTTCATAAAGAAAATTAAATTATTATATTATTGTTTTTTTTCCTTATTTTAAATAAATGTTTTTATCATTTAATTATTATTTAGATGTTGGGCTAAAATGATAGATATGTTTGTTACCTAAAAACTAAATATTATTTTGTGAAATAATAAACTTAATTATAATTATAATCAATTAAAAACTATATACTAAGAAAATATTAAAGGAAGGTAAGAATTTCAATATTATATATATATATATGTGTATATAAGCCATCACTATGACATATTTTTCAATGGCATATAATTGTTACGGGCAAGATACATTGAGCCATAATAATTATATAAGTGGATAGAGTTTGATGGTAGCTATAAATCATGATTGTGACCATAAAGGAAATGTCACCTCTAAATTTTGTCACATTAAAAATGTAAGTAATTGCTCATTGATATCTTTGTAGCGTGATTAAATTATTTTTTATATATATATTAAAAAAAATAATTTAATATTTTAATTTAAAAAAAGAAGATAAAGTAATTATTAATATGCATCATGAAAGGTGCATTTTTTTTTTAATTATTATGTATAAAATTTAGGGTAAATTATAATTTTATTTTATATGGTTTATTTTTTAGTAATAATTTAGAATACATAATTTTTTATTATTATTTTTTGTTATTTTATATAAACTATTAATTTATATTTTTGTTAGATTTTAATTTTAAAATTAATTATGAAAAATAAAAACTTCACAATAAGGGAAATAAGAGAATATATCTAAATTAATTAGTAAATCACAGTACTCCATAAACATTACATCATGGTCTGTGAAAGCTATAAATACATACGTATATATATATATATATATATATATAATTACATAATTACACACGATATTTAATTAGGAATAAATAATATTGATTAAACAAAAATTAGTAATTAACATAAAGTTTTCAGTGCTTGTTATTTTGAGTATAAATGTAGTCTGTGTGAGCTTCGAGTGTTCTTCTCAGCAAGCATTCATCTTCTCCAATTCCATCGCAGTTTTCCTCTGCATCGTTATCCTGCAATTCAATTTTAAAACGTAATAAATTAATTACGAACTTATATTCAGGACCCACCCATTTTTCTTACTTTATTTTTTAAATTATATAAAAGTTTATAATTTTACACAAAGGGTTTAAAATAAACTCGTCTTTAATGATTGAAAAATAAATTTAATCATTAATAAATAAATTTAAGGTTATAAGCTACTGATTTATAATTTTGAAAGATACAAAATATGAAAAAAAATATATATATATACAACAAATATTATCTTATTCGTATCATGCATGTATATAATATTTAAAAATACATACATATATAAAGTGAAAATGTCTAATACAACTCAATGAAAAAAAAAATAGACAGATTTAAACATAAAAATGTGATATATTAATGGAAATAACACAAAAAAAATATCGTTTATTCTATTCGAATCGTGTATTTTAACTATATTTTTTCTTGTATTTATTAAGAACGTATACGCATATATATATATATATATATTGGTTCATAATAAAAGTATATATGTTTTCAATGAATCGGAATTAGACATACCTTGTTTGAAACCTCGATGGGTTTTGTAACACTGGAGAAACCTGAGTCCGGGCGAGCGGCATGTGTTAGAACAAAGAAGATAAGGAGGAGGAAGACAACCGTGGAAGTGGTGGAGACCTTGGAAGCCATGTTTGTTTCTGCTTTTTTCTTCTTCTTCTTCTTCTTCTTCTTGTTTTTCCTTACAAATAGAGCCCGAGAGAAGTTATAAAGAAAGATACAATGTAGATGATATTGTATGTATAATGGGTGTATTTATAGAGAGAGGAAAAGGGTAAAATTGGAATCAAAGTATCCGAGATTCTTCGGTTGTACTTGTTCCCATTTAATAAATATAAAACCTTGTTTGGATAAAATTAAAAAGGAAAAGGAAATAGAATGGGGATGCTATTTTTTGTACAGAGATGACTGGTTCCTTCTTTATCTTCTCGTGGGAAATCTTCTAGAAGCCATGAATTAGTTGATACTTAATTAATAGGTGTATTTTTAGTATATACACATATATATATTTTTTTTGGGGGGTGTGCATGAACACTAATTTTGGATTACTTTTAATTAGCACGATTAAGAATAGTTTTTTTTTTTTTTTTTTAATTATCAAATTATGACAAATAAGTTTGGAATAAAGTAATTTATTAATTAATCTCAAACAATATTTTTACCAATTTAATTCTGATAACTTAACTAAAAGCTTTACTCTCTCTTTCTTTGATGGGTTCTTTAAAATAACTTGAGAAATACATCAAATTGCATTTGACGTTAATTAAAAAAAGTGACTAATCACATGATTTTAGTTTTTTAGGACAGCATGGTCAATAATTAAATCTTAATAAGTAACATGGTGAGTGGGTAGCATGGTCAACGCTTCTCCTAATTGGTTGTTTGACCCCAATTAATCGTATCTCTCTCTCTCTCTCTCTCTCTCTATATATATATATATATATATATATATATATTACAGGTAGTGAACAGTTGGTGCTCCTTGAGAATAGGGGTTGAACATTTATTTTGTTCATGTTAAATATATATATATATATGTTAATTTTTACTGTGGGAAGAAATAAATAAATAAAAAGGTAGAGGCAGTTCATAATGAGTTGCATAGGAATGAAGGAACAAACTTGTAATGGGGGAAGATTATGATGACTTTTGGCATGCTCACAAGCTTCCCTAAACTTTATGCAATTTCTACTTGTCACCCATTCAAGCAATCAGTGTGTTCAACAACAAAAAAGTCAACAACCATATTCTTTGCATACCCATCACAGAAAATTTCAATTGATTGTTTTGTTGGGAAAATAATAATAAAATTAAAAAAAGGTTCTTTAAATGAATAAAAATGCTATTTATTATGGATGGAATTTTGCTAGGTAGGTGATACAAAAATTAAAAGAGAAAAGTACATTAAAAAATTTAGTTACACTATAATTCCAAATTTCATATATATATATATATATTTAATATGAACCAAGTACAGTTATAGTTACACTATAATACTGAGTCCTATTATAATGTAAATTCTGTGGAATTTTTAATATGAAAATACAATCCTTCCGAATTTAAGCATACAAAATCTTAGGCAAATCAAACTACATAAACATAAATTTTAGAGTTATACATTAGAGTGATGTATTAAGTTGCAACTTCAGGGTAAAGTTAGCTCACCATCCTCTCCACTTTTCTAGTTATCTTCACGAGTTTCTTACAAACTTTTTTTTCTAATCGAACTTACTTCTGTCAATTTTGAGAGGAGTAAATGGTTGGCAGCTTAGTAGCTCATTTAACCATCCTTAAAATTTGTCTTTAATGTAGAGATTTCAGCCATACACATGGGACACTTTTATGGTTGAAAAAAGTTGTTCCCATTAATAATTTAACCAAGGAAGAACTCAGCATGGTATTATTGGATTTCACTTTAAAAAATAAGGGAAAAAATCTATGGAAATTTAGAAGAATTCTAGGCTCCTGCAACTTGGGTTATTATACAGGCCCAGTTAAGGCTCGTAATAGCCCCGTCGAATCAATGCTAATACACGGGGAGACTAATTAAACTAATATGTATTGTTTGAAACCCATATGAAATTCGATTTGCAAACTAATTTTCACCTTAATTTATTCCAAACGTAACCTCTAAATCAGAGAGAGCAAAATACACTTCTCAGGGTTCCTTAGAATCCTTGGCTCCCTATCCATCATGTTCCTCAATTTGTCAAGGAGATCACAAAAGGACAGCCAAAACATGTATTATATTTACTTTAGATTTTAAAAACAGAGTAAATTTATAGCATCATAATTTCATAAAAATTTATCCGTTGGTGTATTTTTTTAAAAAAAATATATATAAAGCAAACACCAACGGACAAATCAAGGTGTGGTAGGAAAACATTGATTGCAAATGATTAGCGTTTAGGAAATATACGGAGCGTGTGACCTCCTTCCACTGCACGACCCAGAGAAAAAAAAAATTGCAAAGCATAAAACAATCAGCATCAACCTTCTAGTCCCACACCTTAATAAATGTTAAGTCCTAAAGAAACAAAGAATGATTGTACCGGGATCCACACATGACCCAATCTACAAGGAACTAACAAGAGGGCCTCAGCATTCAGGAAGACTGGTTTAGGGTCTTAATTATCTACTAAAAAAGTATGGACTATGGTGGGGGGAATAATTTTTTTTTTTTAAAAAAATAACTTTGGGAAGACTAATTTCGAAACCGTTTATGCATTAGTATTTGTAGAACAATAATATTTAACAAAAATGATTGTTAAAGAAATAGTGTTCGCATCATAGGCTCGTCTTACACCAACAATAGCCTAAAGATATATACACTTATTATGTGTATGCACCTGTAGAATCAAAAGGGTGAATTGTTTTTTAGGGTTGTCCCAAACCATGTGCATATAAGACATGTTTATTGTGACTCCGGGTGTCAAGAACTATTTTGAAGCACAGTAGTTCAGATTTAACTTTTGGGGGGCATCAATCAATTACAAGACTACCTAGATGCTTACCTAGCTTTGGCTTTTTGTTTTTCTCTATCTTTGCAGCGTTCCATATTTCCATAAGGTTCTCAAATTTTTTTCAGTGTAAAACCATATATAACCAAACGTTCCTCAGTTTAAATTTCTTACCTATTCGTTTCTTTTCTTCTCTAGCTCCTCACATCCTTACTTGGCAGCTTTCCTTTCCTAACAAGTTTGCATGCTTAATGGCTTCCTCTGCATCTAAATCAGTATCCACAAAAAAGCTAAAAGAGCATCTTCAAGAGGCACAAGAGCCTTTTAGTTTAGGAATTTACCTTTCCGAACGAGAATACATGATGAACTGCTTGAGCTTTACCAGTAAAACCAGCTGCTGCCTCATGAGCTCACTTACAAATCTGAAGAGACCATGCAATAATGGCATCAACAAGAAAAAGATTGCTGATGCTATAAGGTACCTGAAGTTAATTTTATACAGGATCAGCTCTCCTGGCGATGCCCAGGAGTTGTCAAATTCCAGCAGTTCCAGTGGAGATGAACTTGTTTCTGAGAAAACCCAGCAGAGACAGCAGATTCCGAAAACAGATTGTATAGATCTTTTAACTTCACCTTGTCCCCTGTTTGAATACAGCTTTGAAGAAGATTCTTTGCTTTCAAAACATCGAGATGGCTCCCTTCTCACAAAAGTTACTCAAGCCTTTAACCTTGGAAATTTGAAACAAAAAGAGGTAATCCTATTCTCAAGGCATTTTAAACTTTGGTCAAATCTCAACCTGCAGCATTACTTTGTTCTATCTTAACTTCAGTTCCATAAAAATTAGAATAGATTGTTAAGGAGAGAAACCCTCAGTGGGTATGCAAAAGAAACAAGAAGCTATACAGCCCAGCATCAGTACTACAAGTAGTTTCATCCAACCAAGGTGAACAAAATCTATTGAAACAACATCTTGATTAATGGTTTCTAACAATATATTGTCATAACCCATTTTTTTTCAATGAAACAGAAACAAAACATAAAAAGAGTCCATCTACTTCACAAACTCTTTTGACCAGAGATGCCAACTGCAACCTAATGATAGCACCTTTTATATGGGAGTCAATAATGAACTCCATGATACAAAGACAGAATCAAATAGTTTCTGCAGAAGTAAAGAAAACACTTGAGCCGAATGGCTTTATATTCCAGAGGACCAAATGGGTCATGCACCGAAGTAAGGAACTTCTGTTTAATAGATTAAAAATGGTCATGAGACCTCATGGAAGGAAAAAGAATACACAAAAGAATATTAGAGACTTTCTGGGTCCAGAATATCTTGAAAACATCGCTACTGAGCAACTAATATCCGGGAAGAAAAGGTCCCAAAATGATGCAAAGGTCTATCAAATGAGTTTGGAGTCCTATGGCATATCTGAAGACTGGAACAACTCCAAATTACAAAGGAAGAAAGTAGGTAAAGAAATAGCAGATGGTATCACAGATGAGGTTGTCACAGAACTCGTTAACTTACTTTTGCAGTAAGCAAACATGTTATCCCTGATGAATACAACAGAAATGTGCAAACTAAACTCCAGATGCATGAATTTTCCGTCTTTTGTGTCAATATTATTTGCCATTTTTAGAAATGGAAAGATTATTGTTTATGCTTCCTCCTTTTAGAACTTGGGCCTCAAGGAAATGAGCACTGGAAAAAGGGAAGAAAAGCAAGTGACGTTGAGAAATAATAACAGAATGACGAGCAGAAAAGATAATGGGGGAGGGAGGACTGAAGCATCAACATAACTAAGATGGTGGGAGAATTATAAAAGAAAGAATGAGACTTGAGTAAATCATCATGATTGTAGCCAAAAGAAAGCCACTCCTATGTAGAAATGGATGGCTCCAAGAACTATTTGCGAGTCAACAAGTACAAGGTTCGTAGTCAAGAAATGGAAAGGTGTCTTTTTTTTTTTTTTCAAAGAGCAAAGGCGTCATTCTCTCCCCAGACAAAATATTTTTATGGCAAGAAAAAGTTGTACCAATTTAATATGAGAGCTTGACAAATAGATTGAGCTTCTTGACATTTTAGACTTTACACAACCAAATAAAATTTCATGCCACGAGTACAAAAGTAGTTAATATTTAATTGGTTGTCCTCGAGGTCTCCAATGTATTTAATAAGATATGAGGCTGAGGAAGATCAAATTGAAAATTAACAAAAGGAGTAAAAAGAAACTGAACCTCAGTGAAATAATTGCTATGGCAGCCACAAAAGAGAGAAACCAAAAAACCAAATGTTCAATTCATGTTTTTTTTTTTTTTTTGACAAAATTCAAAAGAGGTAACTTCATCTTAAAGAGCCGTCAATAAAATTAGATGACAACTAAAGCAAGTTCTGAATTCATTTTACAATGTTATTCAGAAAATTGGCAAGTGTCAAGAAAATATGCAACTGAATTAGCAATAAGCTAATGCAATCCTCGTCACAATTATGCCACAATCATACTCATGTATGTTTGGAGAAAAGAAACATTTCCCATCACGGAGGTATTGACCATGGGGAAAACCAAAAAGAATTAATTTATATGACAAATAACTATCAATTTTCCCTATCCTCACCATATTCTCCATCTTCAAGCTCGTTGTGATCACCATTTTTATGAGAACCATTTCGATGATCTCTTCTATGTCTCCTACGTCGGCTTTCACCATCTGATTCAGGTGTTGATGCATGCTACAGAACCACCATTAAGAAAAAGTTATGCAGGAGAAAGCAAGACCAGATCTCCCTTGTAAGGAAAAGGAAAGTAGCATCATACTCGTCTTGACTTTTTATGGTCACTGCCATGCCTATGGGAACTCCTTGTATGCTCTTTCTCATTCTCATTTGAACTATCTCTGGCACTCTGATGTCGTTTCCGGTGTTTCTTATCACTGTCCTTGCCCAATCTTTTGTTCTCCTTGCAGACATGTGACTCAGTCATATCAACATCTTCAGTGTCTGCAATGTCATCCTTTACATAATCTTTCTCTCTTTCACGTCCTCTCTCCTTCTCCCTTCCATGCTTTGTTTTCCGCTTCTCTCTTTCCTCTCTCTCTTTCTCCTTCTTCACCTGCAGGTTATGAGCATCATGATGAAGACACACCTCAATTCACGTAACTTGACAGGAAAAGAAAAACAATTACATGTCAGCTTTTGTGAGTTTATATACTTGACTGGCACGACCATGAATAATGAACCAACAACTTCAACCCTTAGCTCATGAGCAAACCACAAACAAAATTTATCCATACCCAAGCAACTATATTCAAACTGCCTTTGAATGAAGTGCTCCTATGATGTCTCCTTGAATCTAGGACTAAATTACTTTTGAATTGTCAGAGAGCAATATTTTCCTCGTGACAAGCTACACTTTCATCGGACTTGGTATTTGCTCGAAGAATATTCATCATATTAAAATAACATTAGTCACTTCTAGTAGTAAGCTCTCTAACTTTGCAACTAAGTCAGGCTGAATAACTAACTTGATAAATGTATCTAGTTTTGATTGATTTAAGGATCAATATGAGAATCTAGATTCTACACAGACAATAAGCAGCATTCAACAGCTTCAACCCTCCTTAGAACCTGGGCTTCACTTGCCCTAAGTGGCTCAAACAAATTCATGAAGAACCATATTAAGTGTCAAATTATAAAAACAAATAACTCATGCCAAAGAAAGTATCCGATTAATCTTGCACCAAAAAAGTTTGGATGACAAGAATGAAATGCCATTTCACAATCTACCAGTTCTACTGAATCTGTCAAAGGAAAACCTTTAACCTGACAAGTCTCAGCCACATTTCTTAAATTAGAACAGTCAGTTTTTAACCATTCGCAATTTAACAAAAAGGAACTAAAAGCCAAAAACTATTAAACTGAGTTATACCTCAATCCTGACATTATAAACAAAAACAAGCTCAAAAATGAATATTGGATGAACTAGATTCAAACTGAAAAATTATCAACCCTACAATTGCCAATAAAAAATTGATATTATCCTTATCTCCTAGTTGATATTCAGATCCTTGTTCACATAACCAAATGCCATTTTTTACCAAGAAAAAAAGGTAAACTGCATCTAGCAAGGGAAATCACCAAGACAAAGTATGGGAGCTTTAAAAGGCACCGAGAAGAATACTATGATGAGTAACACGATTAAGAAACAATGAATTATACAGAATGTTATTCCTGCAGCACAAACATTCATTATGCCTTGTAAACTAAGCATCAATAATTGACAAACAAATTATTTAATTTCAGTCAATCAACTTACAAAAACTTGACAATTAAATTCTTTCAATCACGAAACATCTTCCAAAAACAAAAGAACAAATGATAGAAGTTTAAAATGTTCTTAAAGAAATCAATATGTGAATACCTTCTCCTCCTTCCGTTTCCGTTCATTCTCTTTTGCCTGTTCTTTCAGCTGCATTATATGTTCATCAAATATCTCCCTTAGGAAGCTCTCTTCTCCGGTAGAACTAGATGATGCATTAAAAATATGTCATTATATGCTAAAGTTCCAGGAAAAACAAATTAATTTATTGAAGTCCAAGAAATTTAGAAGAAAAAATTAGTAAATTAAGAAATTTCTTTAAAAACTATATATATTTTCTTACCAAAAGAACTACATAAGAAATAAATAATACATATTTCTACAAACTTCCCAATTACAGCTATAACCTCTCTATAACTGAGCACAAAATACCAAACTTCTATTTACGTGGTTAGGACACATTTAGAGCATCCATTAGAAAACCTTAAACCAACAAGAATTAAGCACCAATGGAGACACAAAACCATCCATACATGAACAATAATAGCAATCCTAAAACAGTTTACAACATAAATCAAACGTAAACTATTATACCAACAAGCAATACCTGCATTCCTGACTACCTTCAACAAGATGTTTGCAATCTTCCCATGTTGAGGATGCAGTTATTTCCTGCAACAACGACAACAAGAATATAGATGGAAAAACTACAATCTTTAGTATTTCAACAGTTATAGAGTCAAGAATAAGAAAACACCAAATCAACATGTTTATATACCTTGAAAGAACGTAGTAGGCTAAGCATGTCATCTGCAAGACGTTTGCGCTTCTTTGCTTCTTTCTCCTCTTTCTCCTTAGCCCTTGCCAGCAAGTCATCAAATACTAACTGAAATGGAAGTTCGAATCAAACCATTAATGCACATATATATGCACTCCAAATAGTTGCTGAGTAATAGATGGAGATCTACCATTTACCAACTCAAATTACTTCCGTTCAGCTTAAATCATTCCTGTCCTTTTTCCTTCTTTTTTTGGAATGGAAATCTTTCTTGTCTGTTAATAAGCAAAAAATCATATGCATAGGGTACCAGGGGTGTCTAGGTGCCTAATGCCCAAGTACCCGCAGAGGAGAGGGATGTCTTTTAGTTACAAAGTGGCCTGAGTACAAGACAAAGTCCAAAAGCTCTACAAGCCATTGAAAAAACTCATGGTACTTGAGCTATCTCATGCAATTCCTAAAATCATAAACCTAAAAAAAGAATCAAAAGCTAATACAGGATGTTAACAAAAATCAAACAAAATAATAGTATCAACACAAAATAAACATTCCGGTCTGCTGGGGCATCAGCTCGAAGTTAACAGAAAAGCATAAGAAGGCCCTTTGTTGTTTTAGGATGCAAAAGATTGAATGCCAATCCTGGGTTGTTGGTCACCTATTCATAAAAATCATATGGTAGGCCTCAAGGCAGTAAAATGGTTAACTGCCTGCATGACTCAAGAGAATTGGCACAGAGCACTCGAATTCCAAAATACAGCTAATGTAGACAATTAGCCATTTCACATATTTAATCCCTTAGAATCACCTTAGAATTTCCCCTATCAGAAAATTAAAATAGTAGGAACATGTTCATACTCTTAAGTTAACATCTGATATAGGTGGAGAGCTAATATCCTCCAAAATATATATCTTTAAGTCTTCCAAAGTCCAGGTTGCTGACAAAGTAACCTGCAAATATACCAGATTGTAGGTGACTACAAAACCAAGCTATACTGCGCAAGTGGAGAAAAAGAAATGCAATACCTTTCTTAACTTAATTGCATCTTTAATTCGGGATTTGTCCTCATGATACTGCAGAATAAAATATAAAATATATTCATATAATGCAATTAACATATTTGTACTG
Organism: Carica papaya; assembly: GCF_054855325.1. NCBI lineage: Eukaryota > Viridiplantae > Streptophyta > Magnoliopsida > Brassicales > Caricaceae > Carica > Carica papaya. The sequence goes on from NC_142314.1 coordinate 2,018,517, forward strand.
GATTATATAATCAAGAAAATGACAGCAAATATTTTCATGGATCTTGTAGGGTGAGTTAAATGAGACCTCAAGGAATTTAACCAATTACAGCTACTTAAACCTCTCGCTAACACCTATAACACCATGCTGCAAACCACCTAGTAAGTGAGACCATGCATATCTACGATCTAGAAACATCAATAATGTGCACCACACAGCATCATCCTTTCTCACATAATCAAAACAACTTTGCTTATCAATCTTCCCATCAGCTATATTTCCCCTCTTCTCTATTAGTCAAGTAATAAAAACATCAGTATGCTCTGAACTTTTTGATCAATATATATATTTGTTTAATAAACAGAACAGTGCCTGAGATTTAGTAATTTTCAACTCATGGGCCCAAGTATTCTTGAAGATACATGACAACACATCCAACATTAAATGCAGGATTCAAGTCACCTGTTTCTCAAGCTCCTCTGCAACATCTTCAAATAAATCTTTTGGGGTTGCACCAGAAGTGTTTGATGCAACTGCCATATATGCAGGTAACTCTTTAACCTGGAAGATGAAGTCAATAAATGAGGAAAACCGTAACAAGCAAGATACAACCAAACAGCTACTACATCAGTGACTTGGTAACAGTATCATTAGCAGTTCCCAAGAGAAAAATGAAATATGATTCCAAACCTTCATGCAATAATCACGCCAATGAGTTTTTGCTGTAAGAGTTCCAGCAATAACATGTCCTTCCATCAACTTGCGGAACTCATCTCGATTCTTACGCTCTGCCTTTCTCAGCTCTTCCTATTTAAGAGAAGAGAGGGAATTAAGAAGAAATACTGGGTGACTAGATATCAAATGCATCTACAGAGGCATGGATGTATAATGCAAATGCAGACAAATCAATATCAAGTGTAGCCACAGAAGCATGTAGCAAAAGCACCTTCTCTAGTTTTCTCTGCTCTTCCTCTTCCCTCTCCAAATCATGTAGATATTCCTGTTATGACATCCCAAAATTAGCTCAGATGGAAATTAACAACTCTAATGAACAAAAGAAGATTTTACCTGGAAGATCTCCAGGCGGTCCATTTTCTCAAGACGTAAACATCTCTCATCAGCCTCTACCCGATCCTGAACTTTTCGCCACTGACTATTTGCCTGAAGAGGGCAGGTAATACATAATAAGACTTCAATAACAGTAAGTAGCCTGCAAAAACCAAATCATTTTTTCACCTTAATAAAATCACAAGATTCCAAGTATTTCCTGTACTCCATTATGTTCTGCTTCCGCTCCTCCTGTGCTTTCACCCGTTCCTAGCAAAACTCAACAGTAAAAGAAAGAGTCACAAGAATTTCAAACTCACACCCCATAAATTTCAATAGTGGACATACAATACACTGGTTTAGCCTTATATTGATATGGTGGTAGAATCTGGGAGCAAATAGAAAGGACAATGCAGTAGTCATTTACTATGTATTATCAGCATCTTAAAGACAATGCCAAAAAAACATGCAGGACTTTTTTAAGATTTCTACATGTACTCAATGAGCAAAAACTAAAAATTTTCTAGTTAATAATGCACAGGCTCTCCAACCCAAAGCTAATATTTGAGAAGAAAAGATGTCATGCACTTGTTTATCAGCTCCACACCCAAAACATGTAGATGAAGACCAGATGCAAGTATTGACTTGAAGCCAGAAATAAAAAGATACAGAGAAAGAAAGCATCAGTACAAGGGGGCAGAAAGATAACAATACATCCATATATGGACAAATTGCCAGATTACAGAACAAGACCAAAAAAAAAAACGAACATGGACATATATATAAGTATTTGAGATCTGCACAAGACAGCTAGAAATAAATGTGAGCAAGTGAGCAGAAAATACCTTTTCTTTGAGTTCATCAATGAAGTTCTCAAATAGATCCCTGCGATCTCTTTCCCGTTCAACAGCTTTAAAACGTTCATCTTCTTCAAACATAGTCGCGACTTTACTGAATGATAGTTCAAATTTTCCCATCAGAAAAGACAATTTTATAACAAACATAGCAATGTTATGAGCAAATTTCCAGCAGATTATGCCCGAAGAGTTTAAACTTGATATTATATAGGAAAAGACAAACCTCCATCTCGTAGATGATGTCAACTCTGTAGACTCCTGTGAATCGAAGATCAAACTTAAATGAGAAAAGCAGTACATCAATGACAACAGAAGAAAGCAACACATACAAATGCAGTTGGAAGCAGGGAGCCACTTACTTCCAACATTTTTTTGTACTCTTCTCTTGCTTTTTTCTGTTTGACCCGCCTTTCTTCAGCTTCCAGTTTTTTCTTTTGACTCAAGAACTGAAACATGAAAGTAATCACGCAATAAATAACTTACAGCTATGCATAATGGAGAGACAGATACTACTTTGTTCAGAAAGAGTGGATACATAATGCGATGCTAATAAAACTACCAACATAATGTACAGGACCTGAACTGAAAATTATCAACATACGAACTTACCTCATTGAAAGCTTGCTTCCGCTCACCAAGTGTTCTCAGAGCACCGTATCTTTTGTCATTAATTATTATTCTCATGGCCTATTATGATTTGTATTGTCAAACGTCAAATACTTCCTAGCCGAAAATCAAAAGAATTATTTCAAAAATATTAAGCTACCTGCTCCCAAGTCCAGTCGGATCCAACATTTGCAGACTCCAAAAGTGCTTTAAAAGCATCTTTAGCCTCCTATATTACAATAAGAAATCTTAATAACACTGGCACCTGAGAAAGAAAAAAGCACTGAGTTATACAACATATAACATACCAGTTTGCTGGCAAAGGTTACAGGTTCCTGTTCAATTGCTTTCTCCTCCATTGTGCTTTTAACTTTTTCACTACTTATAACACCTTTCTCAGTTTCCTGTGAAAGCAACAACTTCATCAACTTCCCACCAAAGCATATGAAACAATTTTTTTACACATACTTAATAGAAAGAGAAACTGTGACTATCAACAACAACCTGGAAACCTTCAGGTACTTCAGCATCTTGCACAGAAAATCCATCTGCAGAACTTACATCCTTAGCTGAGAAGTTTCCACAATTATCTCTGCAGTAGAGAGGAAAGAATTTAGATTTCCATTACAAAACTAGAACTGAAAAATTTTAAACCAGCTAAAAATAGCAATACTTTGATGCTATGGAAGTGTTGGCCAAAGTAACATTGTTTCCCGCATTAGCTGAACCAGCAGAAACTTCTTGTGTATCATCACCTGTAGCTACATCAACTCCACCAGCATTGGCCAATGCAGAAGAAACTCTAGCAGGTGAAGAAGGTATAGCCACTGGGGCTGCCAATCCAGAAACCATTGCTGGTTGTACCGAACTAGCAGCAACAACAGGAGCAACTGAAATTGGGCTTGATGCAGTCTCTTGAATTGTGTCAGATGTTGCATCTGCGGGTGGTGCTTTTACCACAGATGTAAAAACAGGAGCTGAGGCACTACGCATTGCTTCTGATTGTGGTCCTCCAATAGATTCCTTCTCTACTTGTTCACGTGCAATCTTTAAGTATTTCCAACCAGAAGAATGACAGTTGAGGAGTAAGAAGTTTCAAAAATATGGAATGCAGACAAGAATGATGAATTAAAAGTTTGTAAGAGGATGAGACCTTCAATTCCTCAGGGATTGACCATTTTGATTGCTTAGTAACCTTATTGTAATAATACCTAGAGAACAACCATAATCAAGACAAAATCCAAAATGTCAAGTCAGAAGAAACTATGGTAGTCCACTCACTTCCTTCCATCAGGACTTGTAAACTCTTTCCAATCTGTTGTAGCATCTGCTCTCTGCCACATAGAGAAAGGCCAATGAGCTAAGACCCACATTAGCCCAAGGATGGGGTATGGAGGTTTTTTTTTGGGGGGGAGGGAACCCTTCCAGATACAGTAATACGTTCAGAATATAGGACATGTCTGTATTCTAGAACCATGAAAAGAAAACAAAAGAAAAAACCAACAAACAAAATGACAACTGAAAGGTGATACCATTGCCATGCACAATCATTTTTCAGTATATCATATTGTCAACTAACAGGTAACAATATAAGAGAGATCCTTCCTCGCAAAAGAGGGGAAAAATCTAGTGCAGGTCCAATCACAAGCAAAAGCTCATACCAGAAATTTATAAAAGAGACGTTTGTTCTAGAGAACGCAAAACAGAAAACACAAGATTAACAGTAACTCAATTCTATCTAGTTTTATTTGAGGGATCAAATGCAAAATTGCAAACTGTACAAATAACACTAATCTAACAAATGAAAGAACATTAAATGCCTAATAACAAAGATCGTTAAACCTTTAGGAAAGGAAAAAAAAGTTGCACAAACCAGTCTCCCATTGACCAAATGAGAGACCTAGCAAAGCGAACTAATATGTTGCCTAACCCCCAAGCCTAATTCAGATTTCCTGTAGAAACATATTACAGTTTAGAAAACATTTCAAGACTGAACAACTAAATCAGATACAGAAAGCTGCAAGTTCTAAGCAAGATCTCAGTTATTATCTTCCAATCAATCAAATCACTATTCAGATTATATGCTGCCAGCACCACCAACATTAGCTCCTAAACAGACATGTGCCTGGGAACTAGCACAACCTAGTTTTAGCTCCAGATTATATGCTGCCAGCACCACCAACATTAGCTCCTAAACAGACATGTGCCTGGGAACTAGCACAACCTAGTTTTAGCTCCAACCTGGTTATCTGACAGAATCAGTTACCCGCCAAAGACAAACTTTTCAGACAAACATTTGGTTTATTGTTACTTGCAGTATCTTCTGACAGACACCCCTTGTCCTCAGTGCACAGGCCTCAGTGCAATCAGGGTCCACAACACATAATGCATTAATGAAAACCAGCATTTCCACATTTGTTTACCAGATGATTTCACCACATTCTCATATCTGAACTATCTTCACATATAACGAACCCCTCTCTTACATCAAAAGTATATTGCAAAAGAAGGAATACAATTATATCAAGTGGGAACAGATGGAAAAGATCAAAAGTGGAGTTGAATTTGCTCTTATGTCCACTTAGATCTATAAGTTTCATATCTCTGACAATACCATCAAACTCATGGTCAAAGCATGGATTGGAACTAGGTAGAAAAATTGGTACAAGAAACTCAGACCAAATAGAGTTGTGCATGCAATGGTCAAGGTAATAAGATTTTCTTTTGCGTGACGAGAAGGAATCTTATAGAAATAATGAGAAAATTTTTCTTGAAAAAAAAAGAGAGAAGCAATCTGCTCAGTTCTTCCAAAAGAATCAATATTTAAAAACTTATGGTAACTAAATCATAAAAATCAACAAATAATACAAATGACAGAAGTTACTAACATTCATGCTACAAGGTAGGTAGAGCAAGCAGCAAAGACCCACAGCATATCCTACCTCTCAATAGAGTAGCAGAGCATGTACCTGTAAGCACCTTTAAAGCTAGGGATGTCACACAAGGTATATATGGATATAAAAGGCATAAAGACATTAACTTCAAATGAGATCAATTCATCCTTCAACTTGATATGACATAAAATAGTTACCAGAAAAGAAAATAAATACCACAGTACCTTTGAAATACTTACCCTCAAGATAATACTGTAAAAATAGATCACATGGTAAAATAAATGCTAATTGAGAAGAGAAATATAAGATAGCAAATAAGCATTTCAAGAAAATACAAATACATCTGACTTCAAAGATTCAGCAAGATATTTACAGGAAGTGATTATAACATCCGACATAAGCCAGTCACAAAGATAACCATTCAACAAAGTTATAGCCCAAAGAAATGTAAGCTTTATTTCCCAGATCTTGAAAGTAAAAAGTAAACTGTCAATTTATACTTGGAAAAGAATCATGCAATTAATTGACCAGGGGGACACAATTGTAAGGAAGCCACAAAACAGGCTAATTGGAAACTTTAATTCTCTGAAGAAATAGCCTTCTTTCCGAAACTACAATAGAGGCAAGCACTTCCGAAAAAGCTCATTGCTAAGTTACTAACATGCAGACAATTAATATGACAGTCAAAGCGGACATCTTTTACCAGTTAAAAAAAACCTAAAGGATAATATTTTTAAGAGTGATGATTGCCAGCCCAAATAGAGATAGCAAATATGTCTTTAAAAGTGACATAAGGGCCACATTTAAAGAAAATGCTTTGCGTAATAAAAAGCACAAAAAAGAATAACTATAATAGTTTTGTCTGACACAATTATATGAGACTCAAAGGCAGACATAAAAGATCCCAGCAAAATGTTTTAAGCTTTACAGTAAAATTAATAACAAGTTGGAAACAATGATGATGCTAAGAGGAGAAACACTAAATTTAATTCACCTCGATTGGCGTCATCAATTCAAAAGGCTTCTCCCAACTAGATTGTCTTGCCCTCTTATTGAAATAATATCTGAATACAAAGTGCAAAAAAATTATAACATAGACAATTTCTTAGTTGAAAAACATCTATCATGACCTAAAAGAGGCTTAACAAAACATATGGGAGGAGAAACTATGCCAAGTCTAAGGAATAGCATGCCAGCATACATCTAAACCGTTAAAATCTTGAAATCCGTGAACAATGTTACGGAAGGCAGTTGCAATCTGATGAAAATGTAACTCTACAAAGAAACTGCACAAGGATGTGTCCTGACATTTGTGCGATGGGATGCCAGAACTCTAAGAGTAGAAGCATACCTTCTTCCTTCAGCAGAAGTATGCTCTATCCAATCTGTTGGGACTTCCCCAGAGGCTTTTGGCTGTAAATTGGCTGGCTGAAATTTTATGCAATTGTAAGATATAAGATATTTGCACAAATAGCAAATGAATAGTATAAAAGCCATTTTTCAGCAATAATAAACACAAGAAATATAGAAATTGTCTCAGACAGAAATGTTCATTATAGCATTATTTAAAGAACAAAACATTAAAAAAGAAATAATAAAACTTCTTACTGGGACGTTTATGGTGGAGACTGAAGGTTGTTCACATGTGGGCTGCTGAGGTGTAACAGAGACCATGCTCTGGCTGACTGATAACCCCGGTTGCACTCCAGCAGGCACACTTGGTGTACTCACTTGAGTTATGGGCTGATAATGAGTTGCCGTGTTAATGGACATTGGTAGCCCAGAAGGAGGCGGTCCAAACTGCAAAAATATGATATTTCGAAGTTAAATACTCAAGATGCAAAACAATTTGTATCATTAAATATGAAAATGTCCCTAATGCCTTACAGAATATGAAGTGAGTGGAGTTCCTGGGCCACCAAAACCAGACATGTAATTGTTTGGAGTTTGAACATTAGGCTGAGGCAACGATGCTCCAGCATGCATAGGCCTGATTGACTGAGAATTTGGGACTGCCATTGTGTGTGGTAAAGGTGGAATATGACCTGGTTGGCCAGACCTTGCAGGTAACTGCGGCATCATCGGAGAAAACTGGGATGTCTGAGGTTGAGAGGGCAATCCAGGATTCATTCCAGGAACTCCTCTTTGAGCAGGTTGAAAGATCTGAGAAGCCACGGGGATATATTGTGGTGGCGGCTGTGCTGGAACTACTGGTCGGAACTGCACATAAAGCATGACATTCGTTGTGGCTTCGTTTGTTTATATCTGTGTCAATATGGATATTTGTGTACTTACAGATGCATGTCTGTGTGCAAGTGCATCTACTTGTAATTCCTAGGTGAGGACCAAAATCTTTGCGAGGAAACATTACCTGAAAAGACATGGATGGAACAAAACTTCGTGGAGGATCCATCGAGCCAACATTAGGAGGGGGAGGAGGCTTTTCCAGCAAACATAGAGAATAATACATGACATAAGTCCATTGAATGAAATACTTGCATTTTAAAGAGCAAGGTCGTAGATGCAAAGCATTATGTACAATATCAAGGGTATGCTCAATATCAACGTGAAACGACCTACGGCAATCTCCATACCCACAAATATAATCTTTACCTAATGAGAAAAAGTATTATGGTGCAGTACCAATGAATTTCATACACACTGTGAATTGATTGTAACAAATAAAATAATTAAACTAATTACCAAAGAAAGTTGTTTTTGAAAGTTCTGCAGGTAGTGCTTTTTTTACCTTGTGCCCATAAAAGTTTAATATTTGCTCCTAAGAGATAAGATGGGGAGAAAATTTGAAGATTTAATTCACTTATGATTAATATCTCCAGAATGGATAGAACCAGCAAAAATAGGCTATTCTCTAGCTATAAAAAGTACATAAAGTGCTAAATATCTCAAAACAAAAACATTTCCACATTCTATGGAATGAAAAGTAATAGACCCTTTTAACTTTCAGAAACTATACTTATAGAAAACCACAAATTTCAACTTAAGATTTGCAAAAATAAGAATTCTTTCTTATTTAGAAGTGAAAAGTCCTTCCACTGATTAGTCAATAAGAAGGACTTTTAACATATTAACCACCATGAAAACATAAGCCTCAAGAAGACTTTTTTAATCTTCAAGACATGACATGTAAAAGAAACTGACGATTAGATTCTTCTGCCGTAGATATTAGATTCTTCTAGTGCCTAAACTAGCCAATTTTTCTTCACCTTTCTTATCTATAAGTACCAATTAGAATCTGGCCTCCACCAATGCTTTTTGGAATATGAACACCCGTTTTGAGGTAAACGTATTTGTTTGGACAGTTGTTTTTTTTCTGAAGGAGGTGTAGCCTGTATACAAAGAGAGAAAATTAGAAAAAGACGAGAAGTTTGGAGAGTTGTTCTTAACAGTCTTAACACCGTAGACCTGAGAAAGGAAGGAAGGTGTTGAGTTAGAGCTGTTACTGCAGATCGAGGGCGAGCTTTGCTGGCCAGCACTGCCTACAGGACGTGAAATGTTCCAGCAACTGAGAAGATTCTTGACCATCGAGAATAAGTCTTTCGATGTAGTTTGTGAAGGAAGGAGCAAGGATGGCATTCAGGTCAGTGAGAATGAAAGAGGGGTTAGGACCTCCATCACATTTTGGGTGGATGAAGGCGGAGTTGCTATTGAGTGTTCTCAAAGAATTCTTCTGGTCTAGAGGAAGAAAGGCATTAGGGAGGAACAGGAGGGGATTAAGGCATAACCTTTGGATGGCTTTGGGTCAGAACTAGAGGGCTAGGTATTTGGTTTTGTCAAAGGAGAATAGGGGACGGATGAAGAAAATTTTTGTGTCACAGGGACTGCAAGCAGAGAGATGGTAGCAGATGTTGTCCGGCCTCCAGGAGGTCGTAGGGAAGAGTTTGGCTCCAATTGGTGAGACTTGGTATCACGGATCAAAGGAGACAACGGAGAGTAAGGTAGAGAAAAGGAAAAATGAGACACCAACCTCATTTTGCTGGCCTTTTCTCAGTCGGAATTGCAGGTGAAGGTGGAGTTGAAGAAGAGGCCGAATTTCCCAGAGATGTTAGAGTTTCAAGGGGGTATAGACATCAGGCAGATAAGGAGGGATCCAGATCCAGCTCCGGATCTGATGTTATCCAAATCATAAGCAAAATTCAGAATTCAAATTTTCAAAATAGTATGGGGTCCTGTCATTTCATTAAAGCCCAAAACGAGCGAAGTTGGGTTGTTTTGGGATTAACTTAGATCGGAAGCAGTATCCAAGCTGTGGGCCATACAGAGAACCCAGAAAGCCTGGTGGGCTGGGTAGATATACTTGGCAGTAGAAGTGGAAATGGTCTATTAAGCTTTGGCCCTTTACTCAGGTTAGGCGATCAGGTTCTGGGTTGCATCGGCGACCTGTTTGCAGAAAAGGAGCCCTGGTTGTGTCAAAGAATAGTGGCGAAGAGGAACCTTCAGGGTCGAAGCTGGCAACATCAAGAGGGGAGCTTCCCTCTGCAAACACCGACAGAGTAGGAGGTGCAGGGGAGACAATTCAGGAGCTCGACAATCCCGCCTCTGGAGACGGAGGTGATTTGGGATCTGGGATGGTGGTGGAAGAACAGATGCTGATTAACGAAGCAAGAGAGGATGTAGCATGCAATCTGGCTCTTGTTTCGGCGGAAGAGGCTTCGGTGGCGGCGGCCCAGATGGTGGTTTCTGAAGGAGAGTCGGCGCCATAATGGAGAATGGTGCAGAAACAAATGAGGAAATCCAAGGGGAGAGATTAGGTACCTTATTGAGGAAGAGAAATCCAGATGGATCATAGAAAATATCCAAAGAATCAGCTTGCTGCTTACAGTCACTTCCGAAGGCTTGAAACAGCCAGTCGTGGACCTTTTTAGAGAAATCAAGAAGAGAAGAGAGGAGAAGACGAAGGAAGAGAGGATGAAGACTGAGTTGAAAGGGAAATCAGGTGTCGAAGGGGTCTAAAGAATTAAGGAGATTACAGACTTCCATTAATTATAACGTCCCAAGGAAAAGGGACAGGAGGGGCAAAAAAGGATCGAGCGTGAATTGATGATGTTTGACCAAATCATCTCATAGAATGTCCGGGGCATAAACAATTACAAGAAGAGGCAGGTGATAAGGAGCTATATAAACAAACAGAACCCTAATGTCTTATGTCTACAAGAAACAAAGATGGAGATTATCTCACTGGGGATTATCTGGAGTTTGTGAAAGGAAAAGGAGGCTGGGTGGAAAGAACTACCAGTAAGAGGAGCATTTGGGGTATCCTCTTATTATGGAAGAAGGGGTATAACGAATGTATGGACACGATAGAGGGAGAATGCTCCATTTCATGTTTATTTAACGATAGAATAATGAGACAAAAATGGGTTGTCACCAGGGTTTACAACAGGGGAGATGGGGGTGAAAGGAGGGTGTTATGGAGGGATTTGGAGGTCTATAAACAAAGATGGGATTGGCTGTGGGTGGTTGGGAGAAATTTCAATATGGTTTTGCATAGACATGAAAGAACTAGTGAGCGCTTTTCGAGGATATATGCGGAAGAATTCAAGGAACCATTGAACAAGTTAGACTTGGCAGACCTACTGCTTATGGGTGGCAAGTGGGCTTGGTCCAATCAGAAGATCAACCCGACTTGCCCTAGGATTGATTAGATTTGCAGTTTTAGTTTCCTGTCAACTACAAGTCGTGGTTTTATGTCCAAAAATCTTGTAAAGCACTATTTTCTATCACTTCCCATATGTTTAATTTTTGATGGCATCAAGTCAGATCCAAGCCCTCAAAGACAAGTGACTAAAAGTTGATGACTTCCACGTCAAGGTCTAGGAATGGTGGATTGGAACGAGAATAGATGGTAAGGCCAGTTTCACAGCTGCACAGAAGCTGAAAACGTTAAAAGATGAAATCAAGAATTGATGCAAAGAGAAAGGAAAAAAGTATGACTTGCATACATCTTTATTTCAGGAGATTGAGGCTAATGATAGGAAGGATGGTGATGAGACTATGTCCAATGAAACCTGGTTCGTAGCTAGGTTTTAAAGCTTGAATTAGCTTCCAAAATACAAGTGGAGGAGACTTCATGGGGGCAGAAATGAAGAGCCTAGCAGATTAAAGAGAGGGACAGAAACACCAAGTGTTTTCACTACATGGCTAATCAATATAGGGAGAACATAGGAAAGTGGAAGCGAACGAGAATTTGAGGAAAGAGGTTAGAGCATAGTTAAGCATGTTTTACCAGGAAGATTTTGCATGGAGGCCTATGTTGGATGGTATCGACTTTAGGACCTTAGATGAAACAAGTAAACTTGACCTTGAAAGAGATTTTACGAAAGAAGATTCTGGAGGGTCTTGAACAGTGTAAAAAGGACAAGACTTCAAGCCTAGACGATTTCAACATGGGTTTTATTATGGAATTTTCACAGTGGATGAAGGAGGACATTGTGAAGCTCTTTAAGGAACTATATGAAGTTGGATCCTTTATTAGATCTTTGAATTCATCCTTCCTGGTACTCATTGCAAAGGTGGGAGGGGCACAAAATATTAAGAATTTTAGAATCATAAGTTTAGTGGAATGAATTTATAAACTCATAACGAAAGTTCTTGCTCGTAGAATGTCTCGGGTCATAGACAAGGTAGTTGGTGAATGTCAACATGCTTTTGCAAGAGGTAGACAAATCATTGACGCCACTCTTATAGCCACTCAAGTGGTGGATGGGTTTGTTTACAGAAAATGAGAGGGGGTACTATGCAAACTCGACATGGATAAAGTATATGATCATGTAAAATGGAATTTGTGGATTACATGCTTATGAAAATGGGTTATGGCATAAGCGGATAACTATTATTTCCTTTGCAGTAATAATTAATGGAGGTATGTCTTCTTTTTTCAAGATTTCCAAAGGTCTTAGACAAAGGGGACTCGGTGTCCCCATTGCTCTTTATTGTGTTTGTGGAAGCACTAAATGAGATGTTGATAAGAGTCAGAGCGTTAAAATTGTTTAAATCACTAAATGCGAGGGTGGGGCAATGCAATGAGGAGATAACTCATCTATTTTTTTATAGATGATATTGTGTTAGCTTGTGAGCCAAATGAGCAAGCAATGCTAAATCTCATATGCGTTTTGTTGGCCTTTCAAGCAGTCTCCATAATCAATATTAACTTAACCAAATCTGAGATGGTTAGGTTCGGAGATGAGAGAGATGTAGAAAGTCCTATGAGTGTCTTGCATTGTAGAGTAGTAAAACTACCAATAAAATATTTGGGGCTACCACTAGGAGTTAATCATAAAGAGGTGGAAATGTGGGGGCTGATAACGACCAAATACGATAAAAAGCTAGCAGCGTGGAAGAAAGCTCTTCTTTCTAAAGGAGGAAGACTAACCCTTATCAAGGGTATTTTGGGTAACTTACCCATTTATTATATGTACCTATGACCATTCCGACAAGTGTGGCAAAGAGGTTGGAAACCATCCAGTATAGATTCCTGTAGGGTGACTTGGAGAAAAGAAAGAGATTTCATCTTGTAGCTTGGGAGGAAATTAAAAAGTCATTTTCTCAAGGTGTTTGGGGTTGAAATCTCTAGTGGATATGAACACGGTCTTACAAGATAAATGACTTAATAGATTCATGACAAAGGAGGGTAGGTTGTGGAGAAGGGTGATAACAGTGAAGTATGAACTAATGAGAAATGGCGGTTGATCAAAACATTGTCAAGACCACATGGGAAAGGGGTGTGGAAAAAAATATATATTGGAAGAGAGATTCCAAATTTGTATTAAATGGAGCGCTGATAAGGGTGATAGAGTCATTTTTTGGCAAGAACATTGGTTGGATAGCAGTATTCTTACAGAATAGTTCCCCCATATTTTCACTATATCACAATAAAAAGATATTCATATCCGTGACCCTTTCAGAGATATTGGAGATGGGAAACTAGAGTGTCAGGTAAATGTGAAGAGAAATCTAAACGACTAGGAGATTTCTGAGTATGAGAATCTCTTATCTACTTTCACTCTCATTTCTCTGGATGGAATCAATGATCAACCTCTGTGGAGCATTACTTCTACATGAGTGTTTTCGGTCAGATCTTTCTACAAGTTCTTGACTAAGCAAGAAAGTTATGGATTGACTTTTCCTTTTAGAAAAATTTAGAAGGTTAAGTCCTTCCCGTAGTGGCTGTCTTTGTGTGGGCGGCTGGTAGGGGATGCATAATGACTATAGATAAAGCGATGAGGAGGGGGATGACTATGGTAAGTGGTTGTTACTTATGTAGAAGAGCTACGGAATCTTGCAATCATGTTCTTCTATGGTGTCCAATTGCGTACAACCTTTGGTCAATGGTGTACAGGTTGTTGGTATTAGTTGGGTGATGGCGAACGTAAGAATGAAATTTGGGCATGGAAGGGCTTTATGTGGACCTCATCCTACCTACCATCTTTTGGTAATTTGGGAGGAGAGGAATAAAAGATATTTTGAGGAGAATGTGATGACGATGTTCTTGATAGAATTAATAATAGATAGTTTCAAACTTTCAATTTTTTTTATTCTAGGTCATTCTCTTTATTTTATGGAGGATTTTGGGAACCTCATAAACATTTTATAAGAGCTATAAATAATTTAAATACAGATTGTCACCTCCTTGATGTTTATTCATGTATACTTTTATTTTTAAAAAAATAATCTTAACACTGACAATCTACTTCCAACATACAGGGCCAACAACGCTCTTTCTCTCGATATGTGTATGGTCTTCATGTAGGTCCCATAGTCACTACTTTTATATTGCCATGTTCCGTCAAGCTTTGAGCTTAGTTGTCCTCGCAACGGACGGTAGTTCCCCCCTAAACTCCTCATCTCTCGAATGCTTATCTCTTCCTCTCTCTCCATCTTTTTGGGAAAATTTTTTTTTTTTTTTGAAATAAAAGAAAATTCGAATTAAAAGTATCAAGGGGGTACCGCCCCATATACAAAAGGATGTTACATGTCAATTAGCATATCAACAACTGCTCCAATATCTTCTAAAGATAGTAAATTGTGACCCAAAAGTAAAGAGTCAAAATAATGTAACCATCTATTTTTAATATTTACAAGAGTATTTTTAATACCCTCAAAAACATGATTGTTCCTCTCCTTCCACAATATCCAAAAAATAGAGAGGGGGATAAGGCAAGTAGCTTTGTTGTAAGAAAGTAGACCTTCCCAAGCCAAAAGTTCTCTATAAATAGAGCCCCCCATTACCCAATTAATACCCATCAAGCTGTAGATCATATTCCATAAATCTGTGGAGAAGGGGCACCATAACAGAATATGGTTGCAGCTTTCAGCGTTGCATTTGCAGAGGAAACACCTGAACGACTCTTTATTTTTGGGAAGAACAAGGAGATATAGGATGCTTTAGAGAGGGGCTACTTTTTTTGTGGGTCCTATGGTTGGTGAGAAATGAAAGACTCTTTAAACACCATTTTCTACCTCCTCTAATTTCTGCAGAGTAGGATGTTTTGTGGCATCTCTACGGATTAAGGCCCATTAACATTACTAGGTATATGTATTTGGCTATTTTGCAAAGAGAATGAGTTGCAGTTCTGTATTATCTTTGTTTTCTCTTTCCATTTTAGGAGGATCTCTTACCCTCTATTGACGTACTTTCCTCTTTTTTCCTTTGTAATATTTCTTTTTTTATCAAATGAAAAACATTATCCAATTATATATATGTACACATATATAAACACATACATACATGTACATGGAAAACAAAAGGGAAAAATCAAAACTTAAGTCTTGCAATTAAAACTGTTGAAACTATAAAGAGAAAAAGTTTCAATAATATAGAGGTATTATCAACATATATTTCTTCCACATACTACCTGTGTGCCAGGAAATTGAGGGTTATTGGCCATTCAGTAACTGGTGAGCCTCAGCAAACAACTACAAAAAAAAAAAAAATCATCATCAAGTTAGTGACCATCCCTAGGTTCAGAGGAAAAAGTTTTGGCTGGAGAGGAGGGGAAAGATAGCAAAAAACCACATGTCAGCGAGAGAACTATACGAACAAAATGTAAAAGATAAAGAACGGTAAGGGCTCTACTAACGTATGTAGAATTATGATCGAAGTACTAATAGTGATTGAAAGAATTATAAATATGAGGGGATAGCTAAATAATCACCAATGGATCTACTCTAACCACATAGAGGAAAGAAGCAAACATAGATAGCACCAACTACATTGGCATATGAGCAATTCAAAACCTGTAGAAAAACATGTTATTCCTCCAAATCTTAGACACAAAGAAACTTCCAGCTTTCATGTGATCAAACTTTCAACGCCAAGAATTTAGCTCTTGGTCTAACAGGAACCAGAATTTAGCTCTTGATGAATATCACTAAGGTTATTACCAATTCAGTTCCAATAGAGTTGGGATTTCAGGCAGCAACCCTCTGTGGTTTGTGAATAAACTTCTAATCCCACTTCAATATAGGACAACTCTGTTAAAAGGATGGCAACTGTTTTTTTCCTTTTACAGACTGTTGACATGACATTTGAACCAACCAAGTCCAGCAAATCAATCAGTAATTAAAAACCATTAGGCAGTGAGAACAGATTAATTAATAATGCAGTTAAGAATACTATAGCATAGGAATATCTGTTGTTATGTTTGATAGAGACTAGAAAGCATTTGTGAATAACAAGTTTGTTTTCTCACACATTTTGGCATCCAAAATGGAAAAATAGAATGACGAGATATGACTTGCATATCACAACAGAGAATCGAAATGCAACGACTATGTAATATCAGTAATGGAAGGAAAACTAGACTATTACTTACATTAAATAATGCACTTGACTGAGAGCATCTCAAAATTATTAATCTCAATGCATTTTCTCACATATATTGATGCCAAAATGAGGAAAATTTGACTGTTGTATCACACCTGCCATTTTGAATAGCTTATAAGCAATAACACCATGCCAAATAAGGAACATTACAGCTTCATCTGTCGATTTATCCGGAGAATAGCATTTGTGGGACAAAAGAGACGCACATGGATACCATGACATAAGAGCAACATGTGTGAACTGTGCATTGGCTGGATCATACAGATAGCAGAAAACAAGAGTTCAACTAAACAGCTCCAAAGTAAATATCTGTCGAAACATTACTTCCAAAACTAGCAAAAACACATAACTAAACCTTAAGATCACCCACATAAGCTGTGGAAGAACATCAATTCTCAATTCAGGAATCACATAATACAACCTCCAGCAAATTTCAGAACCAAAAATAATCGAACCACCTAACTAAAGCCCCCCAACAAAATCACCAGCACATAAAACAACAGATACCGCTAATGCCTGTATAATACACTTCAAACCAGAATGACTTAACACCAATAATCATCTCCATTGTTTAAAAAATGAACTCGATTCCTACCATTTGACCTAAAACCTCAACAAAAACCCCTAACCTTCCCCAACATATCTCTCCAATTCTATGCATGTAAAAGAAGAACTCGTTTCCAGTCATCAAACAAGAAAGCAGAAGAAAACTCTAACCCTAATCGCAGCAATCAACAACTCGATGGTTACAAAGAAAAATCAAATAACACTGCACTACCGATTCTGCAAAAGACCGGAAATGAAAAAATGTTCGCGTATATATACGAAACGACTGAAGAGTGATTTGCCTATTGAACAAGAAACCTTGTCTGACGAGAAGAGAGAAGTGTTACCAGCAGTTGCAGAAGGAATTTGAAAGAGGCGCGTGAGGGAAGTACGAAGTGAAGAGTAAGAAGAAAGGGGGAATCCGCGCGTTTCTTTTGGTTTTTTTTTTTACTTTTCATTCACAGCTGAAACTGAACGAAGGCGAGAGGATTTTGTCCTTGCACACGTATATACACGTATGTGCATATATATATATATATATATATATTAATAATGAAAATAATTAATAGATGTACTTTTGATCTTATATTAAAAGCATGTACTTTTGATCTTAGATTTTTTATTTTTAATATGAGTTAAAATATTAAAGTGGTTTTATGTACCATTTCAAATAATTTAAATTGATCCTTGTAGTATTTTTTTTTACAAATTTAATATTTATAATTTAAAAAAAAAATCGATATAATTCTATACGTCGGCATGTTAATATTGTTAGTAGACATGCCACATGAACTTAATAATAAATATGTAACACATTTTAATTATATTAATATTTACATTATTAGTATTTATATCATATGTTATAATCATTAAAAATATGATATGTGACATTAAAAATTTTAATTTTTTAATTATTTTTAGTAAAATTTAAAAAATAAAAATATGAAATAAAAAAATTCACTTCTAGATAATTGCTTTGACAATAATTATAATTAAATTAAATTTGTTACACATTAGATACTATATTTTTAATAACGTTATATTTGATATGAAAATTAAATTAATCATAATGTGATATATTTTCGATCTGAACCTACGTATAACTTTCGTTAGTAATATCAGTGTGTATCAACAATCAGTGATTAAATTATATTTTTTCTTTACACGACAATGATGAAAATTATAATAATATATGTGTTAATTTAAATATTTTAAAATAATCTAAAATAATAATTTAATATTTTAATATACGATAAATAATAAAAATATTATTAATTTAAAGTAGTGTAATTTTTTATATTTATATATTTCATAGATAAATTATTATTTAGTATTAATATTTTGCATTAAATTTATAAAACTACTAATTTCAATTCATTATATAACGTATCAATATGATGTTGTAATTATATACTCTCACAATAATACTATCATAATTGAATAGCTTAATGTAGTAATAATAGTTGAACGTGCAATGAAGAAATTGGCAACAACTTTATTATAAAAATAATTTTTATATATTATGTTTTAAATGGTCCCTATTTTTATGTTTGGAACAATAAAGTTCATAAAAATATTGAAAGCAAAATACTTTTTATTTTCAATATTATGATAAATAATCCACTTAAAAAACAAAGAATAAATAAAATTATTACCATTAATGCGGATTTATAATAAAATTAATTATTATTTTTTTAGTAATTTGGTAACAGTTACAATAGTTATAAATGAACATTTGGGCAGGTGACCCATTAATTTGCCTAAATCCATTGTGAATGGAGTTACTAAATACCTATAATTAACAGGATACGAAAATATATGTTATTATAAAGATAAATATGAAATGGATATGAGATATATATGAATTTAATATCTTGTATCTTTATATTTGCTTTGCCTAGTTTCGTTACATATATAATCAATAATTTTGTTATTTTATTAAAATTAATTAAATTTTGATTGATAAATATTTTAATAATATATATGTATCGTGTTAATTTATAATTATATTGAGTATGATATTTAAATATTATTTCAAATTATAACTATGGTAATATTTAATTTTTTAATTATATAATAAATAAATATGATGGATAACAACTATAAAGCTTTACCCGTGGAGAACGTGGTGGAAAAAAACTTTATACCCGTTTTGTGTATGATATTAATATAAATTTATATTTTTATTATCAAGGTGGACGTGAGATTGATATACATATCACATATTCGTTACGTATCTATCTCTAATTATAACTAAATTCATAAATATTAAATTCAAGTATGGTAGTTACAATAAAATATAATACTTTGTTAAAATTTTTGGTTGATGACTTTGGTTTGATTATTTTAAAATATAATTTTTAAAGTATTTATTTTTTCATTTAGCTTTAAATATAATTAATTTGAACTTTTAATCCATTGTATAAATATTTAAATTTTAAAAACGTATAAGTCGTGGTAGTACATAGATTCATAAACCATCTTATAATCTTCTTATAAATTATAATCATCTTATCACTAGCATCGTATGTAATAGCCTAGATCAAGGAGGGAGAGTGAGATGGACGGTTATGATAGAATGCGTGAAATCAACAGCTGAGATGTAAATTTGGGATAGGTTTAAAAAGGGGGCATCGGGCAGAGAGAGGGAAAGAGGAGAAGAAAGAAAAAAAAAAGGGAAAACAGAGAGTGCGGGAGTGAGAGAGGGAGACGATTGCGAGAGAGGCAATAATCGAAGGTGAATGCGGAAGGAAAACTGCTCGGAAATTCAGGAATGAGGTGAGGTCGCGGTAGCTTTGGGAGATAGAGGAGGATAGAAGCAAGAGATAAGAGAAATTTGGAATTTCTAAACTAATTAGAGCAAACATGGTGAGATTGTATGTGTAGGTTAACGAAGATACTCCTCATCAAGGAGATGGAAGTCGAGGCGCAATATTTGTAATAACTGATAAAGATAGGGATATATGTGTGTATATATAGAGAGAGAAAAACAAATAAATGAATAAAATAAAGGAGAGAGGGAATAGGGAATTGGAGAGTATAGATTAGATTAGGGAAAAAGAAATAGACGACTAGGATGGATGCAAATGGGGAGAAGGGATAGACGGCCAGGATGCGTGGTAGGTGGAGTATAAAAAGGGAAGGAAAAGAAGAAAAGGGGCGGGGGGAGGGGGGGGGGGCGGGGGAGGGGGGGGGAAGAGAAAAGGAAAGAAAAACTGAGGAAAGAAAAATGGAGAATGGGAAAGGGAAGAAGGAAGTGGGTGATGGAAAATTCGAGAGAGAGGGAAGTCGGAGAGGGAAATAACGAGAATAGCGAGCGAGAGAAGGAGGAAGGCGACGGTGCGAGCTACAGAAGTGCAAAAAAATAGAGACAGGAGGTATGGTGAATTAAATATTGAATATAGAATGATGAAATATGAATTTGTTTTCTGTAAATATTGAAGGAAAATATAAACAGTAAAGGAAATTGAAATTAGGAAGTAGTGATTGATGAAATCAGAAAGCGGAGGGAGATCGCAAGTGGTGGAACCGTTGGTTGATGTGGTGAGTGAAGAGTAATAGAGGAAGCCGCAGGGGAAGAGACCGATAGGTGCGGAAAAGTGTCGTCGAGACAGAGTGATGAACTAGAACAGGAAGTAGAGGAAATGAGAAATGGGAGAGTGAAGGCAAGGTTTTGGTTACAGTGAGAGGAAGGAGAGAAAAGGAAGTAAAGGAAGTGAGAAATGAGAGAGGGAAGATAAGGTGTCGGTTACGGTTAGAGGATTGGGGACAGTGGGTGAATAGGTGTAAGAGAATCCATTGGATGAGTCGGCATGCTGTGAGAGGTTGATGATGATAGAGAGAAGGGTGTAGGGAGCCGAGGGACACAAAGAGAATAGCAGAGAAGGACAAAGAGTGGAACGGTTGGGATGAATGACAGTGACAAGTGAAATGCAGGGTGAGGTGAGTGGAAGGAAAAAAAGGGGAATGGGATGAAAGTTAGGGAGCAGTGAGCGTGTGCATGTAGGGGTTGCGTATGTGAGTATTTGGTGTGGATATGTGTTTGTGTAGGTGTGTTTGGTGTGTATATGTGTTTGTGTAGGTGTGTTTTATGTGTATGTGTGTTTGTATGGGTGTGTATTAGTGTCTATTATTTAAATATGCTTATAGAATTAGAGAACTGCATGGTAAGGTTGATTGTTTGGTAATAACGGAAGTTGGAATGATAGACGTGTGGATTAAGTATACGTATATGGAGAATGGGAAAGGGAAGAAGGAAGTGGGTGATGGAAAATTCGAGAGAGAGGGAAGTCGGAGAGGGAAATAACGAGAATAGCGAGCGAGAGAAGGAGGAAGGCGACGGTGCGAGCTACAGAAGTGCAAAAAAATAGAGACAGGAGGTATGGTGAATTAAATATTGAATATAGAATGATGAAATATGAATTTGTTTTCTGTAAATATTGAAGGAAAATATAAACAGTAAAGGAAATTGAAATTAGAAAGTAGTGATTGATGAAATCAGAAAGCGGAGGGAGATCGCAAGTGGTGGAACCGTTGGTTGATGTGGTGAGTGAAGAGTAATAGAGGAAGCCGCAGGGGAAGAGACCGATAGGTGCGGAAAAGTGTCGTCGAGACAGAGTGATGAACTAGAACAGGAAGTAGAGGAAATGAGAAATGGGAGAGTGAAGGCAAGGTTTTGGTTACAGTGAGAGGAAGGAGAGAAAAGGAAGTAAAGGAAGTGAGAAATGAGAGAGGGAAGATAAGGTGTCGGTTACGGTTAGAGGATTGGGGACAGTGGGTGAATAGGTGTAAGAGAATCCATTGGATGAGTCGGCATGCTGTGAGAGGTTGATGATGATAGAGAGAAGGGTGTAGGGAGCCGAGGGACACAAAGAGAATAGCAGAGAAGGACAAAGAGTGGAACGGTTGGGATGAATGACAGTGACAAGTGAAATGCAGGGTGAGGTGAGTGGAAGGAAAAAAAGGGGAATGGGATGAAAGTTAGGGAGCAGTGAGCGTGTGCATGTAGGGGTTGCGTATGTGAGTATTTGGTGTGGATATGTGTTTGTGTAGGTGTGTTTGGTGTGTATATGTGTTTGTGTAGGTGTGTTTTATGTGTATGTGTGTTTGTATGGGTGTGTATTAGTGTCTATTATTTAAATATGCTTATAGAATTAGAGAACTGCATGGTAAGGTTGATTGTTTGGTAATAACGGAAGTTGGAATGATAGACGTGTGGATTAAGTATACGTATATGTGGGGCATATGGATTAGGGATGGGGTGTAGTGACAGTAGCATTGGTTAGGGAGGGAGAGACGCCGATATTGGTTGTCATCACTCAGAAATGGTAGGTCGATCGCCGATAGTAGTGATGCCTGCGAGTTGTCAGATTGGTATCGAGTGGAGTCGCCGATGTTGGTGACGAAAGAAAACAGCAATGTTGTGTGTGTGGGTGGCCAGTTAGGGGTAAAGCAGTGGAAAAGTAAAGAGTGGTTGTCGATACTAGGGACATATGGGGGTTACAGTATGGGTGAGTGGTCAGGTTAGGGCCGATGGGAGGGTATCAGGGGGTGACCACATCTAGACGTGGTAATACAATAGAGGTAGATGAGTAATATTGGGGTTGGGGGTAGGAAGAAAGCATGACCAAGGTAACGGGAAAGGAAACATAGAAGAATAGGTTTGTGATTGGGTTTCTATACTATATTTGAAATTTAAATTTACTATACTGAGTTATATGTACTCATTATCTATTACTTACAAATGAAGTAGGACTGAAGATGAGATCGGAGTTGCAAGTTTCCGAACCTAGTATATAGAGGATCCCCCTGTAAAAGTATAAGGGTTCAGTCTCCTGTACCTCTCTATGTAGCCTAGGTCAATTAAGGAATGAGCTGGGTCCCGTGGAAGAATGACTGGTCCCGGCTGGGGATAAACTGGGGGGCCCTGTGGTGGCACCTGCTGATATAGTGGGGGCACCAGATTGTACTGTGGTGGTGCCGGGCAGTACGGTGGCTGGGGCACCTGTTCACACTGCGGCAGTGGTGCCGGATGGTACTGTGGTGGAGCAAGCTCGTGCCGGGGTGGCTCGGGATCCGCTTGCTGTAGCGGTGGCTCAACCTGTGGTAGTGGAGGAGGTTCGAGTAACTCCCTTCTCTCCTCTCGATCTTGCTGGGCGGCCATGATCCTTTCCAGCATCTCAAATATTATGTCCACATCTTCTCGAAACGAATTATCCCGGGCTACTCGGTTTAGTGGGGGTATTCCTCTCCTCATTTCTCTGCACCTGCATTTTACAAGAAAGAGTTGAGTAACGATTTATCGGTGGGTATTTCTCTAAGCATTATTGTGTAAGGGATGAGTCCAAGGAACGCGGCTCTGATACCAACTGTAACGGCCCCATAAATTAAAAAGAAATGTATATATATTTATTCTAAGTGTGGAAGCGAAGTAAAATGGATTATAATTAACATCCCTTACACAATAACCAAAACGAATTAAAGTATGAAAGAATAAACTAACTTAAAGGAAATACTATGAATGAATGCTATAAGGAAAACTAATAAATTCTTTGGCTTCTACTTGCCGTCTTCCTGCAGAACGGGCTCGGGAACTAAGTCCTCCTGATTTGAAATTGTTAAGTAAGGAATGAGCTACACTATCCAGTAAAGACATCACACTACCTCACTACCACAGAAGTAAAGGTTAATAGAAAATGAAAACGACCAATTGAGCATAATTTATAACAAACTCATTTATCAATAATAAAAACTTTTACTGTCCACTTACCTCGGTGAGATTCATGAAAACAATTTATTAAAACAATTACATCATAAATATCATAAAATCATGTACACTCTGTAACATAATACATATCAAACTCTCGTTTTTCAATCATCAGACAACAATTTTCTTCTTTTATCAGCCTATTAGTATCCATAGGGGATCCCCGCTACATGTGAACCATTCACATTAATAACTTGATTTCAGGCCTGTCCCCATACCCCGTTTGGTATAGGCATCAAAACCATAAACCTCAATACCCCGTCCGGTATGAGGGTGAAACGGGCCCTCCCTATACCCCATCCGGTATGGGCGCCAAAACATATAAGGTCTCTATACCCCGTCCGATATGAGAGATCACGTTCCCGGTAGGGTTCCCTACGGATCCAGTCCGTCCACCATCTCCCAGGATATCTAGTTAGACTGTCGACATCATCTATTTAACAATTTACATACTTTTTCTATTTTTCTTGGTTTCAATTATCCAATCAAACATAAACACGTAAACCAGTAATGAACACCAAACAAGACAACAATGGGTTCACAATAATTCAAACCATAATAAACGAAACCGTGATTCATGCATACGAAACCATAAAATAAACACATCAAATACAATACTGCATTTAAAACTATAAAATAGATCAAACAATAACTAACCGAAAAATACATTAGATTCGGGCTCCATTAGTAACCTTAATTAATTATACACATGTATTAATTCATGAAATGCCGGTTTATTATTTATTGTACTTTAATACCGTGATAGAAAATATGGTGAGAAATCCTTACTTGTTTCGGAGTCTGAAATCGGGTTCTCACTGCGCCTACGGGTTGTCCCTAAATTCCTTGAATTTTTTCTTGAGAAACTGAAACACACTTCCGGTATCTGCACGTGTCCCCAAAAAATCCTAAATTAGACCCAGGGCCCTTTCGGCCAATATCAGAATTTCAGGCGGCGACGATCCACCTCGGGTTGGCCATTTTTGGTCGAATTCAGCCAAACTTGCATTGTTTCCTGCGATAAAACAACTCTAGGACCATCGGTGAGCCAAAAAATCATGAAAAATCGAAACTTACCGGCGGCGGAGCTCTCGGGTGCGGCGGCTTCTCCGGCACGAGTTGCAATCCGATGTTTTGCTTCAGTCAACCTATAGAGAAAAGGACAGTAATCACAGTGGTGTAAAAATTGCATCGAACGGGAACCGAGAAGGGCCTCATCGGAGGCAAAAATTGAGGAAAGCTGCGGCGGCGTTGCTGGGCTTCGGCGGTATTTTTTCGGCCGATTGGCCGGTGGTTTAGCTCTGATTTGGTCACAGGTAGATTCAGCATCGAAAAACGAGCCAATGAGAGAAATTTTACATCGTTTGGCGGTCGAAAAATCCTCCGATCCAGCGGCGGGTGGCGGGTCCGGTTCCTCCGGTGGCTGGGTCATCTTCTCCGACGAGGGTACTGGCAGCTAGGGTTTGGGGTTGGGTGTGGGTGAGGTTATTTATAACCCTCTCCTTTTAATCTCAACCGTCCATCACGATTTAATCTGGACCGTCCGATCGCGATTAAAATGAGAATAAATCTGGGTTGTCCATCGCGATGCGATCTGGGCCGTCCGTGTGTGATTTTATCTGGATCGTCCGCACACGTGAGATCTGGGCCGTCCGTGCGCGCGGGAACGAATTTGGGCTGTCCGATCGCGCGCACGCGAATCGCTCCCCGTCCCGCGTGGTTTCCCGCGTCAGCGTTCCAGCCACGCAGTGTGTCCTTTTTGGCTGGGGCTGCTGATCGGGCTGCTGACGTGGCTGCTGACGTGACATATCTTTTCTAAATTACGTTTTGACCTCCGGTTTTCGATTTTCTTTTCAAAAATACTCATATAATCCAAATTTTCACTCCTTTTTTTCAAAATTATTTTCAATTAATTTCCAAAAATAATTTCATCCATTTTTATCATTATTATTATTTTTATCTCCATTAAATAAAAATTAAATTAAATTACAACCTTATAAATTAATTAATAAATAAAATAAAATAAAATTCTAAATAAAAATAAAAATAAAATAAAAGTTTTTTTTTTTAGGTTGTTACATCGCACCCCTACCTCTCTCTCGGACCTCACTCGCACCGCCATCCTCCTTCTCTCCCCTCCCGCGGTACTCACACGGCCAACTTTCTTCCACCTACCTCACTCACCACACACACACCCCCTACACGGCCTCCTCCGTACACCGCCACCTCCATAAATATACACCAATCCACACCACACCTCCAAATTTCTCATCCGCATTTCAAATCCTAAATCTACACATGAAATTGAATTTTTACCGTACATCCCATTTCCATCTTCCTTCCTCATGCCGATCGCGCTATCACCGTCCGCGATCTCCTTTTCTCTCCCATCTCGCTCCGCTTCCCTTCTCTCTATTTCTGGAACCTTCCTTCCTCTCTTCTTTCTCCTTCCCGCTCTCTTCTTTCTTTGTTTTTTTTTTCTTTTCCTTTTTTTTTTCTTTTTTTTCCTTTTTCTTTCCTTCCCCGTCCCCTATTTATATCCCACCAGTTTCCTCGAAATGACGTCGTTTTCTCCCTTTTCGAAACGACGTCGTTTTTCCCCTCTTCGAAACGATGTCATTTTCTCCTCTTCAAGACGGTGTCGTTTTCCCCCCCTCCCCCTACCCCACCCCCCTCCCCCCCCCCCCCCCCCCCCTTTTTTTTTTTTCTGTTATTACAAATAGTGTTAAAACTTTTATATGTATGATGATAGTTGAATAGTTTCTTTGATTATAGAGTTATTCATTGTACATTAATTGATTTTTTTTTTAACTAATGAATATGTGTGATTTGGTTGGAGAATTATAAATATTTTATTTGGACTATAAGAATGAATAGTATATAATCTTATAGTGAAAATTATTTAGGGGTGTCACATCATATAATTGATAATAACCTATTGTGAAAACACTTTTAAGTTCAATAACTATATTTATGCCCCATTTGGATAATGTGAGTTATTGAGTTTCTTAATTGTTCTATAAGTATATGATCGAATGTAGATTTTTAGATTGTATTTAAGATTTTTGAATTGTTGTTCGATTTTAGTGATATATTTTAATACTCATGCTTTTTTTCTTTCAAATTGTTGATATCAAATTATAATTAAAATTGATATTAAAACATTGAATATCAATTATTATCGAATTTAAAAATTATTTTTAAAAACAAAAATATGTGAATTTTTTAATTATATGTCGATCTGAGACATCGACTAATCTGAGAATTAATTTTTAAATCATAAGAGTATTTTTATATTTAAAGAATATATCACAATACTTATTATACCTCTAAAATTAAAAAAATATATCAACAACTAAATTATTTTTGAATATTTATAAATTATATATATATCATTAATAATTAAAATATTTCAGAGACTGTAATTTAATTTAACGAGATTAAATAAAGGCGGACTTATCATATTTTCTCTAAAAAATACACGAATTTATTAAAAAAGTTGACATATTTTTAATTAGACTTGTTATTGTGACCTAATTATGTGATAAATCTCAATTATATATTTTATAATTAAAAAAATTTATTACATAATTAATTAAATATAATCTCAAATCTAATATTGAAAATAACCATTTTCTTCTACTAAAAATTAATTTCTCATATCATAAGAGCTGACTGGATCTGATATTTTCCTGAGAAAAGTAACAGAAAAGAAGATTCATTGAATTGAATTGACAAGAGAATCAATGTGTAGTCGCCATTTGTGTGATCAAATCCGTAAGGACATCTCTATTGGAGTTCTCTAGCCACAGAACATCTTGTTTGGCACCATCTTCCTCATCCAACCCACCTGTAACTCTTCTCCAACTTTCTAGACTTGTCTCTTTGTCTGTTCAAATTCCCGCCTCAGCACCTGAAAATGTGCTTCGTCAACTCTCACTGCTTCGTTTCCGACCTTTTTCAATGGCGGCTCTCTTCATTACTTCTCATTCTTCTTCTCCGTCTTCGTGCACTT
The DNA here is from genome assembly GCF_054855325.1 of Carica papaya. Classification (NCBI taxonomy): domain Eukaryota; kingdom Viridiplantae; phylum Streptophyta; class Magnoliopsida; order Brassicales; family Caricaceae; genus Carica; species Carica papaya. Next base: position 2,046,073 of record NC_142314.1, read on the forward strand.
CCAGAGCAAAGCAGGTCACGAAAAACCCATATTCTACCATTAAGGAAAGCACCCGCCTCTCGTTTTTTTTATGTGCTAAACCTACAGCACGAAGATCCATCAAATTCTCCATCAATGGTCTCCATGGAAGTGAATCCAATTCTTCTTTTGAAAACTCCAGCAACAATGATCCCTTGATTTCTTCCCCGACGAAACACCAATTTGGTTCGAAACCCCACTTCTCATTTTCTGTCTACTGCAAATCCAAATCTGGGAAGGTGGTGAAATTTTCTGTCCAAGAGGATCAGCGAAGCGAACCGACTAATTCATCTTCAGTCACGATGGTATCAGAGGAGCCGAGTAAAGATGATGAAGACCAGAAGAATGAATTGTCTGTGCAAGAAATTGAAGCGAAGAAAGAAAGTCACGGTGAAGAGAAAAATAAGCAGCAAGAAATAGACTGGAAAACTGACGAGGAGTTTAAAAAGTTCATGGGCAATCCTTCAATCGAGGCGGCCATAAAGCTGGAGAAGAAGAGAGCTGATAGGAAGCTCAAGGAGCTTGACAGGGAGGGCAGTGATAACCCAATTGTGGGGCTTTTCAATAGACTAGTTCGTGATAGTGTGGCAAGAGAGAAGGAGAGATTGGAGAAAGCTGAAGAGTCTTTTAAGGCTCTTGATCTGAACAAGGTATTTCACTTACCTTTCGATTTTCTAATTTGGTTCTTCGTAAAATTGCACGTTTTCCCCTTTGTTTCAACGTTATTATGCTGATTATAGCTTCTGTATCAAGATTCTAGATGATTTTGTCTTATGATATTTCACTTTGATTTTCTTGTTAGTACAGTGAGATGCGATGTCCCGTAGGCTATGTTTGAAACCTCTCCTTGTTGAATAACAATGTAATTGTGATTTTGCTAATGAACTCTGCAAATCTATAGCTTCCTTGGGAACATAGTCTTAGGAAATGAATTATAGCTTGTTTTTGATTCCTTATAAGCGGTATGGTACGTCCAATTTATGTCAAAATGCAACCTATTGAATTAGGTTATATGCTTGTATATCTTAAATAGTGCTTAGTTATTATCTCTGAGTTGTGATTTCCACAGATATTGAAGAGTTTATTTGAAATTGGCAACTGCAGTTGAAGAGCTGTTTTGGTTTTAATACATTTTTTGCAACCGATGTTCGGAGATTTGGAGATGGGGGTATTTTTATTGGTAATTTAAGGAGACCCATTGAAGAAGTTATTCCTGAACTGGAGAGTAAGCTATCTGAAGCCGCAGGAAGGGAGGTTGTGTTATGGTTCATGGAAGAGAAAACAGATGAAATCACAAAACAGGTACTTGACAGATGATTTACAGATGTTGCTCTATGAACATATATATATACGTATACATTTCTATACATACACCTAGTCGCACCGAAACATATGCAAGATGTTTAATTGGCCACTAGATAAAAATTTCTGTAGAAGGTCCTTTGTTGAATTCATTTTTATACTCCTTTAAACCACCGTAGACGAGTCTTTTGCTTCCCAACTGATCGAATTTTTCTGTGGTTAAGTACCCTTTCTTGAAGTAAAACGTTCCTTAGACAAAGAAAATGGAGAGAGACAAGGCCTTCAATTTGAGTATTCTTATTTCCTCTAGGACCAAGCACTCTAGACTCAATAAATTTCCAGAATAAAAATTTCCCAGGAAGAAATGGTTGCTTTAAGCTTTATTTTAATTAATTTTGTTCTTTAAGGTATGTATGGTGCAACCGAAGTCAGAAATTGATCTCCAGTTCGAGTCTACCAAGCTGAGTACTCCTTGGGGATATATTAGTGCAATACTGTTATGCGTTGCAACTTTTGGAACAGTTGCTCTTATGAGTGGTTTCTTCCTTAAACCTGATGCAACATTTGATGACTACCTTGCTGATGTTGTGCCGCTTTTTGGTGGATTCATCACTATTTTGGGAGTTTCTGAGGTATGATCATTTTACTCGCTGATTCCAAGTTTTCATGGTGATATTTGTTAAACTTTCAGTAAGTCAAAGCTTTGTGTTCTGCTCCTTCTATGGCAGTTTAGAAGTAGTTTTTTTTTGTACCCTGATGCTAGTCAACTTTGGAGAGCTGGATGAAACAAATATTGAATATATAAATCCTGCAGCTTAGTCTACTCTTTTAGAGTAGATTCAGCTCTGCACATCCAAACAATATGTGTTCGTTTCATCAACATTAATGAACATCCTTCATGTGGTAACAATTCCAGCATATTTGAAGCTTTGCTAAAAATCAAATTTCTAGTGATCTGATTGAATCATGAGGATAACTGGGGGTTTCAAATCGGGGGATTTGCTGGTCACGAGGAAGAAAAAATTTTGTTTTTGGAAGAAATTGTGAGGATATATGCTCTTAATAAATCAAGATTTTACTAGTTTTTTTTAGTACATATTAGTCCCAAGTATTATGAAGAGATCCAAGGATTATATAGTAGAGGATAAGGTTGAATTTTGGGAAGCTTTTGCTCCTGTCCTTCTACAGAATGAAATTTTGCTGGAATTATGAATTATCTGGCAATACTTCAAACTAGTCATAGGAAATCCTGGAACCATCATTTCAATGGTCCAAGTCATCTTTGATAAAATGAATTAGTCTTTATATTCTAGAAGCATTCACTGCAAATGTTTTCTGGTCAATGCTGTTGAATTTTCATAGATTTAAGTCATTTCTTGAAAGTCTGCCTCTTGCATATATAAACGTAAAGGAAACTGAATTGTTTGCATTATGCAGATAGCAACAAGGGTGACGGCTGCCCGTTATGGTGTTAAACTCAGCCCATCTTTTCTTGTGCCATCCAATTGGACAGGGTGTCTTGGAGTCATGAACAATTACGAGTCACTACTTCCTAATAAGAAAGCTCTTTTTGACATTCCAGTGGCTCGCACGGCTAGTGCATATTTGACATCACTAGCGCTTGCTGTTGCTGCTTTTATTGCTGATGGAAGCTTTAATGGTGGTGATAATGCCTTGTAAGTACTGAAACAGATTATAAGTTTTGAAGTTATTACATCCTAAAATATGGAATTTTACTCAGGCACAAATAGAGGCAAATGCCATGTTGCTAAAACAAACTAGAACCAGAAGTGTATTTTATATGTATAATTGTTCATTATTTTACTGTTCAACTAGACTAACGTATTTTATTTTAATGTGTTTGTGCTTCTTTTGTTGCAGGTATATAAGGCCACAATTCTTCTATAACAATCCCTTACTCTCCTTCATCCAATTTGTCATTGGACCTTATACCGATGATCTAGGGAATGTATTACCTTATGCAGTGGAAGGCGTTGGAGTTCCTTGTGATCCCCTTGCCTTTGCTGGACTTTTGGGTGAGCCTTTAGCCTCTTTGCTCCATATTATTTGTTATTAAATAAGATGATTTCATTAAGGCAGGCAGACTGGTTCTTTGATTTATGGGTTCTAAGCAGGAATATGGATTCTCTATTTTGTGAAATTAATAATTAGAAATGGCGTAAAGAATGTTAAACTTACCCTTTACCGAATCTTTTGAGAAGGACAAAATATTAAGATATAATATAAATGATAAACATATCATTTCTTATTAGTTTCAACTTTTAATAAAATTGGTTACATCTTATTATTTAATATGATATCAGAGTTATTCACGCATAACTCTATTTATACATAGGAGAAAATGATAAAATACGACATAAATAATAAACTAAGTTGTTGCTATTAATTTAAACTTTCAGCAAAAGTAGTTACGTTTATTATTCAATAACAAGCTTTGGAATTTTGATGGTTTTGCTCTTCTATAGGAATGGTGGTCACTTCTTTGAACTTGTTGCCTTGTGGAAGACTAGAAGGAGGCCGAATTGCGCAAGCAATGTTTGGCAGGAGTACTGCTACTCTGTTATCATTTGCAACATCCCTTTTGCTAGGCATCGGTGGCCTCAGTGGAAGTGTCTTGTGTTTGGCATGGGGGTTATTCGCAACTTTCTTCCGCGGGGGAGAAGAAGTACCAGCAAAAGATGAGATCACTCCTTTGGGAGATGATAGATATGCTTGGGGTTTTGTTCTTGGTCTTATCTGTTTCCTTACTCTTTTCCCTAATGGAGGAGGAACTTTTTCCTCTTCATTCTTCGGCGAACCATATTTTAGGGGCGATATGTGAATGAATTACTAGTTACGAGTGTGTATAGTTTCTCTTTTTTAATGTACATTTCTTAGAATTTTAGTTTTGGTATCAAATAAATATTTCTGATAAATGAATAAATTTTTTCTTAAAATTCACTTTTTATAAGTATTAACAACGAAAATTAAATAAAATAGTGTGTATTTTTTTTAATTAATTGTTAAAATTTTGAATTAAAATAATAAAAAATAAAAATTTTATACTTAATTAGACAAAAACATTAATTGATTAAATTGAACGATAATATAATACTCAAAGAATTAATTCACATTTAGATAATGTTAACTAAATATAATTATAATATATTTGTCTTGTTTAATCGCATAAATATTAAAATTAAAATCTTTTATCATATCTAATCATATAATTTTTAGCCTCATTATTTACAATTATGTTCTAAATTTGCATTAACGACTATTAAAACCACATTTAAATCAAAAAGATTTCAAATTATTTAGGTCATGATGAGTATGTGTAGGTGTCAAATCTGTAAATTTTGATTAAAAAAAAAAGTAAGATTGTTCAATATATTAACTGTTTATGCAATGCACATTCTATAAATTATTGGATTCATATTAAATATATGTTTCAAAATTTATGTGATGAATTTAATGATAAAAACCTTAAAATGCATGCACCTTTAATTTTAATGTATTTTATCAATTTTTAGTTGGTAACAAAAAATTTACAAGTATATATATATATATATATATTTAGTATAATGTAGTATATATTTAATTTTATTATAAATAATAATTGAATCTTTAACCTTCACAAAATAAAGAATTATCATATAACCCAAAGTTTAGATTATTTATAAATAAAAAATTTTCAACATCTATTTTAAATACCCAACATTTTATTAAAAAATATTTTTTGAAATAATCAAATTAATTAGTCAAAGCTATAAAAAACCACATTCTTAGATACATTAATTTTAAACCTAGTTATTAAATTAATTTGGATTTGTTCTATGCTAATCTAGTATCAAACTGATTAGATCACTTCAATTTTGCAACACTAAATCACAAAATTTGATTTTTGTGAATAATAAACATATATAAGATTATATCTTTACTATATAACTAATAAATATGTGGGCGGTAGGGAATCAATTTATATATATATATATATATATAATTTTAGTAATTGAACTATAGTTGAGATTATTTCTTTTTATAATCTTATTCTATACTTAGTTATAATAGATTTGCTTTTAAATAATTTGAGTTGGAACTATTAAAAAAATCACAAAAGATAATTTTATAAATTTGGATTTGTTATATGATTTGCTACCAAACCAAATCACTTTGATTTGCACACTAAATCACAAAAATTAATTTTGATAACACAAATTTAAATTTTTATTATAATTATGTGGGTGCTGAAAATTTAAAAAAAATTTTTTATATAAAAAACTGTTGTTGGTTTTGAGAGAGAAAAATAAAATATAAAACTTGTTTGAAGTCTTTTAAATATTTACTACTCGTCTTCTTTTATTGTTATCATTTGGTTGTTCTCAGTGAGGAAAAAAAAAAGAGATGGAAAATATAAGGTTGTTACTTAAATGTCTTGAATCGAAAGGAACATTTGTGTTCGAATTACCAAGTGATTGCACTATTTGTTGTCTTCGAAAAAAACTCTCAAGCTCTGTGCCTACGCGTATACGTTTCTCTCGTGATAACAAAGAAGAGTTTGTTGTATTACAAAATGACACACTACAAGCTCTCGGCATTGTCAATGGAGACCTCCTTTATTACTCCCGCGACCCTTTTGCTTTTACTTCTTCGTCAAAAGTCGCAGATTCAATTTCATCGCCTGTAAAAGAATCGTCTGATACTGAGACTACAACAAGTTCAGAAGAGACGAAATAATTGTATTTCGAGTAATTTTTGTCATTTGACAACTGTAATTTTAGTTTTTGATTGAATAAATATATTAAAAATTTGCTTCAAGTTGATGAATTAAAATGCATTAAAAAATTATAATCATAAATATAGTGATGTCGTCGTCTTTTAATTTTTAATTTTTTTTTTAAATTACATATTCGTATTTTATTATTTTATCTTATTATAATTTAAATTATATAATTTGGTAGATCTCAATACATAATATTTTATTTTATTTTATTTTTATCATTTTATATAAATTTTTAGTTTTGAGTTCTTTGTACATATATTTTTTTTAATTTTTATGTATTTTCAAAATTTTTAAAAAAATGAACATCTTTTTTTTTTCAATTTTAAAACAATTTTTTTAATCAATACAATAAAAATAATTTAAAAATATATAATTCTGAATGTTTAAATTATAGTAATTAAAACAAATAACAAATCAAATTTGTATGAATAAATATTTAATAAATAAATAAATAAATAATTTTTAACAGATTGAGGGAATAATTACCAATTAAATATATTAAAATATGTTATAGTTTAAATTAGAGGGTTAGTACCGTAATTTAACCAGTAACCTAATACAACCGGGAAGCTCCCTCCTTTATAAAATCATCTCTTCGTTTTCATGAGATTTGATGGAAACCAGAGAAACGAAAACATGAGGCTGAGACTCAGATGTTACGAAACCAGACAGACGCAGAAAATTGAATTGCCAGATACATGCACCGTTCTTCAACTTCAACAATCCCTTTCCGCTTTTTCACCTTCTTCTGTCCGTTTATCTCTCAACCGAAAAGACGAGCTCGCTGCGTCGTCGCCGGATGATTCTCTGGGCTCCCACGGTATCACCACCGGGGACCTTGTTTATTACTCCAACGATCCCATGGCTTTTACCTCTCCGTCGCAAACCCTAGTGTCCGCCTCCTCTTCTGTACAAGCAACGCTTCATAGTGGATCCACCAGTGCCGTAGAAACTGAAGATTCCGTAAAACTCGAGGACCGAGATGAAGAGATGGACGAAGAAAGCTCGGTTCAAGACCGGTTAGAGGAGGATTTTCTTTCGAGTCTCGAAAAGGGAAGAACCTCAATTCAAGATTATGCAGAAGCTATGCATGTGGATGATGAATATTTAGAGATAGCTGGTAGACGAAAATTCTCTGAGCCTTCTTTCTTGAGGAGAGTATTGACGGCGGAATTAGGTGATAGTGGTAGTCAATACAAGCTGTTGATCGCGGTCCACGCGGTGTTTTTGGATTCGGGTTTTGTCGGGTTCGATTTCGTCTCAGGTAGGCGAGTTGATCGGTTGAATTTACCTGACAAGTGGCCTTCAATGGTCTTTTCTCTATCTCTTTGGTACACTTTGCCTGAACTTTTGAGCAATGGTTCTAATTCACCTGAATTGATTGTTTTGAAGTTTCAAAAGTTAGGTCATTTTGATAATGTTTATGGATCATTAGCTTCTGGTGGTGCAGGGTTGTATAGGGTATGTTTGGATGAAAATAAGTTTCTACCAGCCATAGATTTGATCTTAGGAGATTGCGATGAGAATGGCAGGATGGATGATAAAAAATATTGGATTTTAGATTATGAGAAAGTAGTTTTTGATTTTTGGAGAATGGTGAAGGATGGAATTGTGTTGCCATTGTTGATAGATCTTTGTGATAAGGCTGGTTTGCTTCTTCCCGCTTGCTTGATGCGTCTGCCAACCGAACTGAAAGTGAAGATTTTGGAGTCACTTCCTGGTATTGATGTTGCCAGAATGGGATGTGTTTGTACTGAGATGCGGTATTTGGCATCAAGCAATTATTTATGGAAACAAAAGTTTTTGGAGGAGTTTAGAAGTGAGAGCAATGTGCAGGGACATGTACGTTGGAAGAACAGGTTTGCTATGCATTGGGGGAGAAGGAAGATTCAAGAGAACGCATTATACCAACGCTTTCGCTATGGTATTAGTGATAGACAACCACCCTTTATGGTCCCGGTCTTCCTAGGCCCTGAACCTCCTAGGTTTCCAGCGATATGGAGGGATGATGACCGATTTGGATTCCCTGCTCCCTTTGGACTGCTTGATCAAAGACATCATCGATTTCAACGGCGTAGAAATTTCTCACCACAATGTAATCTAGGAGGATTTTAAGTTTACATTGAGTGCTGAAACCAGACTTAAAGTTATCTTAAATAGGTTTTTTATGCTTATGTTTATAAATAAGCATCTTTGTTGATATTCTATTAGATTTGGACTATATGAGCACAAGTTACGGGCCAAATATATGAGTTAGTTTAAGATACATTATTGATGCTTGAAATGCCAAATATATGAGTTAGTTTGTTCTTCTGGCTGAGTTGCTCTTCTCTTGGTAAATTCTGCTATGGTTAATTTATTTGTTGTGTGGTTCTGTCTAATCTTGCCCGAGTTGGGGAGCTACGTAGATACTGGTTCCTATACAAATTCACAGCACACCTTGTGCCTCGTATTGTTGTTTTTTTTCTTGACATACGTTGAAAAGTGCTGTCGCAGGTCTCGAACTAGGCTTGTTAAAGCACCATGAAGGTGCAATTACCATTCAGCCAACTGGCCTTCGGTTTGGTGCCTTGCTGCCTCTGTGTATTGCTAGCTAGTCATCACCATCTGTAGGATAGTTCAATTTCAATGTGCTCAAGTTTCCTGCCTGAAGCTTGGGGTTTGAGTCACATCTATTTTGAGAAGTTAAAACTCCGCAGTGGGGTATCCTAAACTTTTCACCCCTTAGATGTATGCGGTGGGATGCTCTAGATGTGTACGAGTGTGAAAATTGTGTGATTTTTTGCCTGTTGGGATGAGGGTATAGCATCCCTAATCCTACTTCTAGTTTTTCTTCATATAGATAATAAGAAAATTAATCAAGCACATACTCAATAGCGAATTGCAAAACATTCTAAATTACATGCAACATATGGACAATGTTATTTTTCTTCCGTAAGGCATTCTACCAGTCACATTGCACTCACAATGGAGTCTTGAGTCTTTGTTATTTGTCACCACCATCTAATTTTTGTTACACAGCCATGCCAAATGATATGGTATGTCTTTTATGGCTCAAGTTCGTGCCTTCCATTGTGTTGCTCATTTATGAAGCTTAGAGTATATAGTGTAGATAAACATATGGGAAGGACAACCATGATTCGAGATGTTCTCTGGTGAAATTTATTGGAAGAGATCCATTGTGTTCCATGTTAGAAAGCTGGTTAAAACCCAGTGAAATTTATTGGGAAGAGATCAGTTTTTTAAGGATTTGGGTTATAAATTTTGATATCTTTTACCTCTAAGACAAGTACTTGCTTGTAACAGTACAAGAACAGAAGCAAGAACATCTTCCTCTGGAGTTATTGATGAGTGAGTCATTTGATAAATTTTCTTTTGGTACTGAAATTGAGAAGATGTGAAGGATATATACTTTTTAGCATGAAAATATTTGGGTAAATCTTCTAGCACATTCAAGATTGAGTCATTTATATATTTTTTCATTTTCATTAATGCACGTCTTAATTCACATATTGTTAAGTATGAAAATTTATATATTACTAGATATTTATCTGAATCCCTATCATATATATATATATATATATATATATGATTAATTGTGGACCCAACACAACAATATCAATAGAAAATTTGAGTTGTGTTTAATCTTATTATTTTGTATTTAAGATCTTATATATCTAGGAAAGTATTCATCTATCCTATATTGATGGGATAAGATGAACTCAATTATTTTAGTAAAAGATTAAGCTGAGTTTAATTTCAATTCAACTAATAAATAATAAAATAAAACAGTAATTACTGGATTAAATAGTATTTATTTTCGAGAATTCAAATATAATATTAGAGTAGTAACTAAATCAGGACTCCATTTCCTAACCTCACGGATAATATCACTACCCTCACGAGCAAGATCATGTCCTTCATTACGAGCTTGCACACGTGCTTCTATAACTACTCGATTAGTTACGGCTCCTAGTGCATTTTTATTTCGTATTACACAGATTATAAATTAATTTTGTAATTCGTAATTTATAAATTTTAATTAATTAAAAATTAAAACTTATTTAGATTGAAAAAATTTAAAGAAAACTATTATTATATATCATTAAATGTAACAGTTTGATATTTAAAAGAAAATAAAATTATAAATTGAATGCGAAAACGAAATAATAGAGTTATAATTTACATTCCTTACATAATTGTAGCACCCGGAAAGGAGAAGAAAAAAAAAAAAAAAAAAAAAAAAAAAAAAAAGAAAGGGCGGCCACGTCAGCAGCCACGTCAGCATGCCCGGTCAGCAGTCCCGGCCAACCAGGGCCTGCCACGTGGCAAGACCGCGTCACTCCAAAGGGAGCCACGTTGGCGATCCGCGTGGGTGCGATCCGACGGCCCAGATCAATCACGCGATCGGACGGCCCAGATTCAATCGCACGGACGGCCCAGATTCAATCAAAAACGAACGGCCCAGATTAAAACAAAATGAACGGCTGTGATCAAAAGGCAAGGGGTTATAAATAGAACCTCCACACCAGACCACAAACCCTAGCCGCCAGCCGCTCGCCGGAGAAGACGAACCAGAGGCCGACCGCCGCCACCCGCCGCCACTCGCCGCCGCACCGGGGAAATTTCCGACCGTCGATCGAGGTAAATTTCATACCCCCGACTCGTTTCTCCCCACTGATTCCTCCTATGGCCAAATCGAAGCCGAAATCCCGGCCAAACGGCCGGAATACGCAACCGAAGCCCAGCGGCACCGCCGCGCCCCCTCTCGGTTTTTGCCTCCGACGAGGCCCTTCCCGGCCTCCGTTCGATGCAATTTTTATATCACCGTGATCACCATTCTTTTCTCTACAGGTTGACCGAAGCCAAATCACCAAAACACGAACTTCGCCGGAGAGTCGCCGTACCCGAGAGCGCCGCCGCCGGTAAGCTCCGCTTTTCCGTGATTTTTTGGCCCCCCGAGGGCCCTAGGGTTGTTTTCTGACAAGGACCAATGCGAGTGTGGCCGAATTCGGCCAAAAACGGCCGAAAACAGTCAACCCGAGGCGACTCGCTGCCGCCAGCGGCGGCGCCGTCGCCGGAGCACGGCGGAGCCGCCGTGCCGGAGTTGCGATTTGGGCCGAAAGAGGCCCTGGGCCTAATTTGGATTTTTTTTGGAACCCGTGCAGGTACTGTGAGCGTGTTTCAGTTCCCCGGGAAAAATTCAGGGGAAAATTAGGGACAGCCTGCAGGCGCACTGTGAATCGTATTCGGATCCCGAAAACAGGTAAGGACCCCTCACCTTATTTCCTATCACGGTATTAAAGTTCAAAATGATAAAACGGTATTTCTTGAATTAATGCATGTGTGAAATTGCTTAAGGTAGCTAATGGAGCCCGAGTCTAGTGTGATTGGTGGTTTACTGTTATTTGGCCTGTTTACAGCTTTAAATGCAAAATGAGGTTTGATGTGTTCATTTTACAGATTTGTGTGCATGTACTACGTTTTTATTAATTATGGGTTGAATGACTGAAAAACTGATACTGTATGTTGTCTGTTTGGTATGAATTACGATTTGCTTGTTTAAATGTGAATTGATGATGCTGATTGAGGAAAAGGAAAAATGAAAGATTGTGTAAACTGATAATTGTATTATGGGGGTCAGCCTGACTAGATATCCTGGGAGATGGTGGACGGACCGGGTCCGTAGGGAACCCTACCGGGATTGTGGTCTCACATGCCGGACGGGGTATGGAGATCTTATGGTTTTGGCGCCCATACCGGACGGGGTATGGGGACGGCCCGTTTCACCCTCATACCGGACGGGGTATTGAGGTTTATGGTTTTGGCGCCCATACCGGACGGGGTATGGGGACGGCCCGTTTCACCCTCATACCGGACGGGGTATTGAGGTTCATGGTTTTGGCGCCCATACCGGACGGGGTATGGGGACGGCCCTGGAAACTGATTATGAATGTTAAAGGTTAACGGGTAGCGGAACCCCTATGGACCCCCACGGATACTAGTAGGCTGGTAAATGAGAAAAAGATATGTTGTACAATGATTGAATTACAAGAGGCGTGATAAGTGTTATGTTTTACAGCTTAGATTATTCAATGATTATGATAATGTTATTGTTTTTCTCATATTGTTTTCATAAATTCCACCAAGGTAAGTGGATGGTCAAAGTTTTATTATTGATAAAAGGTTTTGTTGTTAATAAACGAGTTTATTGTAAATTATGCTCCATTGGTCTTTTTGTGGTTTTTTACCCACCTTTATCTCCGTGACGGTGAGATATCGTGATGTTCTTACTGGGCTAGTGTAGCTCACTCCTTAATTAACCATTTCAGATCAGGAAGACATGGTTCCCGAGCCCGTTCCGCAGGAGGACGACGAAGGGGATGCCTAGAGACTCTGTAGTCATACGCATAGTTTTATTTTCGAGTTTCTTTCTTAGTTAGTTTAATCTTTTATATTTTAAGTACGTTTTTGGTTTTTCGTGTAAGGGATGTTAAATGAAATTTTGATCTCGCTTCCGCATTCGATATATTTAAATACTCATTTCATTTTAATATTTTCCGGGGCCGTTACAGTTGGTATCAGAGCCGCATTTCCTCGGACCCATCCCTTACACTATAGTCCTTTAAAGAAATACTCACCGATTGGTCGTTACTCAACCATTCCTTGTAAATGCAGGTACACAGAAATGAGGAGAGGAAGGCCCCCACTAAACCGAGCGGCCCAAGATAATTCGCTTCGGGAGGATTTGGACAGATTATATGAGATGGTGGAAGCTCTCGTAGCTGCTCAGCGAAGGCAAGAGGAGAGAAGGGAGTTACCCGGACCTCCTCCGCTAGCGCAGGTTGAGCCCCCGTTACAGCAGGCTGATCCCGAGCCACCCCGGCAGGAGCCTGTTCCTCCACAGTACCACCCGGCACCACAGCCGCGGTACGACCCGGTACCACAGCCACGGTACCAACAGGTACCGCCACAGCACATTCCAGTGCCCCCACCCCATCAGCAGGCGCCACCACAGGGTCCCCCAGTTCACCCTCAGCCGGCCCCAGTTCCTTTACCTCGGGACCCCGCTCCCTCCTTGATCGACCCTGGCTTCATAGAGAGGTACAGGAGACTGAACCCTTCTACTTTTTCGGGGGAATCCTCTTTTGAAGAGGCCCAATACTGGTTGGCGGAGACTGAGCGAGCCTTTGAGACCTTGGGAGTAATTCCTGAGCAGAGGGCTGCCATTGCCTCCTACATGCTGGTAGGGGAAGCAGTACGCTGGTGGGAGCTCAAGCGGGCCACCCTGCCTGTACCAGTTACTTGGGAGCAGTTCCTAGCGGCTTTCCATGCGGAGTATCTCCCTAAGCACATCCAACATTTAAAGGAAATTGAATTTGCTCAGTTGGTCCAGGGTAATATGACAGTGTCGGAGTATGCCCGCAAGTTCCTGGAGCTGGGCCGACATGCCCCGGAGACATTGTTGGATGAGGGCCGAAAGGCCAGGGAATTCCAGTGGGGTCTCCGCCCGGCGATCAGACAGCACTTGTTGGTGATGGAGCTCGAGACATATTCGGCAGTCCTGGCAAAGGCGCAGATCATAGAAAGGAGCTTCGACACCCGCCCTCAGCTAGCGGGAAGTTCCCGACCTTCAGCCCCGCTCCGCAGGCCAGCGCCTACCATGCCGGTCCAACCCAGCAAGAGACCCAGGCCTGCCGCTCAGGGCCCTCCTCAGGCTATGGGGGCAGCTCGTGGGAAGATCTGCCAGTACTGCGGCAGGGATCATGGGGACCGACCCTGCTACCGCCTCAACAACACCTGTCGCATATGCGGCAGTGCCCAGCACTATGCGAGGGAGTGTCCTAGGAACCAGAATCAAGGGAGGCCTCCAATCCAGGGCAGAGTTTACAACCTTACCCAGAAGGATGCCGATGCAGACCCGGACGTGGTACATGGTAAACCCAAGAAGGAAGTTTGTATCCAAGAGATTCCAGTAGTCCGAGACTTTCCAGACGTATTTCCGGATGAACTGCCCGGTCTACCAGAGGACAGAGAGGTCGAGTTCACCATAGACTTACAGCCAGGAACCCAACCCATCTCGGTAGCTCCTTACCGAATGAGCCGCATCGAGATGGAAGAGCTAAGGAAACAAATCACTGAGCTACAAAACAGTGGCTTCATTAGACACAGCATTTCCCCATGGGGTGCCGGGGTTACTTTTGCAAAGAAAGGAGATGGAACGTTGAGACTGTGTATTGATTATAGAAGGATAAACAAGGTAACAATTAAAAACAAGTACCCTCTCCCCCGGATTGATGACCTTTTCGATCAGTTGCAGGGTGCACAGGTCTTTTCTAAAATAGATCTACGATCAGGTTACCATCAGGTAAAAGTGAGAGCAGAAGACATCCCCAAGACGGCATTCCGAACCAGGTACGGACACTATGAGTTCCTGGTTATGCCGTTTGGGCTAACCAACGCCCCGGCCATCTTTATGGATCTAATGAACAGAATCTTCAGAGAGTTCTTGGATAAATTTGTCATCGTGTTCATCGATGATATCTTAGTCTACTCAAAAAGTAGAGAAGAACATGCTCATCATCTTGCCCAAGTCCTCCAGGTACTCAGGGAAAAGAAGTTGTATGCAAAGTTGAGCAAGTGTGGATTTTGGCTCGAGCAAACCGCCTTCCTAGGACATGTTATATCGAAGGAAGGGGTGTCGGTGAACCCCGAAAAGGTTGAAGCGGTGCTTGGTTGGGAAAGGCTGACAACAGTTAAGGAAATTCGCAGTTTCCTAGGGATGGCGGGTTATTACCGCCGGTTTGTCGAAGGGTTCTCCAGTCTAGCGGCCCCTCTAACCCGACTCACAAAGAAGAATGCAAAGTTTGATTGGAATGAGAACTGCGAAAGGAGTTTTTCAGAATTGAAGAAGCGACTGACTACTGCACCCGTGCTGGCTCTACCGAGTGGATCAGGAGGGTATACAGTTTATAGTGATGCCTCCTATCTGGGCCTGGGTTGTGTCCTGATGCAGCATGGAAAGGTTATAGCATATGGGTCTAGACAGCTAAAGAATCATGAGAAGAACTATCCTACCCATGATTTGGAGCTTGCCGCAATCATACACGCCTTGAAAATCTGGCGCCATTATTTGTATGGAGAGACCTTTCAGATCTACACCGATCATAAGAGCTTGAAGCACATCTTCACTCAGAAGGATCTCAACATGCGTCAGAGAAGGTGGATGGAACTCCTCAAGGACTATGATTGTGACATCCTATACCATCCAGGTAAGGGCAACGTAGTAGCCGATGCCCTCAGTAGGAAGAGTGCAGGCACCCTAGCCCATCTGATGGTTTCGGAATGCAGGTCCATTGGGGCTACGCAGCAGGTTCGACTGCAAGATCTGAAGAGGGCCACATGTTTGAGCCACCTAGCAGTCCAACCCGAGCTAATCCAAAGAATAAAGGAAGCCCAGTCAATCGACTCCGCCCTAGTAAACCGCAAGAAGGATGCAGAACAGGGAGTGAACTCAGAATTTCAGATCTCTGCCGACGGATTGATTCGTTTCAAGGACAGAATGTGTGTCCCAGACGACAATGAATTAAAAAGAGACATCATGACAGAGTCCCATAGTTCAAGGTTCGCCATGCATCCAGGAAGTACAAAAATGTACCAAACTATGCGACCCCGATTCTGGTGGAATGGGATGAAGAGAGATATAGCCGACTTTGTATCTAAGTGCTTGGTATGTCAGCAGGTCAAAGCAGAACATCAACGCCCAGGGGGGTTGCTTCAGCCTTTACCGATTCCAGAATGGAAGTGGGAACACATCACCATGGACTTCGTATCGGGACTACCCAAGGCACGATCGGGACACGATGCCATATGGGTAATTGTTGACCGACTCACTAAGTCTTCCCACTTCCTGGCCATCAGAATGACTGATTCGTTGGACAAGTTGGCAAGAATGTATGTCCGGGAAATAGTCAGACTGCATGGGGTCCCAGTAACAGTGGTATCCGACAGGGATCCCAGATTCACTTCTCGGTTTTGGAATAGTTTCCAGCAAGCTATGGGAACAAAGCTGTCCCTCAGTACTGCCTTCCACCCCCAAACCGATGGACAATCAGAGAGGACAATCCGTACGCTGGAGGATATGCTCCGAGCTTGTGTCCTTGACTCCGGAGGCCATTGGGACGACCATCTACCCCTGATAGAGTTTGCCTACAACAACAGTTACCAAGCAAGCATCGGCATGGCCCCATACGAGGCGCTATACGGGCGTCCGTGCAGGTCACCGATTTGTTGGGAGGAAGTGGGCGATAGAAGATTGTTTGGCCCGGATTTAGTGGAAGAAACCACGTCCAAGATAGTTAAGATCAAGAAGAACATCCAGACAGCTCAGAGTAGGCAAAAGAGCTATGCTGATACCCGAAGGAGGGACCTGGCCTTTGAGAAAGGTGACCGGGTGTTTCTTAAAGTCACCCCCTTCAAGGGAATTAGTAGGTTCGGCAGAAGGGGAAAATTAAACCCCAGATACATTGGACCCTTTGAAATCTTAGACAAGATTGGTACCACTGCCTACAGACTTGCACTGCCCCCTGAGCTCTCCCGGGTTCACAATGTGTTTCATGTATCTATGCTGCGCAAGTACAATCCGGACCCTTCTCATGTCGTGGCTCATGAACCGCTCTCACTCCGAGAGGACTTCTCTTATGAAGAAGTACCGGTCAGTATCACGGACCGAGAAAGCAGAATACTCCGTAACCGGGAAATATCATTTGTAAAAGTCTTGTGGCAGAACCACACGCCTAGGGAGGCGACTTGGGAGCTGGAATCAGAATTTAGGGCCCAATATCCTCATCTGTTTGATCAAGAGTAATGAGGCAAATTTAGGGACCAAATTTCTTTATGGGGGGGAGAGTTGTAGCACCCGGAAAGGAGAAGAAAAAAAAAAAAAAAAAAAAAAAAGAAAAAAAAGAAAGGGCGGCCACGTCAGCAGCCACGTCAGCATGCCCGGTCAGCAGTCCCGGCCAACCAGGGCCTGCCACGTGGCAAGACCGCGTCACTCCAAAGGGAGCCACGTTGGCGATCCGCGTGGGTGCGATCCGACGGCCCAGATCAATCACGCGATCGGACGGCCCAGATTCAATCGCACGGACGGCCCAGATTCAATCAAAAACGAACGGCCCAGATTAAAACAAAATGAACGGCTGTGATCAAAAGGCAAGGGGTTATAAATAGAACCTCCACACCAGACCACAAACCCTAGCCGCCAGCCGCTCGCCGGAGAAGACGAACCAGAGGCCGACCGCCGCCACCCGCCGCCACTCGCCGCCGCACCGGGGAAATTTCCGACCGCCGATCGAGGTAAATTTCATACCCCCGACTCGTTTCTCCCCACTGATTCCTCCTATGGCCAAATCGAAGCCGAAATCCCGGCCAAACGGCCGGAATACGCAACCGAAGCCCAGCGGCACCGCCGCGCCCCCTCTCGGTTTTTGCCTCCGACGAGGCCCTTCCCGGCCTCCGTTCGATGCAATTTTTATATCACCGTGATCACCATTCTTTTCTCTACAGGTTGACCGAAGCCAAATCACCAAAACACGAACTTCGCCGGAGAGTCGCCGTACCCGAGAGCGCCGCCGCCGGTAAGCTCCGCTTTTCCGTGATTTTTTGGCCCCCCGAGGGCCCTAGGGTTGTTTTCTGACAAGGACCAATGCGAGTGTGGCCGAATTCGACCAAAAACGGCCGAAAACAGTCAACCCGAGGCGACTCGCTGCCGCCAGCGGCGGCGCCGTCGCCGGAGCACGGCGGAGCCGCCGTGCCGGAGTTGCGATTTGGGCCGAAAGAGGCCCTGGGCCTAATTTGGATTTTTTTTGGAACCCGTGCAGGTACTGTGAGCGTGTTTCAGTTCCCCGGGAAAAATTCAGGGGAAAATTAGGGACAGCCTGCAGGCGCACTGTGAATCGTATTCGGATCCCGAAAACAGGTAAGGACCCCTCACCTTATTTCCTATCACGGTATTAAAGTTCAAAATGATAAAACGGTATTTCTTGAATTAATGCATGTGTGAAATTGCTTAAGGTAGCTAATGGAGCCCGAGTCTAGTGTGATTGGTGGTTTACTGTTATTTGGCCTGTTTACAGCTTTAAATGCAAAATGAGGTTTGATGTGTTCATTTTACAGATTTGTGTGCATGTACTACGTTTTTATTAATTATGGGTTGAATGACTGAAAAACTGATACTGTATGTTGTCTGTTTGGTATGAATTACGATTTGCTTGTTTAAATGTGAATTGATGATGCTGATTGAGGAAAAGGAAAAATGAAAGATTGTGTAAACTGATAATTGTATTATGGGGGTCAGCCTGACTAGATATCCTGGGAGATGGTGGACGGACCGGGTCCGTAGGGAACCCTACCGGGATTGTGGTCTCACATGCCGGACGGGGTATGGAGATCTTATGGTTTTGGCGCCCATACCGGACGGGGTATGGGGACGGCCCGTTTCACCCTCATACCGGACGGGGTATTGAGGTTTATGGTTTTGGCGCCCATACCGGACGGGGTATGGGGACGGCCCGTTTCACCCTCATACCGGACGGGGTATTGAGGTTCATGGTTTTGGCGCCCATACCGGACGGGGTATGGGGACGGCCCTGGAAACTGATTATGAATGTTAAAGGTTAACGGGTAGCGGAACCCCTATGGACCCCCACGGATACTAGTAGGCTGGTAAATGAGAAAAAGATATGTTGTACAATGATTGAATTACAAGAGGCGTGATAAGTGTTATGTTTTACAGCTTAGATTATTCAATGATTATGATAATGTTATTGTTTTTCTCATATTGTTTTCATAAATTCCACCAAGGTAAGTGGATGGTCAAAGTTTTATTATTGATAAAAGGTTTTGTTGTTAATAAACGAGTTTATTGTAAATTATGCTCCATTGGTCTTTTTGTGATTTTTTACCCACCTTTATCTCCGTGACGGTGAGATATCGTGATGTTCTTACTGGGCTAGTGTAGCTCACTCCTTAATTAACCATTTCAGATCAGGAAGACATGGTTCCCGAGCCCGTTCCGCAGGAGGACGACGAAGGGGATGCCTAGAGACTCTGTAGTCATACGCATAGTTTTATTTTCGAGTTTCTTTCTTAGTTAGTTTAATCTTTTATATTTTAAGTACGTTTTTGGTTTTTCGTGTAAGGGATGTTAAATGAAATTTTGATCTCGCTTCCGCATTCGATATATTTAAATACTCATTTCATTTTAATATTTTCCGGGGCCGTTACAATAATAGTTTAAAATATTCAATAAGATTACGAGAATATATATTTTAAAAGAATAAACAAAAATTAAAGAAATAAACGAAAAGTAAACAACTGAATATTTTAGGACAACCTTTACTACCTTTTGAAAGAGTCCGGATAGTGAACTATTCACAACCCCCTTATTGATCGAAATTTGAATATTAATCCTTTTGATATGAAATAGTTAATGAATGGGTAACGTACACTAGTCTATTAAAAATATCACACTACTCACCAATATAGAACCTGAAGGTTGGTAAAAATCATAAAAACAACCAATGGAGCTCTTAATTTAAGTAAATTCATTTATCATAAATAAAACCATTTATTGCATACTTACATTTGCGAGATTTCTAAAACTGAGCTATAGAGACAATAGCTCAACAACATCATAATTTCATATTCAAGTAAGCAAGAATAACAACCTTCCATTTTTATTTGCCTACCAGTATCTATGGGGACCCATAAGAATGTTCCATTACGCGTGAACTATTATTTAACATAGTCAACTAACCGACCGCCCTCATACTCAATCTGGTATGAGTACCAAAAATACTATTCCTTAATACCAATTCGGTATGAGGGTGAAACGGATCGTCCCCATATTATATCCGGTATGAGTGCCAAAAATACCAATCCTCGATACCCCATTCAGTATGAGGCGACGTTCATAGTAGAATTCCTTATGTACTCGGTCCGTCCACAATCTCTTAGAATATTCAGTAAAGCTACCATTCATTCATTAACTTAACCAATTAATTTTCTGTTTACATTTAATTTTCAGTTTTACAATTTAACTGTAAATCAACACAAGACAAACAATACATGCATTAAGAAAACACAACTAAATCATTTTACTAATTTTCGTATATTATCATGCATTTAAAACTGTAAAATCAAACAATCAGTTAAATAAGACAAATAATAATAAATAACTAGTCCTATCTCTATTAATAACTTATAATTAATTTTCGAATTTTTTTAAATTACGCAAAATATCGTATTATTGATAATTAAACTTTAATTCCATAATAGGGAATAAGGTGATGGATTCTTACTCGAATCAGTGTCTGAAACACCAAACTTTCAGTTGTATTTACTGGCAGTGCTCGGGTTTCCTGAATTATCTTGCGAAGATTAAAACACATTTTACGTATCTAAAAATACACCAAAAAATCTAAAATCAGTGTTAGAAACTATTTTCGGCTAATTTCAAAATTCCGGCACGGCAGCACCGCTGCCCGCGGCGGCAGTTTACTTCGGACTAGCCGTTTTCGACCAGTTTTGTCCGGTTTAGCTGATTTTATACACATCCTGCAAGAAAACATGTTAGGGGGCTCGGTTGGCCGAAAAAAGTCAAAAACAAAAATCTACCGGCGATAGAATTTTTAGGTGCGGTGGCTCCGCCAGTTCACCTTTGCGGCTGGACGTTTTTCTTCGCTCAACCTTTTTTTGCGGTTGGAGATGGCTTAAGCGCGATGGCAGATGAAAGTCGGCTCTCTTCTCCGGCGACTGATTCTTCTTCTCCGACGGGAGGCTGGTGGCTAGGGTTTGAGTTTGGTGTGATACGAGATATTTATACCCATCTTCCTTAAATCTGAGCCGTTCATCGCGTTTGATTTCGACCATTCGATCAAGTTTAAAGAGAAAATGAATCTGAACCGTTCATCACATTTAATTGCGATTGTTCGGTCGCGCTTAAGGAGGAAACAGATCCGAACTATCCACGCGCACAGAAACGCATCCGGACTATCCGATCGCGGGCACGCAGATTGCGTGTGTGGTCTCCTGCATGGCACCGAGTCAGCGTACCTTGCCACATGACATACTCCGTTCGTCAGAGCTTCTGACTGGGCAGTACTACGTAGCACAATTTTCTTTAATGACGTTTTGACCTCTAGTTTTCGATTTTTTTTTCAAAAATATTTTATGAAACTAAATTTTTATCCATTTTTTTAAAAAATTATTTTCAATTTCATTTCCAATCTATTTTTTCTTAATTTTACATTAAATAAAATTTTATAAATTTAAAATTTATATTTTTATATATTTTATTAAATTTTAAAATTAATCACAGGTCAAATTTTTTGTCCCAATATTACATTAAAATTATTTTTGTATTAAGAATTATATTGTACATAATTTATAGTCTATTAAAAATTAAATTCTATTTTTATATGTAAAAAATTTAAGTAGATAAGTAAATATATAAACTATCATATGAATTTTATATTTATACTTTAAATTTTAAATAGATAACGATATATAAAAACTTTGTCTTGATACAACATATATAATCATAATTAATTATTGCACATTATTTTTATTTTTAAATTTTAAAATAAAAAATAGAAAATATAACTTTTTATATATTCCTTTTATAAATACTTCTCAGAACTAAAAATTCTAAGGTGTTTATAAATCTTTTTTTTTTATTTTTAAATTTTTAGGTAAAATTTTAATTAACCAATTATTAAAATAATTAATAAAACCCCGCAATCAAACTCATAAAACCCCGCCCTGAAACCATGGCTTCCATGGCCTGTTTAAATTCTTCTGCCCCTGCAACCCGTTCCAACCGGCGTGTCAAACTCAACGTCGGCGGCAAGCTCTTCGAAACCACAGCCTCCACCATTGAATCCGGCGGTCCGGATTCGCTCCTCGCGACTCTCTTGAACCGGCCGCTCAACGAGCTGGACCCGGTCTTTATAGACCGGGACCCGGAAATCTTCTCGGTCCTCCTCTCTCTTCTTCGGTCGAACCGCCTTTCGTCCGCTGCCCGCCGTTTCTCCAAGCAGGAACTCGCCGACGAGGCGCTCTACTACGGCGTCGAGTCCCGTCTCCGCTCGGCGATGTCCCCGGTGCCGCTGAAAGGTGCAGACGCATCCCTCGTGACTACCATTCTCCCAGCAGCCGATGGTCTCGTCTCCGCATATACTGCTGACGATGAAGACGGCTCCCTCTGCGTGGCCCACGGTGGCCAGATCTCCTTATATGATTGGAATCTCTCCCACGCCGGCACCGTACGTACACACCTCGATGAAATCACCTCGATACGCCGCATCTGGCCTGAGATTGCCGCGGTGGGGTCCGAATCGGCCGCGGGGCTCCATTTCTACGACCTTTCCAAGGCGCGCCGCGTAGGGGCGGCCCACTGGAGGGACCCCTCGGATCCGAGGATCTACAAGGCCCGAGTCGCCGCCATCGCCGATTCCCCTGGCTCGGTTTTCGCGTCGTTCGACTGCCCGCACAGGGAAAACTGCGTGCTCCTTATAGACAAGTCAACGCTGCAAATCTCGTCGACTCTCGGACGGCAATCGGGCAGCTGCGTGAAGACCATGGTCCCAGGAAAACTGACATGGTTGCCGGCTGATGGGCTGCTTGTCGGGAGCGCGATCGTATCAGGAGCTTTCGGGTATTCCGGGTACATCAGGTTGTGGGATTCCAGGCTTGATAAAGTAGTATGGGAAACGAACGAACCGGGGTCAGGACGGAGCAGCAGGTTCGGCGACTCATTTGCCGATGTAGGTGTGGACGTGGAAGGGATGAAGCTGTTCAAGGTTTGTTCAAAGTCCGGCGACGTGGGTATGGCGGATTTGCGTAATTTAGGGGATGATCCTTGGGTATATTTGCATGACAAGAACCCAAGCATGAGAAGCAGTGGCGGTGGCGAGGACTGCGTGTTGCACTGTTACAGGAAGCAAGTGTTTCTGGGAAGAGATGGGGAACTAGAGGTCTGGTCAAGAGTAGCCGAGGAAGGAGATAGTGAGAATTTGTACAGGAGAAATTTTATGGATAAAGTGGAGGACATGGAAAGAGGAGTTATAAAAAAGATTGAAGGTGGTGGGAATAGGTTGTTTCTTAGTAGGGAAGGTGTTGAGGGGATAGAAGTATGGGAAAGCTCTAACTGTTCAGGTGCAATTTCTGTACTAACGCCAACAATCAACAGCAAACAACCGATAAAGAAGAAGAAGGAAACTTTTTGAGTTTTGGTTCGAGGTCAGAAATGGGTTACAAGAGGGTCGAGTCTCTGTGTGTGTTATAATTTAGACATGTAAAACTCATCTGTATATAATGTTGATACCAACAGTCAACAGATAGGATAGTCTGAGAGTTCCCTAATTTCTCATGTGATGACGAACCTTGCCTCCATGGTTTACATGTATAGGGAGATATTCTTTTACTGCAATTCTGCAATGGTGCATCAATTGGTTTGGTTGAGTTTAGGTAGGGAACACTGAAGCAAATCATATGTTTCTGTTCCAAAAGAATACCAAGGAGGAAAGGTAATTTCCTATGGTGTTACTATTAGACGTTGGCTGTAATGTTCAATGCAAGTCTACCTTATGCTCTTTGCCACAGGTTACACAAGTGATTGATTAGTCCAAACATCACTATTATAAACAGGATGAATTTAGGGCTTGGAGCTAACCGGAAAATTTCTTGAGGGATTTTGTAAAATGGATATGGTTACTGGGCAACTTCCACTTCGGCATGTGGGTGTCCAAGCTTTCTACTCATTTAACTTGGCAGCATTCTTGATGGAGACTACATCAAACGTTGTGCGTCCCATTCTGGGAGTTATGAGGTATATCATTTGAATGAAATTAGCTGTTTTGTTTCACTCACCTTTCCTGAGTTTTTCATGGTAATAGTGATAACATTCTGTAAATTAACTCCTTACCCTAACCTAACCAGGAAAAAAAATCTGGCCTTGTAGAACTCCGTGCAACAATTTGGAATTATATCCTGAATCCTACTCTGTGGAAGTAGGTTAAAACACTGCTTCCAATATCATATATTTAAGCACCTTTTTCACTTACTAAGACAACAAATTCTAGGAGTCTGATTGAATCAAGAGGTTAATACTAGCTCTAATTGTGGAATTCCTTGGTCATAACAGAGAAGAACCTTCAATTAGGAGGAAACTCGTGGCTGGTCAGGCTGGATCTTACTGGTTTTTAACATTATAAGTTAGTAGTGAGTATGATAGAGAGAACCTAGGACTTTAGAGTTGAGAGGAAGCTACATTTTCAAACCATGTACTTTGTCCTTCAACGAAGTCTTGTGGGAATTTGTGGATAATCCGGCAACTCTCTAGAATAGACATAGAAATCATGTAACCATCACAAGCTGGGAGTATTAAATTTGAGAATTGGATATCTTGTTATGTACCAATATTTAAGGAACAAGTGTTTCAAAAACATAATCTAGCATTTAAAACACCCTAGAGGTTACTTTTAATGCTGTAAGTTCGAACTGTATCCTTTAACGTTTGCATATTACATAGAATCTGTGTTCTTGATGTCATACCGATAGCAGGAAGGCTTGACGGCTGCTTGTTTTGGCGTTACAGGCTCACCTTATCTTGTCTTGTGGCACCACAAAGGGACATGGTGTCTGAGTTATCAACAATTATTAGTAAGAATCCTCTTTTTAGCAGGAAGACACCGCACAGCTACTGGGTATTTGACATTACTTACTGGTGCTTTTTGTTATGACAGCCTTAATAAGGTGATAGTGCTTTAGAGAGAGTATTTGCTACGATTTTTGGCTGCCCTTTTCGTGGTATCAAAACACGACGTAGCCAAACGAAAGAATTAAAAGTGCTTTTGGCTAACGGTAAAGCTCAAATTTAATTTTACGAAATACAACAGCCTTTGTTTTTAGATAGCTCCAATTTATGCAATTATTTTTTATAAACATAATATAATTTTCTATAAAAAATATTTTTATTAAAAAATTATTTAAAAAGAACTTTTCTCAACACAAACAACAAACTTTAGAAGGTTATATAGCAGAATACAGTTTTGGCGCCGGATAAAATTGAATTTGTCTCACTGTTAATAGACATAAATGACAAATTGTTAACCAAAATATGATTATTTGACCCTATATGGCTCTTGTATTTGGACCTCATCAACCATACAATTAACTGAATGGTATTTTCCGCCATCCTACATTTAAATTCATGTCTGAAAAAACTCCAACAATTATATGTAAAATGACAATAAATAAATATCGCGGTATTGAACTGTCACCAAAAATAGAAATGAACATCATAACTCATGTCCACTGCATAGGGAAACATATCTGAAGTTTGATCTTCATTTCATCTTTGTCTAAACAAGAAACATATCATGATCAAGAAATTTGTAGAATATTATTCTACGTTGTTATTGATAGCTAAATATTTCGACATCACGGGGGTCATTACACTCTGCATGAGCGAAATCCCAGTATGTAATTTACTGCCTCGACCCCTGTTCTTTTATTCCAAAACTTTGAACTTCTATTTGGTCAGAAGATGCGGAGAAAATTAATTATTACAGGGTGGAAAAAAACAGTAAAGTGAATGGTAAACGGCAGGCAGTTCAGGATGAGTTCAACATTCTTCATGGAAATAGAGGACAAAAAGGAAAAATATCTGAAGAAAGGAATGGGAAAGCAAACCAACTAGTTTAGAGCAACATGGACTCTGGATTTTCTATGTAACCTTTAAATGCTTTCAGCCATTCCGCACCAACTGCACCTGTAAATTAAAGCGAGAAAACATCAATTGGGTTACGCCAGAATTAAGTTTATTAAACATAAATTGCTCATTCAGAACTACCTACCATCTATTACACGATGATCACAGCTTAGTGTTACAGACATGAAGGAAGCAAATTTGAACTGTTCAGAACCAGTGCCAGGGACAACCCTCTTCTCAGCTGTTCAAGATAGCAATGGTATTAGCACTTATAATGTGACTCAGAAGAGAATGAAATTGGTAATCAGGAGCATTGATCTTTACAAGTTCCAACTGCAAGAATTGCTGCCTGAGGAGGATTAATGACAGCACAAAATTGTTTGATACCAAAAGGACCTCCCAAGTTGGACACTGTAAACGTGCCACCCTGCAGAAAAGAATGACAAATTTTTTCAGGCTATCGGTTCAAATTTATGTTGTTCATGTTCTTTTTTCAAACTCTTAATTATTTGATATGTAAATTAATTATAATTCATATATATGAAATATAATAAAACTAATGTCACTCATTTTTTAGTTACATAATGATGAAGCTATATTTTCACTTGTTGAGGAGATGCAAAAAGAATTTGAGTGGATATACAAAAGTCATGAAATCAAAATGACATTTACATACAAAATTTTGTCCGATTCATATTACACCTCCATTCCTATTCAATTTAACTGAATTTTGAACCAAAAACAACCTTAATCAAATGCTCCTAATTAGTGAGGCCAACATAGGTCCTACCTCAAAATCTTCTGGTTTTAAGCTGTTCTCCTTTGCTTTTTGGGCCAAGTACCTGACCTCTTCTGCAATTTTGGACAAACCCTTCTTGTCTGCATCCTGAAATTGACACCACATAGTTCTAAGTTATATGTACCATTAAATCAGAATGAAATTAAGGGCTTGCTCACCTTGACAACGGGGACAAAGAGTCCATAATCTGTCTGCACTGCTACATTGATATTCACATTTTTATACCTAAATAGAGGATTTAAGTAAGGACAGCGACATGGAACAGGTACAATGAATCAATAATAATGATACTCACTGGCGGATATAGTCATCTGTCCATGACCTATTACATTGAGGAACTTTTCGAAGAGCCAAAGCTGCAGCCTGCAAATTTCAGAAAGCATAAATATAGCCAGCCAACCAATGATAAACCAGTCTCAAATTGATGCACAACGGGTTATGCCTAACTAGATTTAAATGTAAAACTACTGTAATATTTAGGAGTATATTATTATAGTTTTGATAACTTTAGAATTTTATTCTTTTTAGTATTTAGATTTCTTATTTGTTTTAACATTTTTTATTTATACTAAGATTAGTATTCCTAAAATTATTAGTAACAGTTTTCTAGTCTTATTAGTTCACTATTTCCTAGTTTAGTTCTACTTAGAATAAGTTACTTAGAAAACACTATAAACATACTTGTAATTTCAGTTCTTTGGATAACATTCAAGTTATTCGATACAATATTTCAATATTATCTCAATTTTCTGATTACATGATGCAATCAAAACCTTAAGTGTGATGCTTGAGAATTTTTAAATATTATGTTTAAGAAACTCTAGCTGTAATATTTAGGTTTTTTTCTGCCAAAATCACTAATTGGATTAATCAATCCTATTTGTCTTACATCAGTAACAATAATCTAGGTGTCAAGTATTTGCAACTTTGTTTCTATACAATTAAGTTCCAGACTCAAATTTCAGAGTACAAAACAACAAGTGTATGCTAAAAGCAAGGCATAAGAGAGCTTCCTTATGGAATTGAATAGCTTAAGCAAAAATTTCAAGCTTATATGTTTTCATAAATACTTCCTGTGATAATAATTGTCATAATGGAAAATAGCAAATATTAACTTGCAGAAACAAGGCTGGATTGATGGCAGGTCATGCACAGGCAGTTGATCTCCACATTACATTTTGAATCATCAACTCATCAGTAGAATCTAAAGATGTAATTGAGAGTAACCATCAAATCATCAATAGAACCTGAAGATGTAATTGAGAATACCTAAAGTGATCATAGCAAGTACTAAACATGCTCCTAATCAGTTTCCAATATGAATTTAACATGAGGTGATAGTTAGCAATACACAATTGACTTGGAGAATCAAGAAGCTCAAGTTATGTACATGGGGAGTTGTATACCTTAATTACAAGATCATTTACTGACACGCGCTTGCCACCAGAAGCTTCTTGTATTGAGTTCAGTTGGCTCCTTAGACTTTAGCCAAAAAATAGATTGTTGTGTCAGTAATACCAAAGTACATCTTAAATTTTGTGGATAGGACAATTATACTTACTGCATAAGCTTGTCAACACATATATCTACTGTAAGATAATAATGGGGGATAGTTTGCTTCGAGAGTGATAAACGGGAAGCTATAACCTGTCAAAATCATACCATTAACTTCAGGAGTAGATAGAGAACAACAGATACTAGCTTGTAAATGAAGGAATGTGCATTATATTGATCCACAGAGAGAGAGAGAGAGAGAGGTGCATTATAGAAGTCACAGCTGCCATCAATTTGCAAGTAAGAAGTTCTGAAGGCTATAATACAAGGAGAACCAACAAAATGCTTAATTCAAAAGCAGAGAAAGATAAGACAACAAGAAATATCATCGTTTAGCAAACATCAGCTAGCTCCCTCCGATGCTCCCTTGAGCTTGATTAAAATAATTAAATTTCAAAACAACCAATCCCTAAAATTCAGGGAAATGAAAGTGGTGGTAACTCTACACTGAGCTCATAGAATAAAGCCCAAACTTCATAAATGATAATTAGTCCACCTGTTACCTTTCTTATTTGAGAAGGCGGGGTGTCTATGTAATCCAAAACCGGAGCTTTCATATCTTTAGCTTTGGGAGTTGTCGCTGAAACGCCTTTCTTGCTGGAAGCTGTATCACAAGGAAAACAAAATTACCTAGAGATGACAATTGAGTAAGGATTAATCGGGTCTGTTAGTTCTAGGGTATTCAGGTCATTAGCTCATTCAATTCTTAGGTTGTTTATAATTCAAGTCAATATAGTTTCAGGTCATTCAATATCACATTTTTATGGATATGGAACAAGTCCTTTTACATTTCGGGTCATGCCAAGTTTTGGGGTTTCTTGGTTGGGTCTGATTCACTTACATGCGAAGTAGAGTATTCGGGTTCAGAGTTCAACCATAATCATGTTTCTGATTTTCGGGTACCACCCTGGTTATTTCAGTTTCAAGTGTAGCTAACCCTTGGGTTTCAGGTTATCCGGGGGTTTCATGCTGTTAACTTTTTTGAGTGTTTTCTTTTGAGATAAAGGTTTCATGCTGTTAACTTTATTTGGTAAATTTAGCGGAGTCATGGTTCTGGCTAGTGGGTAAATTGATCTCTAGTAACAGTATTAGCAAATGATTAGAGGAAGGGGTATTAAAGACAAAAAGATAGGTAAGAAAGGGGGAATAAAATCAATACGATACTGAATAGACACAATATATTGAGGTGCTTTATTATCAAATGAAAAGGTGTACTGGCAGAGGAATTGTAAAATTTGATACCTAAGTAATCTTCAACATCAGCTTTAACAATGCGTCCATCAGGACCTGTTCCTTTGATGCTTGAAAGAAGTATCTAATTTTGCAAAAAGCAAAACAAACACCAGTTAGCTATAACTGATTCCCATTGTTGACAGTAACTCGTCAATTGCCATTGACATTCGAAGTCCATTGAGTCACTTCCTAGGACTTACATTTTGCTCTTCAGCTATCTTTCTGGCAAGAGGACTAGCAAAAATACGATCTTCAGCAGGAGCTGTGCTGGGCTTGGAAACCTTTGGCTCTGATGCACTG
This sequence comes from Carica papaya, assembly GCF_054855325.1. Classification (NCBI taxonomy): domain Eukaryota; kingdom Viridiplantae; phylum Streptophyta; class Magnoliopsida; order Brassicales; family Caricaceae; genus Carica; species Carica papaya. Next base: position 2,075,836 of record NC_142314.1, read on the forward strand.
ACTGGTTCCTCCACTACCTCCTGCTTGGCTGGAGTGGGAGTTGATGGCCCTTTTTCTGCGGCAGAACCAGCATTAGATGCAGGACTGTAATCTTTAAACTTTGCAATGTCCTCCTCTTCTTCAACTGTAATAGCAATTACCTACATATAAAACAAAATTGGTACAGACATCTAATTAGGTATCTTCAAATAAAGCACCTTTCTATCATTACTGAGGCGAGGGGACAATGGAATTCGAGGTATACCATAGATGACCATAAGATCTTAAATATTCGACTCTCGAGAAACGGCAGAAAAAAAGAAGAAAGAAACAAATGCCGCAGATAAACATGTGCACATGGACTTTGCATACACGAACAAGTTCATTACCTCACCAACTTTGATCTCTTTGGATCCATCCCCCTTAATTATTCTGGCAAGATAACCTTCTTCCATGCATTCCATCTCAACAGTAGCTTTATCCTTGAGATGTCAATCAAAATAAGGGGAAAAGCAAATATTCCAATATGAGCAAGCCAGATAAATAAGAGACTAAAATAAGTGTTGGAATGGGAAAGACTAGTGGTACAAGAGCCTTACAGTTTCAACTTCACAGAGTACTTCACCGGGAGAAACTTTATCACCTTCTTTCTTCAACCACCTTGCTATATTACCCTGGACATTAGAAAGAAACTTAGAAGGATAAAGACTCAACAAGCTACAGTATTCTGATAAGTCTCAAGAAGATAAGTACCTCTGTCATTGTTGGTGAGAGGGAAGGCATTCCAATCTCTTGGTGTGGAGGAAGATCTGAAAGAGATTATTTACTCCTCAGAAAGACTAATAAGCAATCATATATAAGCTCACCCAAATTTAGTTTCCTGTCGTAACTTTTACTTACTCTCTTATTTAGGATTTATAGTAATGGAATAGCTAACACGATGTGCTTAAAACAGTAGATGCTTTCGGTTACTTAAATCATTTAGGTTCTGACTAGAAAAATAAACAGTTACATATTTGAATAAAGACGCTTATTGTAAACAAATATATATTCTATTTGGAAATATATGTATATATGGGCAGATGGACAAATAACCAAATGTGTTAACATAATAAGTACTTTAGGCTAATACAGAAAAAGTACAGAGAGAGGTTCCTTCTTTGTGCTTAAAGATGTTTATTTGCACTTGCTAAGCTGTCTGCTAATCATCAAATAACAAGAGAGAGTTGAACATCATGAACATGTAACAAGCGGGACCGAACAACCTCTTATTTTTCCATTATAGCTTTTATTAGTTTTCTAACCACATTAGATTCAACATCCTGTTTCAGACAGATTTAGTGCCTTAATAAGAGCCCTTTGCTAGGATTATTAAAAATACAAAGAATTCTTGAGATTTGAGATCTCTTGTTCTTGACCAATTTCTATGCTATTCCTCTGTTTCATTTCCTTTTTGTTTCTTCTCGTAAATCCTTCTTCTCTCTCTATTTTCTCTCTTATTTTCTTCCCTTCTTGGCCTACATCAATTAGTATCACAGCTATCTTTTTCTACTTCTACCTTACCTTTAAGCATGAGCATTCGAATAAAAACTCAATTTTTTTTTTTCTTTTAAAAAATAAATCAATTGCTTTTGAAGTGCAATAAACAGTCGGTTCCAAAGCACTAAATCACATAGAAAAGCAAAGAACTATTGGGGGGGAGGGGAGTGCAGGGATTGGAGTGTTGATGTGATGAAAAACCTCAATGATTGGGAGATAGGAGAATATGAATCTTTACTCCATTTACTTTCTGGTGTGCAGACAAACTCCGATAGGGACCAACTGCTGTGGAAACGAAGAAATACGGGGAGTTTACTGTTAAATCATGCTATGAGCTGTTGATGGGTGAGAATGACACAAGGATGGAATGTTTCCCTGTCAAACAGATTTGGAAAGCTCAGGCTCTACCAAGAATTGCTTTCTTTGCCTACGAGGCCAGTAGGGAATGCATCTTGACAATTGACAACCTGATGAAAAGAGGCAGAGTAATGGTAAATGGTTGTTACTTATGTAAGCAGGTGGCTGAGACTCGCAACCACGTCCTTTTATGGTGCCCTACTTCTTATAACCTTTGGTCTATGGTTTATGGTCTTCTGGAAATTAGCTGAGTTATAGTGGGCTCGGTGAAGGAGGAGATCTGAGCTTGTGGGGGGGAGGGGAGGGGGGGGAGTTTGTAAAAAGAAAAAATGTATAAAACTAATTCCTTTGACTATCTTTTGGGTGGTGGAAGGAGAGAAATAGAAGAGCATTTGATGGGCAGAGAGTGATATGTCAAAGATTAGGGATAGATGACTTTATTGTTTTGGTTCTATTTTTCTAGGGCATGACGTGTATAGGGTAGAAGATATTGGACATGTTATTGATAGTCTTATTGATATGTAAATCTCTTATGTACATGGGTTGAACCCCTTAAGCACCATAGCATTAATATACTGTCTATGCTTTTTATTTTAAAAAAGATATATAGAAAAGCAAAGAACATTTATCCAAAGGAAGAGCAGCAAAAAACATCAAAAGGGCAATGAGCTATACTGTACCTGAACCAGATGAAAATTCTCTCCTTGATAATAGTGAACTGGTAATGGAAGCAAAGAAATAAAAAAAAAAAAAGTTTGTATAAGTAAGGAACCATTGGAAACTGTTAGATAAAGAGAATGTTGAATGTACCTTGAAAGCTCTCTGGTGAATGACGATCCAGCCACTGGATTTCTCAGTTTTGTCATTGTTGGTAGACTCTTCTTCAACATACATGATGATGAAGTCTACAAATCAAGACACATAATATTTAATATTTTGCCAACTGAGGCTCAACTTTAATTAAGAAGATAATTTGACATAATACGAGGTCATGGATGAAAAAGAGGGGAAGGGTAGATAAAAAGTTCTAAAGGAAGTCATCAATCACTCAAAATATAAGAATTTTTTCTCTTTTACTAATAGATATGCAAACTGGACTTACAGTACCGTTAGTGGTAGATCTGGAAACCCTCTCTGCAGGTACATAATCATTGCAAGGTATCTTCATAATATCTGGGAAAAAGGATAGGAGCAAATCTCTTAGTTTCATGCCTGAAAATCTAGATAGTTGATGTTTCACTAATTCTTTCTAGTTCTTCATTGTGAGGTTTAAAGACAATATTTCACTAATTCTTTTGGCATCTTCCATAAGAAAATGGGCTTTGTCCACCTTTCTTTCAAAGAGAAGCAAAAAGTAACATTCAGAATGGTAACTGGGTGCAGATCATATATAAAAGATTTCATACAAAAAATAGAAAAATTATAAGGTCCAGAAGTTCTTCATTGTTGGTGAAAATACAGCCAGCAATCCAAAAGTATAGGTATTCAGAAATAGATTTCTAGGGCTATGAAAAGGGGCTTGCAAACTTTATACAGAAGACTTCTGAAGACTAGGTTTTGGGGGTTTGGAATGGATAAGCCAAGAAAGCTTCCTGACAGGAAAACATCAAACTATAACCCTCCACCATTTCAGGGGAAATAACCATGCAATTTTACAACTGACATGGACTATACTTGTCGAGATGTAAACAAATACATTGAATAATCTGTGGAACTGAATCATAGAGGAAAAAAGGGCAATGTAAAAGAGAGAGTCAGTTATATTGTTATCTTATGCAAATATTAGCATAGATAATGCAGTCATAAAAACCTGTAAATCCTATGCTTAACATAAAGAAAATACTTTTTATTGAGAAGCACATAAAGAGAGTATTACTGATCAGCTCCATAAACCATACATGGTAATTTGTGATTCCCTTCTGATATTTCCAGCTAATGACATGCCAAATTTTTGGTGAAACCCCAACACATGGAAGAAGGATAGTAATAGGAAAATTTTAACAGATATTAACTATATGCATAAATCTGCCAAGCAAGCTTGGTTCCCAAATCAGCTAGCTAACAACAAAGAGCCATTTTATACAAGACCAGTGCTAATAAAGTATGCCTTATATCATTAACACTAGCTAAGTACCTTCTCTTTTAGCAAAAGTTGAATTGGCATCATTGGAGAACCAGCGAATCAATACTGCATGTTCACGGCGAAGCAAGTGGGAAACAGTTTGTAGCTGCAAAAAATACATTAACACTCAGAATAATGTGCATGTCTTTTTTAATTTGAAGACTAAAATATTTAAAACCTATGACGAACATATATTCATCGTATTAAAGAACAAACCGAGATAGCAACAGATTAGAGGTAACATAAGCCTAAGCAGGAGTACCAAATATTATGCAATCTTAAGATGCTTATGACATTTTCATTGTTTTCTTGGAGCAGCAGAAGAACAACTCGGCTACCTTGCATTCATTCTTCTTATATCCTGGTTGTCATCCAGGTCAAGAGTCAACTGAAGTAAAAGTGAAGCGAGATTCTCCCAGCCGATGGTGGTGTCCAAGAGAATATACATGCAGATGATTTGGAGTGCAACGTTCCCACGTCCTACCTCACGTTGCCTAATAGAAGCTAAGTTAATGGATTTGGAGGTCTACAACCAGATTATTGAGATGTCTGGGAAGAAATATCTAGATGGGAGAGACCTTATCTTCTAAGAGTGGATGTTCACTTTGATAAGAAGTAACCCAGGGTATTTCTGTCCTCTGTCCTTTTGAATTAGAGTAACTAAGGGACTGGGAGAATTCATCGAAGGTTCTGCGGTGGTGATATGACGGAAGAGCTTAAGCAACACTTTGTAATGTAGGGAAAAAAAATCAGTTGGGAGAAGTGGGTAAGGTGTAATGTCTCTTACTACTTCAACAAAGCATGTCCTTTATTACTTCATTAAAGCACTATAATATCAATTTTTGTGGATGATTCTGATGAATTGGGGAGCTTGTGAAGGAGAGATAACAATGCCAGGTTTGGAATTTAGCACCTTTGTTGGTTCTTGAACGAGAGAAAATGATAATTGTAGGATTTGGGCCGTGAGATTGGGTTAGAAAGAATATGGATACTCCCTCCTGTTGGTACAAGAATTGACATAGGTTATGGTATTAAAACATTTATTCCTGGATATTTTTGGTTGCTACCCCTATAGAAGTCCAACTTCACATCAAATTTGCAATTCCAATCATGAAATTATTGGAAATTCACAGCATCAGGATAGAAGCTTCAAATCACATCAAGACTGGTCCTAGTTACACTTGAGCTATAACATATCCGGATTCTTGAATTCAAAAATATTGAATTCTCATATAGCCAAAAACAGCTCTGAAGAAGTTCATTTAACATCAAAGAACAATTAAATTAGCAGTTAATATGCTTGGAACAGCGAGTCCATTTTTTTTCTGGGGAACGTCAATTTAGACTGGAAAGGTAATGGTAATGGGATTTACTTGTCTTCTTTCGATCAGAAACAAAAAAAGTCTTTAAGAAAGATAATATTTGCCTGTCTACGAAAGCTAAATGCTATAACAACAATAGTCGGAAAATGACTTAACCTGTCTGTGAAGTTGAACTGAACAATGTGCTATACTATGATACATTGCCACTAAGCCTAGGAGCAAAATTATCAACTTAAATACACCGAGCAAAAAGAGCATCAAAAACAAAAATTATGTATAAAAAAACCAAATTCTACAAGAAAAATTAGTCAGAAAATGACTTAAACCTACCTGTGAAGTTGAACAGAACAATGCATTCAATTATGGTGAATTTCCACAATAAGCTTAGGAGCAAATTATCAATGCGAACACACACCAAGCAACAAGAGCATAAAAAAACAAGACAAGCAAAAGGAAACCAACATGATTAAAAACTAAAAATCATAAAAAAGAAGAAATAATAGTAAATAAAATCTTTGGCAGTGACACTACAAAACTTAAAATGTTGATGTTGACAAAAGCATAAGACATGAGATGTGGACAAGAATTATGGTTACCTTCTTCGAGTGATTGATAATATGAGATGCGTATGCCATGGTTCACCTCTCCAATACAGTTGCCCAAGGAAGTGTAAGATCCTTTCCAGGAAATGCAGTAGAATATCTGAAAAATGAAATAGGAAAATTAATAAACAAACGGGAAACTAATGAAAACAATCATCTAGGGCAGCTTGCGCAGTTCACATATCTAGTTTTGACTGATAGGGCTGGTGATTTAGCAGTCTTCAGTCTATACATCACTCTATTGTCCACACACATCCACCACGACACAAATATTATAGGAGCAAAAAGAAAATGCTCTATCGTAACATAACTACAAGTTTATCTACACAAACGCCCAGATAAGTAACTTTTCTACTTTCTGTGAATCCATATTCCCACACTTAACTTCCAATGGTATACACTTAACTTGCAATGATATTCCAATCTAAAACAAATTTCTTACACAATTTCAAACTGCTAAGCTACACTAAATAGGCGTAAATAAAAAAATGCGGCAAAAAATACTTTAGTATACAAAAAATTCTTTGCTATTTTTGCTCTCCAAGATAATCGAAGTAATAAAAGAAAACAACAGAGTGACTCTCATCCTACGCGTTTTGTCATCCCTCTGAACAAAATCAATCCAGCCAATAATGTACAGTAAATCCACACTCAGCGCACGACGCTTTAGTATCTGATAATGTCAATTCCCCATATATCAAAATATGGCTTAAAACCGAAACCTAAACACTATTATCAACATTCAACACGTAATTCGATCACGAAACGAAAAATCTGCCACAAAAAGAGCTGAAAGAGAGCTATATTTCACGAACGCAAAACCAATACTCAAAGACAAAAATGTTCAACACGATAACAGATGAATTATAGATCGGGATAATTAACCTTCCATCACCAGCTCAATCAACAATAACTCCATCAACGCAACCTCATTTTCATCCAAACGAATAACACTTTAACAAGTTCACCGCTACATACAGGGGATAAAGCACAGAGATACACCAGAGAACACTATGCATGAACATATCTCTACATGACATATAATACATACACAAACACATACAAAAAGCTGAGAAAGATAGAGGGAAAAGTGTGACCTGCTGCTTGACGGAGATGAAGGTAAATGTCTCTTTGGATCTGCCCGTCTGCGCCGTGGAGATGAAAAGAGAGGAAGAACCTTTTCTCGCGTCTGAGAGTACTTGGATGTTGAACGTTTACTTTACATTAAAAGCATTTTATTTATGAAATTAAAAATGATATTATTGGACCGAAAAAATTGAAATTTAGCAGGTACAAAATTTCTGTTTATATAAATTAAAATATTATATTCAGATTATTAACTGTAACTAAATTATACTTAACTGAATTTACATAAATACCCAATACTTATTTTTTTGTTTTGGTTATTTACCCATTAAATATAGGATACATCTCAAACTACTGGAACTATTAATTTTCTTAAAAATATAATTTAATATATATATATATATATATCTCTCTCTCTTGTGTATTAGGAAAGAGTCAATTTCCCATCTCAAATTTTATTAAAAATGGATACCTACAGTCTGATCTAAATATCAAGTGTGATTAGATATATATTTTTAGTATATTTTGTATTGTTACTAAATTTATTATTTTAAATTTTAAATAATTTATCATGATATAATTTAATCATATATTTTTTTTAATTTTATTCCTAAGTTTATAAAATTATTTCAATTTATAATTTCTTTTACACATTTCTAAATCTTTTCATAGATCATAACATAAAAATTTTTGTTCTGTTCGTGTAAAATCACAAACCAAATGTGTGGTGTGATTTTGATTGAATACATTAATAATTTGAGCAGTAAAAATTGTAATGTTCCAGTTCTACATGATAAAATATGTGATTATTAAAATTTATATGTGAATTCAAAAGGTACAATTGAGGAAACTAACTTTTTTGCATAAATTTCACGCCCTGTTACCCTTCTCTGGCCTCTCACGAAGTCAAGTAAAAGACAGAAATTTCGAATAATTTTAAATGGCAGGTTGGCTGGAGGCTTTTTGGTAGTCAAATTAATTCGTTGACTAAAATTTGTTTTAAGTTTTCAACACCTCGGATCTCATGCATAAAGAATCTTTCTTTCCTTGGAATTAAAGATAAATAAAAGGATTTCTAGTTTTGTCAAATTTAATTAAATATTTTTATCATGTATACTCAAAAAATTATAAATATTAAATTCATATAGAATTTTGGGTGAGACTAAAATAATGAATTGTAATTTCTTATCATGTTGAATTCTGTACAACCCTAAAATTCAGATTGTTTTATCACATTTTTCTCAAATATGATATAAAAAGGCATCATATAAAATTATACGTAAAGTTTTAGTAAAGATTAAATTTTTGCTATCTTCGCTCTCTAGTAGATGAATTTTGTGTGAATTCAGAAACGAATTCCGCAACGGATTCTTTTTTTAGTTTGTTTCAAGATCTGTTCGAACCAAGAAACTCTCAAATGCATATTCCTCCTCAACAAATCAAGATTAATTGATCATACCTGTCGTTAATTTCGGTAGACATGATTTCCTAAAGCAACTTCACAAATGTCAACTGCTCCCCCTGGACCAAGAAATTTACAAACAGGTTGCAAAATTTAAAAGATTTTACCACTTACAATCTACAAAGTCACGCCAAGATAACAGCTTCCCCATTAGAACCTGCAACAGTAAACCCAGAAGAAGAAAATAAGATATGGTCAGATACAGGAACAACTATAATATGTAGGCAGACACAAACAGGCAGTGCTTTGATATTACATTGCTCGTAGAGTTGTTTCACTATCTGTAGCGTTGAATCAGCATCTTCTGCCATCTTCGAGACACGTTCTGCTTCCTTAACTGCTTCAGCAGCCAAAAATGATTTGTTTTCAGCTTCAGCAACTTTATAGGCTGCAGCCATTGCTGCTTCCTCCACCATATCACCAGATGCCATTGACCCTAAACTCTGGGGTCTTTGTGCCCTGACATCTTTTTGTTTTGGGGTAGGTGTTTTTGTCACCAATGAGGCATCATTTCTGATCTTGTAGCAATTTTCTACCTGCATTGAGCAGTATCGACAAAGGTGAGTAACTCACATGAGACAGAATCATACCCAAGTCCATGGCATTGAATATTGACTTCAGCACAACTAGTTATCCTGCAATTCTACATAGTTCCAAACTGCAAGAAGCACAGTCCAATAAATGCTCTACACAAAGGTCAGCATGATTGGAGAATCATTCAGAAGTTGGCAGCCATTCAAGATGGTCTTGAGCAAGTTAAACTAAAAGAGTGATGAAAAAACTCTTCACGAGTAAACTTGGCAGAACATATATCAAAGTCTCAAGAAGTTCAAACATATTGCTTCTTATTTCAGAATTCAGTTTTAAATTTCAGGAATGTTCAATGTAGGAAAGAAAAATGATGCATTCTACCGAACCTTCACATAAGTTAAAATAAAGAAGAAATTTGAGAATTTCGAACTCAGCTCACGTGATACCAATCTGCAAAACTAACTCATGTCCTTCATCTCATTTTACTGGTCCACCAACCTGATTGCTATAGATTGAGAAAAATGCTAAAAAGATACTAGCATGAAAGAATCATGTATTTATTATGTAAGACAGCTTTACTCTTTCCAATATCCAACTATAGTTGGTGTCATAATGCACATATAACCAACACTTTTGAGGAATAAAAGACTCAAAAATGGCAGAAAGCTGTTGCATGGAACACTTACCTTTTCAAGTTTGCCTTGAGCAACAAGTCTTCTCAATCTTGAACTTATCGACCTTCTAAAATTTGGTGGTACCTCCTGTCTTTGCTGCAATAAGTGAATCAAGACGGTCACGTACTACTCAGAATATGGATGTGACAACAATCAGCCGCTAGAGAACAATAACGAAAGAGAAAAGCAAAAATCACCCAGAGATAAATTAATGAATACATGTCAATCCAGCCACATTACTTTAGTAAGGAAATTACAAAGAAACCAAGCCATGAACAATTAGAAGGTCCTAGTGTCAGATGCTACACTATTTTCTCAAAAGAAGTAGAAAGAAACAGAGGCACGGAAATTACAGGACATCAGCTTGTGTTGAGGTTAAGAAACCACTGTATGTGAGTTCTGTTTCTTTTCTAATATTTAATTCAGTTAGCACGTCTACTTCCTTATATCCAAACACCTTGGAAAATTGTTGTCTCCAACCAGGTTAAGAACATTCTGCAATTAATATAGCTACTTTACGACGTAATAGGTTGTGATAAAATCAGAAGATGACATATGAAAGAATTACATTCATCTGACCTCAATGTAGTCAACAATGGCACCAATATCAGCTCCATTTTTATCTTTTGTGGTTGAAAGAGCTTCAAAAATCATGGCATTATACCTGAAAAACAAAGGGAAAAGGCGAGAACAAAGAAATTAAAACTGTTTGATTGGGTTTTCCAACATCTAGCAGAAAAAGAGACATGAATAATCATCATGGGAAGGAGCAATTTGAAAGTGATGCAGCATAAACATTATGTAAAACAAAACTCACGTGGATATGGATTAAAATAAAGTGAACAGAAAAGATGAACCTAGGAGCATTATTCCCATCGATGCTGTTTGAAGGATCATCCATGGCAGTACCAGAAGATGCATTATGAGCAACTGAAGCTGATGGAGCCAAATTTGGAGCACCGGGAACTGCAGTAGCAGTGCCAGCAGCAGTAGCAGTGCCAGCAGCCGCAGCAGCAGCTGCTGCTGCTGCAACAACAGCTTTTACTTTAGGTGTCTTCGACTTGTCTTTAGAGCCTGACCCGCCAGTGCTGACACTTAAGTTTCTCCATTTGTCCTAATAAGATGAGAAAACAGATTGCAATAAACCATAATAGGTTAAAGCATTACATAAGTTAAAAAGCAAAACAACAACTGACACACTGCTTATGCTTAATCATACTTAGGCTTCAAGCACATTCAAATGTAATAGGAAAACTTAGAATATTCCAACATTAAAAAGTATTCACACTCTTTCATTGTCAGATGGATAGTTTAGGCATTAAAAGTGATAGAAGAAAACCGCAAAATTCTTAAAACTAAATAGAAAGAAAACCTTCACAAGGCTTGTGATTCCATGGGGTCAAAAGGAGAGCAATTGGCTGGAAGTACAACTCAAAGGGTTGTCCAGGACTGCAGGCTTGTAAAATTATCTTAGCTTGATTACAGCACAATGTAGATGAAAGCATACGGAACATGTAAAACAAAATTGATTCTGGAAATCACCAAGACAAACATGATAACAGTAATTAATTATCACAGTGTATAGCAATGAAGTTGATAGGGAAAATTTTTTTGCTTTATTAACTGAATATTCTTAGAATCAACTCTATGACATATGAAAATTACTTCGAATGTCACATCTTCCACCTTAATTCAGGCAATTCTAAATCAATCATATGATTTCCTAAGTCCAGACTTTTTGATAAAAGACAAGGTCAAATCAAACCTTTGGTCAAGTAACTAGCAAGATCCCAATCAGGCAGCTCCTATGGCCAACAAGGAAATTGTTCAAAACCAATTCCTCAATTTCAGTTAAATACCAAGACGCATACGAATTGAGAAGAATATAATCTTCACAACCAAACGAACTCTTCCACAGCATAAATCTTAACATTCTTTACCACCAAACACCTCCAAATAGCCATCTTTTCTATAGCATTTTGTTTCAGCTATATACAGTAGTACCTAGAAATACTGCAGACACATCAGCACTACCCATTCTCACTGTGGAAACAACCACACACGTAGTCATTTTCCTATTTGTATGCACATATAAAAACATGGACATACAAATGAGTTCCATGCTTTCTTGTGGAACTCCATTTTTCCAAAGAAAGCTCGCATTCAGAATTTTCATTTCGAGGCTGTCAGAATTTCTGGTTTCATCACTAAATAGCCATCTTCTCTATAGCATTTTGTTTCAGCTATATTCAGTAGTAACTAGAAATACTGCAGACACATCAGCACTACCTATTCCCACTGTGGAAACAACCACACATGTAGTCATTTTCCTATTTGTATGCACATATAAAAACATGGACATACAAATGAGTTCCATGCTTTCTTGTGGAACTCCATTTTTCCAAAGAAAGTTCGCATTCAGAATTTTCACTTGGAGGCTGTCAGAACTTCTGGTTTCATCACTAACTGCGGACAAAGAAATTCAATAGAGAACTAAATAACATGAACAATATTTCAAAACTTGGCACTTCAATAACTTCCGGACCATAACAGAAGACAAAGAAATCTTCCCGGGGAAAAGTCGCATAGAACTTCCCTCGAACCAAGCGTTGTCAAAGAGCCTAACGGATATTAGGGTTTCCCTGGCACGGACATATAGTGAGGGAGACTAATTCAATTCAATTTCCTCGAACACAATCACCCCAAGGTTATTGATACCCGCAACAAACCAAATCAGTTACCCGGGAAATCAAAAAATTTCCAGAGAGTCAATCATAACGCTCAGAGAAAAAAAAAAAAATGAAAGAGCTCTATCTGAGAAACAAAAAAAAAACAAAAAAAAAAAGAAAGGGCGGGAGGAGAGAGAGAGAGAGAGAGAGAGAGAGAGAGAGAGAGAGAGGGCTAGGAAACCTTGAGGTCAATGTTCGATCGATTAGTGAGGGAAGGCGCGAAATCAGGATCCTTGAGGATATTCTTCCACTTTCCCGGGCCGTGCTTGGCAACTCCCGCCAGCAGCGCCTCCTCCTCCTCCGCCGTCCACTTCTGCTTCTGATTTCCCATTCTATCCTTTCTCCCGCCTCTCTGTGTGAACACACTTCTATATGTCCATATATGAAACCAAACTTCCGTCGGCTTTTCTGCTGTCCATTTTCTTGGCCTGTTTCAATTCTCACAGGAGAAAAAGGACAGAGCGAAGCCACCTGTGTCTCTCTCGCCTGACTTCTATCCCTCTCCTCCTCTTAAACTATTTATTTATTTATTTTTGTTTTCCTAATTTTTTTTAGTTTAAAATACAGTCAAATATTATTTAGTTTAGTTCTCAAATCTTAATCGAAATACTACCAAGAAAATAGTAAATTCAAATATTATAAAAATAGTGAATTCATAAATTATTTGATTTTGTTGTCAAAATTTGATTAAAATACTATAAAAAAATATCAATTCGTTTAATTTAATTCATAATTTATATAATAAAAATAAAAAAAATCGTTTCTCGTATAATTATCAATGTATTAATAGAAGATTTAAAAGCTACTGTAACTCATTACTTTATCGAGTGTAACTTTAAATTGAAAAATTATTTAAAATATTGTCAAAATATCAGTATCGTTAATTTAATAGTCAAACGTATAATAAGTTAATTTATAATTTTTAATATTATATTTGAATTCAATATTTATTTTAACTTATGTTTGTGATGATATAATTTTTTTAAAAAAATTCATAAATTAAAAATTCATACAACAAAATAATAAGATATACTAGACATAAATTATGAGTTATTTTAATAAAACTTTATCAAATCTCAATCCTAATTGAAATTAATAATGTTTAAAAAATATAATAAAATAAAATTATTTTTTAAAAAATATTCATTTTAACTTTAAAATCGAATCAAACTCCATTATTAATCTATCATCTATCTAATTTATTTTCATTTTGAATTAAGTACTTTTAAGTTAATATATTGAACTTACACAAGATAAAAAGTTTAAAGTTTTTTTAATATGGATGATACAATTACCAAGGTAAAATTAATATGTAATGTTAATTTGTTTAAAATATATTTAAGAAAATTAAAAATTAAAAATGTTAATTTTAAATTTGAACATTTTATGACTATGTCACTTAAATTCATAATTATTTATTCAAGTATAAATTTATTTTAAAACTATATAAAATATAACATTTTTATGCTATTTCAAGTTATATTACAAAAAACTAACTCATGTAATATTTAATTTATAAATTTTAAAAACATAGCGAATAAAAAATTATTATTTTTAATTAAAATTTTAAGGATAATATAAAATATATCATGAATAAAAATAATTTTATAAATTTAGAATCTAATTATAGCAAAATAAAATAAAATTAAGAGGACAAATATTTCAGGTGACAAAATAGTAATTCGTGCTAAATTATGGTATTAAAAAATTGAAATTGATAGTTTGTTTTTATGCCGTCACCGTTACCGTGAAGCAGAGTGCTGCTTAATAAGTAAAAGCCGAACTGCCGAAGCTTGGCGTCGCGGCCTGCACCGCAACAGTTTCCGTTTTCCAAAATCTGAACCAATTTCTGTTGATTCATGTCTGTGTCGCTGGCTCCCATCACCCGAACTCTCAATCGGAGTCACGGCCATGTCATTCACCGTCACTTTCTCACTTCCCTCCATCTCTTCTTCTCCTCAAGGCCAGTCAAAAATACTCAAACAACTTCTCGGTCTCAGCAACCCCAGTTTCAGAAGCTTCCTCCTCAAGCGCCAGCCTTCTCATATTCAATCGCCTTTTCCTCTATTTGCTTCTAGAAAAACCACCTCCAACATCTCTCAGGTTCCTTCTCTATATGTGTGTATGTATATATGTATTCGTGTTTGTGTACATATTGATTTGCGATTTCTATTTTTTTGTGTAGAGGAATAATGATCTTGTTGATGATCCACGCAGTTGGAGCCATTCGATCGCGCCAGACTACCATGAGGATGACGAAGACGAGGACGTCGATGATGATGAGGAAGAAGATAGGAGTTTGGATCTGCTAGTTAGATTCGTTCAAAATGTGTTCAAGAAGATCTCCAAAAGAGCAAGGAGAGCCGCACGGTCAGTTCTGCCTCCTTCCATATCTACGAAACTGGTAAAATACTTATTTTTCCTTGGCTATTTTAGTAGTTTAATGCTTGAAATTTTGAAATTGAAATTGGTATAGCATGAGCTCCAATGTGTTTCAATGTCGTGTTTGTTTGAAGTAGGTGGGTTTTACGGTGAACGGGGTCCTGATACTAGCGTTTCTGTGGGTCTTGAAGGCGTTTCTCGAGGTAATATTTTTTTGTCCGACTATTTTTGCTTTGGAAGGGACCTGAAGGACCAAGCAGGCTTGAGAATGAATTTGCGGTTATTCTAATCCATTGGAGTTTCGTGAATTTATAATTGAACGTTTGTCTTCAATGCTAATAGGGAATTTTGAGTCAAAATTGTTTTGTCCTTTAACTGTTAAATTGCACTAATCTAAAATGGATTCTTCATTTTACCAATAATAATCCATGTTTAATTATGTGTTCTCGCATGGACACAATTAGTCTGATATCTCTTGTTGATTGAAGCACAATCTCGTAATAATCTGAAAAATTAGAATAGGGCATAGATTACCCTGTAACTTTGTGGTGTGACTATCAAATAAAATGTCAATTTTAAATAATTGATTAGGTGATGAATTATTATAAGAGCTTAAGTGACACAGAAATTGCTTAATTTTGCTAGTTATATTGTAACAAACTCCCTCATGTATAGCAGGATGATGGCATAATATGTGAACTTCTTTTTAGAAATAAAGCATAATATATGGGCATGCAAACCATATGAATGCACAAGTCATTAGATTCAATGGTAAAATGCATGAACATCCAATTATGGAAAAGGAATGAATACGGTTGAGGTGGGGCTTCAACATTTGAACTTGAACCCACAATTTTAATTTTGGTACTATATTAAATATTTTGGTTGGGTGATTATTGTTCTAAGAACTTGAGGTAGAAAGTCATTAATTAGCAGCTATTTCCTAGTCATAAAGTTCCATAGAAAGTATCATTTGGTTAATTGGGAGGAGGTCAAAAAACCGATTCATAGTGGTGGCTTGAGGATAAGATCTCAAATTCAACATGAATTTGGCTCTTTAAAGAAAATGGCTATGGAAGTTTTTGAATGAGGATTACAAGCTGTGGAGAAAATTGTGCTGTACTGGGGCCAGCTCTAGGCCTCATGGACGAGGCTTGTGGAAGAATATAATGAGACAATGGCCGAGGTTCCTTAGCTGCATCAAGTGGAATATGGGGAAAGGGGACAAAATCAGATTCTGGTTTAACAAATGGATTGGCGATGACAGATTGCAGAACAGGTTTCCCAGAATTTTTTAGATTGCTCATTCGAAATTGATGGTGGTGGCATAAGCATGTCGGATTTGCAATGATTGTGTTGAATGGTCTGTTAGAGTGAATAGATATTTAAATTATTGGGAAATTAAAGAGTTTGAAGCGCTTTTGTCAATTTTGGAAAAGCAGAATGTGAAAGAGGGCTCGGATCAGGTCTTCTGGAAATTAGAAAAAAGGGGAAACTTTTTTGTCCAGTCATACTACAGATTCCTGTTTGGTGGGGATGCGGAAGACATTGGGGATTTCCCCTTTAAGCAAATTTGGAATTCTAAAGTTCCTCCAAGAGTGGTTTTTTTTTGCTTGGGAAGCATGTAGGGAAAGCATTCTCACCATAGATAAATTAAGGGGGAGGGGGCAGATTATTGTTAATAGATGTTATTTTTGTATGTGTGCTGAGGAAACTTGCCATCAATTACTTTTATGGTGCCCCGTGGCTTATAATTTATGGGGTACGATTTATGAGCTGCTGGGGATTAATTGGGTTATGGCTGGGAATGTTAGGGGAGAAATTTGGGCTTGGGATGGGCTAAATATCAGTAGCAATGTTACTACTTTGGTTCAATTGACCATTTTTTGGGTTCTTTGGAAAGAAAAAAGTACTAGAGCATTTGAAGGAAAAGAAATAGGGTTGTATAAAAATTAAGAGATATGTGGATTAACTATTTTGGAATAAAGCTTGTTAGGGCATGATATTTTGAGTGATGAGGATTTTGGAAATGTCATTGACATGCTAACTACACACTATAAATCTTTTGTAAATAGGTTGGTACCCCCTTTTTTTGGTACTGTGTTAATATACTCTTTACATTTTTACTTAAAAAAAAAAAAGTTCCATCTCTTTTCAGTGAAAATTAATTTGGAAGTAGTAAAATGGAATATGATATGTATAATTATGGTTTTTGCAATCCGTTGGAGGGTACTTTTAGACTGCTCATCCCTTTTTGGATAACAATGGGATGATACCAGTTAATTCCTCTTTTTGGGGAATAAAATGCAGACAGTACCTGTATTTGGGTGTATGGTCCAAATTTTTGTTTCAATGAACGTCTTAAGCTGCAGTTATAGGCATGTGATTTGTCACTTCTTAAATTTTTAGAAATGCATTTTACATTTTGTGCACCATTTGGCCCTTTTGCAATTTAAAACTTCGTAAAGTACTACTATCCTTGTTTGCAATGAGTACTTTGCAAACCAAGTTCATTTAGTAGGATGTTTTGTTATTTTTGTCTCTAATTTTCTGCAGATTTTGTGTTATATCTAGGTGGTGTGCACTCTTGGAAGCATCGTATTTGTAAGCATATTACTTATACGTGGTATATGGACGGGCATAACCTATTTACAAGAAAGTCGTAACTATAGGAGCAATGAATTTAATGATGAACACCATGCATGGTCCAGGGCACAGCCTGTGCCTTGATATGTGCACTCTGAAGCAGAAGCATGCAATCTGTCCAAACACAAAAAATGGCAACCTTTAGTATTTTGATCAAGGAAGAGAAGAAAATGACACCCAAAAAGGTTTTAATCATTGGAAATAACCATTTACTGCAAGTTTGAGGGATTTAATGGTATGAGATAGCTTCCCATATGAATTTCTGGAACAAGATATTCTCATGTAGTATCCATGGAAAACTAGTAATAAAAGCTGGGGAAAGCTTTAGTTGTTTGCATACACCACAATTCTTCATGGAAAAACACCTGTTATAAGTCATGAGAGTACCTTAAATGTACCATAGATATGATATGCCTAAGTTAAGCTTGTCTACAACAACAGCATCAGATATATACATTCTTATCCTTTCTTCAACATTTTGTTGTCACTGTGCTTCTGCAATTACTATTTTTTTTATCAATGCTTTGGTTTCATGATGCTGTCTTGTCTTCATTTTGGATGGAGTATCTTGCTGTAGAGTACATTGTCATTCTCACCTAATTTTTTATTCTTAGTTTCGTATTTTGTCCTATTACTGAGAATTAGAATTTAACTTTCATATTTCATCTCATCCCACCTTAAAAAGAAATTAGATGAGTGAATGTGAGAGCAAACATAAGAGTCAAGGGCCATCCATGCTTGAGGATAATTATAATTCTGTCGGTGGTGTTTGAGTATAGCTGTAATCATATTGTTGATGACTGAGTATAAATGGGATACTTGATTCTTTTGTAATATGAGCTTGATCCTGTAAAACAAAATCATTTAAAAAAAAATTTCCTTCAGAAAATATTATTATTACAGGCAACCAAGCTTTAGGTTCCATTGTCACGATATAGGAAAAAAACGAAAAGAAAAACCAGTCCAATGGAGAGTAAAACAGAAATCGCAGAGAGAAAAGGGTAAAGATCAAGAAATAGAACTGAAGGGCTTGTAAGAATGCAAGCCAACAATGAGGCCTTCAATAGAGGCAACAAAAGCTAATGCAGAGATGAGGAAGCAAATGGTGCTCAAGACCGTAAGAGCTATCCAGTGGGTAGAATACTTTTGAACCTTAGCCTGTGAAAAATGCATCTTGATGGGAAAATAGACAGTCAATGGCCAGAATGTGAAGGCTCCAATCAGACCCAAAACGTTATTGAAGAAGGGAAATATCATGGCCATTAGAGCTGTGAATATCACGTAACCTGTCCTCCAAAACAATCTGAACATGTTCACATTCTGATTTCCAAACCCAGGAATATTCACTGAATAACCTTTTGTTATAAGATTGCTGTCTGGTCGCAGTTTGCTGCACCAGTTTTCTACTAGCCTGTACACTGGTTGGCTGAATACCTGACAGACATCACAAAAATTTTAATTTCTTCTTCTTCAATCAATTCTTGTTTGCTTCTAGTTTTAACTATTGTTGTGAACAGATTAACGATTAGTTTTTACCTGATAAGCTCCCACCAGATGAACAACAACACACATGTTGGCGAAGTCCAAAAGCCAGAAAGGTTCATAGAAACCAAACCCAGTTAGGAAATTGCCCGGTGATTCATTCCCAAACGCAGCATATCCCAAAATCCCGCACAACATGTAGAACATTGTCGTAACTGACACACTAATGGTCGATATCTTTCTCATTACTTTATTCTCAGCTGGCTTTGATTTTAGTGTGTCCTACAAATCCACCCAACAAAGTTATGTTTGATATACTAAATTTCTTTTTGTTGAAATTTAGATATAGTTAAAAATAGATACCATAACACTCTCGTAAAAGAGGTAATGACTTGAGTTTGAATACTAACTTTATTCCAGTTTCAGAAGGAAAAAAATTCCCTATTACATAACTTGAAATTTGAAAAGACTGATTTATAGTTTGAAAGAAGATTGAACTTGCCTGGATCTCGATGAGAATAACAGAGAAAGAATAGGCAAAGGCAATGTTACCAAGAGCCTGTAATAAATTCCAAATCTTCTCTGCCTTTGTCACATCCACTCCAACTACTGTTCCTGTGATACTAGACTTAACAGGCTTCCCTTCTTCAAGACACAAAATCGAATTCACAAACTTAGTACATTTCTATATGGTTAGTAAATACAATTTAATATTGACCTCTTTTTTTTAAAAAAAATTATATTATAAAAGAGTTATTTCTCATGTTTTAATCCCTCTGGGTATATCTGTATATGATGAACTTTGTTATGGTTAGTAATGAACCTGCAATTTTGGCAATGGAGAGGCCGAGGCCTATTAAGGAATAAGCAAAAGACATGATTGCAGCAACCACAGAGAGGCCTGCAAGTTTATGAAAGTTGGGAATTTGGCTTAATATTATCTCTGCAACTGCGAAGATGATCACGAACAAGGTGTTCGACGATTCACATACTGCATTATGACCGTGCTTGTGAAAGCAATTGGCTCTTCTGATCGCCCTGTTAAACAAATTACATACGGAAATCACACACGTGTATAAATACATAACTGTTCTTTTAGATAACGTTGCTCAAATATGTGCTTCGAGTTAGTGATCTCAAGATCGTTAAATGTGATTCCCTACCTGTCCTCATCATCTCTAGAGTTAGGTTGGAGGTTACCTCCATAGTAATGTGTGTACATACAATATGGGTTTACGCTTATCAATAGTACTTACGACATCTATGCTTATCAATAGTACTTACGACATGCTAATAGATGAAGTGATTGTATATCCGATGGTCGATCCGATTAGATTTGCGTATTGAGCAAGTCCACATAACTTGGCTTGATACTCTCCTACAAAAATAAAATTAAAAAAATAAAAAAAACATTTTCATTTAATATATTCCGTTAATTATTTAATAATTAATTAAAAAAAGAACAAAAAAAAAAAAATTGGGAGTACCTAAAATGGTTTGGACTGCTTGGACATAAGTGTGGTTTCTATTGCCGGTAACAGGGTCAGGATACCTGTAAGCATCAGCTAATAAACCGGCAGTAAACCAAGTGACAAGGGAGAAGATGAAAAGACTAAAAGGCCCTCCAATCCACCCTAACTGAGCCATTGCCCATGCCAGTGACAGCACTCCAGATCCTATCACTGCTGTTATTACATGCGCTGTTCCGGACATCAATGTTCCTATTCCACATTTTCGAATGTCATATGAGCTTGAGATTAACATAATATTTTCATAAACATAATTAACGATTAATATTAAAATTAATGAAATTTTCACATATAAAATCGAACACAATTTTATAAAAAAGTAATTACTTATTTCTTGAGAAGAGATGGGAAAACATCGATCTTGCGTTTATTTTACTTTTTATTTTAAAAAAAAAAAATAAATATTGAACTAATTTGATAGATTAATATTTTAATTTAAGCATAAAAACGAAGATATATGTTTAATTAACACGTGAATATTGTATTAAAAACTTTGATAATTATATGATAATTACTTTAGAGTAAAATTACTTAACTATATGACATAATTATTATGAGAGAATTTTTAAAATTAAAAAAGTAATTGAAAAGTATCAGTAAATGTAATCAAATCCAATGTACTGAAAAAAAAAAACAACAACAATATAATTATTATGAGAGGTGAAAATACAGACATACGACAACCATGGATACTGTCGGAGCCACAGAAACCGAGAAGGGACACGGCTCTGTGGCTCGGGACCATTGAACGCGATAAACATCAACAGTTGGTTTTTGAATATCGAAACAAAAAAATCGATAGAAGAAAGGAGAATAGATTCGTACCGGTTCTTTTTAATCTTCCATCGTCGTCGTAAATGTTGGAACAAGAGGAATCAGTGTGTTGTATGGAGAAGCTCATCTTGTTTTCGAGGTCGGAGGAGGCCATTTTTGAGTAGCAGAAGAACAGAGAGAGAGAGAGAGAGAGAGAGAGAGGTAAATCAGAGTAGATTTTTTTTTTTTTGTGTGTGTGTGCCGAGAGAAAAAAAAAATCGTACGAAGAAGAAGAGTAATGAATTGGATTCTTATAGGAAAGATTTATAGTTGAATTGGACAAAATTTAGGGAAAACAAGAAAACGAAAAACGAAGCAACTGCGCAGGTGAAATAACGATGGCAGCCATAAATGCAAAAAAGCTCCTGCGTTTGGAAGCAAACTCATTTATTGGAAGGTGAGTAAGCTAGATTGTATTCTTATATGTATATGTATATATATATATATATTCAAACCATATAATTATTTACCATCCTTTTATAGACACGAAACGCTTGTATTACATGATTACATAACCTTTTCTCTCTCTTTTTTATTTTTTGGTTAGTGTCTATCCATTGGGTACTAATATTATTAATTACTATATGTAGAGATTTGATTATATTTCAAAATTTTATGTATGGTATCCAGCATTAATGGCTTCTTTTGTGATAACATTCAAAAAAATTTGTAAAACAGCGACGGATTCATGGCACACAGGTGAGAATATATGGATATAAAATATTGTCTGTATTCAAATGAAAAACAGAAGACTTTTTTAGTTATGTAAAATAGTTACTAAAATATAAACAGTGCCTACTCAATACTATATATATATATATCATATACATAATACTTATGTTATGCAATTAAACATTTTAACTTTTTTGTTAAAAATTAAAAAAAAAAAAATTGCTAAAAGAATATCAAAAACTAAATTACAATTTCAATGTTTATTTGCACCATTTTTGTAGCGGTAATTAATATTATACCACTTATTACAATTTATTATTATGTTTGTGAAACTATAGTGATCAAATGAATTGAATTTTAATTAATTTTTTATATTTATAAACAAAGAAAATATATTCTATAATGATTAAATTCTCTTAATTAAGATAGTCACAATGAATTAAAAAATTCAACATATTATGTTATATCTTTTAAAAAAAATTATATTATTATAAAGTTATATGATAACTAATAAGTAATGAAATGATATGCAACATAATTTCTACAATATAATGACTAACTGATTCCAATCTCCGTTTTTTTTTTTAAATTTAACCTCAAGATGAAGAGTTGCTGCCATCATCCGAATCTAAGAATTTTCATAAACGTTGAACCAGCTATAAAATTTCAAATAAATTCAAAAAAAGAGAAGATCAATTGTTCTAAGCTTACCCTTAATTTTGGATTGACCCAAATGTTTGCTTATAGGATTTACACAAGGAAAGAATTAACAAAGACTATAATAATATGCTACAGTAAGCTATATTTTAAGTCTTTAATTAGCTTTATGTAAAAGCATAATGTCTATAATTCAATTTACAAGAGGGGCTGCTTGAGATATCCTTTCATCTTCGAGGAGAGCATACGGATCAATATACTGCGGTGGTGCACTCGGAGTGTTGCTTGCGTCATGAACGAATGCTGGTCCAAAGTACTGTTAAGGGGAAAGTAGAAAAGGAGTTGATAACCATCATGACTATATGGTAAAATATAATCATCAAAACGGGGTATAGACTATTCTTACGCATACAGAATAGCAGAAAAAATTAGGACTTGTTAGCTATGGTAAAACATCTCAGAAGGTTTTTCCCCTTTCTTATAGGTGAAATGAGTAGATAAGCTAGATTTCGCGATCCCTGTTCAGAATAATGGTAAACAGGAATACACACTCAGCCTGTGTCTAAACTTTAACTATAGCCTTCCTTTTCTTTGGTTGGTTAGTGGAAAAAGTGGGATAGATCAGGCAGACGACAGAAAAATTCAATTTCCACAAATTAATATCCAAGATGAACTACACCCACTTGAGGGCCATGACGGTCTTACCACCTGAGGGTTTTTGGAACATAAATAGTGAGATTAAACATTTCAATGTCTTCATCCTACAGAACGGCTGTCTAGTATATTTCACATGCAACAGAAAAGTAACATATTTGGCACTGATTCATGCTACTGAGAAATGTCTGCAAAATTAAATAATTTAGTTCATCAGAGACATGAAAGCAAGCTTACAAGGTAGAGGGCAGAAAAGAATGACACAGTTAAGACTATCAACGGCCAAAATCCTAAGAAGAATGTCCCTCCAAGTGTCACCAAAAGTTTAGCACGGGGGACTAAACCCTGCAACAAACAAAAATGTTATGTCCATATCCTTCCACAGGCACTCAATTGCATGCAAGCAAAAAGTAAAAATCAAAGAAGATAATTTTCAATCAATCGGACACAATACTTGAAGGAAAATACTTAAAAAGAAAAACCTTCAAAGGAGTAGGTAGAAAAAGTTGGCCACACAACTCGTTTTGCTCTCTGTCAAAAACCATAGTACAATTTGTAACAACATATTATTTGATATCAATACAATTCCAATGATAATAAAATATTATTTCAGATTTTTCTCAAGATCAGTTTTTGAATTTAGATATAATAAATATGAATGTCTCCAAGTAAACTAAAGAGATGAATCACACTAATAAAGTCTGGCAATTAACTACTGTGAGTAAACAAGTTATAAATTAAAATGACTAGGCATCAACTGACCCAACAATACTTAAGCAATTAACAACTGTGACTAATCATGTTATCATGGTAAGCAAAAAGATTTCCATTACTGGATAAATATTTTTGAAGATACAGAAGTATGAGATCAAATGTAAAACCAACTACTTGTGAAGTCTAACACACTTGGCTTTTGGGCCGAGTGATACCTCTCCCACCTTCACAAGTTTGGATGCCCGGGATAGTAAGTCCCTCAAAAATGGGCTCAAAGTAACAAAATGGTGCCACTACGCAAAAGAATATACAAAGAAGCAAGAAGTCTATAAAAGGAAGGGAATACCTAAAAATATAGATGGACAATGCAAATTTAAATTAACATTTTGAAAGTGCTCCCTACTTCATGGAATTTGTTTATTTGTTTCTTAAGAATCTTGCTTTTGTTAAAGACTGTATAACTGGGCAGCTAACTGGCCAAATATATTGAATTAAAGACTAAATATGAGTAAACATAAAAAGGTAAAGAATAGTTAAAATATCTGTTAAAGAATATTATGCTTTTTGAGTTCCTGAGGATGAAATGGACATTTCATAAAGATGACTATTAAGTCTTTTAATGGATTAGTATTTAATTTTTTTCTCATTAAGTATGACATACAACTATTCAATCTTAAATTTAAAAATAATTACTTAAGAAAATCATGAAGACTGAAAGGAATATGGCCAAAAAAAGGACCATTACAGTTTTTGTGAAGTAAAGCATATGATATTTTCAACCCCAAGTTTTTTAGAAAAAAATATTTGATCTTAAAAATTATTAAATTCGTAGAGGAGAGAAATGTCAACCTCAAGGCCTTCGCTGTTCAATGCCATCGAGCGCTCCCTCTGATTAGATAAACTTGGATCAAATTCAGTTGACACTGCATTTCTTTTGGGAAAACTGCTAGTTTCTTCCCCAACTTTTGTCCCACCATCCACTTCATAGGTATTCCTTTTGGCATCTTCAAGTAATGAAGTGGGAGTCATCCCCCTTCTCTTCAATTCCTTCATGAATAATGACTCAGGAGGTTCTTCACCTGGAATGCAGAACCAGAAAATGAAGCATCCAATTGACTTTCAAAAATCAAATCAAATAATCACCAATCACAGTAGAATTCAGGGTGGAGTAACTAATTTGTGAACAGAAGATATGTTATCATGCGAAGCCCAGATATCTATTGGACAATTAACTACGAAATTCAAGAGTCGATAACACAATGGCCTTGAGCAAACCAGAAAACACTAACTTTGGGAATGTCCCTAACTTTATTCACATTTCCTTATTCCTGTATTGAGCCTTGAATTACAATTCCATGTTGCTTTAGCTGACATTAAAGTAGTAAATAAAATCCTCTAATCAAGATTTCATCTTTCATTTTTTCCATTTCTCCATTCATCCCTTTTCGTGTTAGCATGTGCTTGATTTACCATGTGAAATGAGGGGAATTGCAATTTGGCGGGAGGGGAATATGGCTGTAGGATATATAATTACATTATATTATTTGGTTTGCTTCTTAAAATGACAACTATATTGTTTGGTTAATATGAATAACAGTGAAGTACATTATTAAAACACTAAAATAGCACTAGACATGATATTAACTTAAACATCTGCTCAATACCTTCTTTAATGAAAAGAAATTGAAATAAGTCTTTAAAAATGAAAAGCTTTTGAAAATGAAGATATCTGTCAAGATCAAATTTATTTAAAAAATTTAATCATGGATCTCTGAGGATTGGTTTGGCACAGGTGATCCTCTTGGCTTTGCTGTTTAATTAGGTGTTTAGACATCGTTTTCAGCAGCTTTGGAATCATCCCAAGTGTCACCTAACCTATGGCATTGAGATGCATTATCAACTCATTGGGAGACATTGCGACTGTAACCAGCTAAATCTCCCTTAAATCATGGGTTGACTTGGCAAAGACTGTCACACTGCAGTCTGTTACCACTTGAAATGGCCAACATACAGCCAGATCTGGTGATAGTGGTGGGGAGGTGACTTTTTGAGTTTGTCTTCCAGTGTTACAGTTCCAGACGTTGTAATTTTGAGAATATGAAAGAGTAAAATTGTCTTTAAAATTCCAATTCACGAGGTAGTCGTAGTGAATGGCCATTCCTTGTTTGAAAGAATTGCAGTCCGTCTAAATGCTTGTTAACCCCCAAACCAAAGATAGTAGTAACTATTACCCATATATGGTCTATTCAATCAACCTAACAGGCTATCACTGTTTTATGCTTTCAGATTCCAAATTCCACTGTCCCTGAGTAGCAATTCTCTAATAAATCGAGCATTTATTACGGACCTAAAAGCTAAAACATCCTATAAACTTTTCCTCTAACAAATAGCAAGTTACCCTTTAATACAAAACTAAAAGCAACTTCGTTCGTAGTACACAGCTTACTTCAAGCCATTAACTGAGACTACTAATAAAGTACCGAAAACGAAAATACTTACAACATTCAAAGCAAAAGGCGTACTAACAGAGAAATAACTCCTTACCATTAGCTTGATTATCACCTTGTTGAGCAGCGCAACGAATCCTATCGAACCTCGTAGAGACAGAGTACCTCGAGTTGCCACAAGTTCTAAACACGACATTCCTTTTCCTAGAATCCGATTCCGAGAAAATAAATGACGATTTTCCGGGAAAATTGGACTGCGAAACAGAAAGAGGACAAACCGTGGACTTCAAAACCTGTAAAGGAACCATTTCTTTTAACTATTACTGTTTAATTTTCGTCCTCCTGGGGCATTAGTGAGAACAAAATTTCAGAATTTTCATTCTCGAAATCAAATTCTTTAGTTTCCTTTTAAAGAAATAAAGGCAAAGAACGATTCAGTTTTTTCTTCTTCTTAGTTTGTTGGAGAATGATAGCGAAGTATCTTCGAAGCAAGAACAAGCAGAAAACTAACTCGCGGACTTGGTCCTTGGAGAGACGTGGAGGTGATACCTATTACTGTCGCCGTCTCGGCGTATTTTAGTCATACAACTACATATCTTGCTAACGTGTACCGGAATTTGCAGAGTCGTCTGCTCGTGTGGCTATAATTGCCGTGACGTCGTTTCTCTAACTCTCATTACTTTAAAAAAAAAATTACATAAAATACCCTAAACTATTTTTATATTTATTTTATATAATTTCTATAAGGTTATTTATAAAACAAAATAAATAATAAACTTAATAACCCAATATAATATTAATATTAAATTAAATAAAAATTTAAATATTCAAGAATATATGAGCCAGGTGAAATAAGTTATTTTGGATAAATATTATTAAATTCCATGGAATAAGTACAAACAAAAATATAGAATGAAAATTATATAAAAATAATTTATGTGGCTCATATTTTATTTATTTTTTAATTTTTAGAAGCATATGATTGGATATAATTAATTAAAAAATAAATAAATAAATAAATGCACTGCAGAAGGTGGCGAATATATTATTCTCGAACTTTGTTGTTATTATAATAATTGCTGCTTACAGGTAATTTGCTGCCTCACGTGATTCAGGATCTTATCGCACCATGTTTTCAACTCATGAAAATTAAAATTAATTTGTAATTAAGACAATTAATTAGTATCAAACCCCGTTAATTAATTAATTAATATTTATAATTTTATAAAAATTTAAAAAATTAAAATTTTATTTTATTAATGTGTTTATAAATTTGTAACGAGTAAAATATATTAAATTTTGATAATTTTATTATTTTTTAATGAAGGGTAATTATAATAATTTTAAATTTTAAAATATTTTTTTCTTAAGAAAGAAAAAATAATTACAAGAACATGACAAAAATTTTCAAATATTCCGCACGTTTAAAACACGTTTAATATTATATATATATATATATATTCTTTGTTATAGAAGTGAATTCAAAAAAATCAAGTGGGCAAGAGTTATATATGGTGTGTTATATATCATTCTGAGTGGCAATAGGTTAGATTTTGTTCTTATACACCATTTTGCTGCTTCTTTTTTCACCATTATCATTCTAGCATCAAGCTTAACTAATGCAATCATGAAGTTAAGCTTGTAATTTAATATTGAAAATAAGGTAATTAAAATTCAAACCCACATAACATAATTTAATATTACATTTAATACTTGAATAGAACACGTTTTCAACAGTACTAGCAAGCAACGAATGCATATTCTTCGAGTGACAAATGAAGCCAAAATCACCTAAAGGCTAATCTAATAAACCAACAAGAGCAGTTACGGCAGAGCAAGAACAAGAACCATATATAAAAATATACTTCATCAGGCTGTGCACTCTCTCCTTCCCTGGACTCTAATTTCACTTCTCAGCTTCAACACGTACATACACGTAATAAATATGTATGTACATCTTCTTACATAATAGTCTTTATCTGGATTGATTGGAAGGCTTTTGGTGTTGCATCAGTCGGAGTCAAATCTGAGACCACCAAGACAGCATCTCCTTGTTTCACCACCCCCTTTGATTTCATAAGATCGATGGAATTCGAGATGTTAGCTTCCATGTCGCTTGACAAACCAGTGAAGAAGGGAATAACTCCCCATTGCAAATTAAGGGCCATCCGAGTGCTGTTCTCGTTAGTAAACGCGAAAATTGGAGGGTACGGGCGGTTTCGGGACAGGAGTGATGCCATATGTCCATGCTTGGTGTACACGAAAATGGCATCCACACCAAGCTTGTTTGCTGCAAATAAAGCAAACGGGAAATTAGTGAACAACATTTGCAGGCTTAAATACTTTTGGGCCTTCAAGTCATTCTATTGACAGAAAAATGTGCTGCATTTCCGATCAAACTTATGTCACATGTATGCTTAGTTGGAAATGAGTTGTTTGGAATTGCTGAAAGAAAATGTTCGAGTACTAGGAGCTTATGAGAGAGTTTCTAGTACACTTGAGGAAACTTTGAGTTTAGATTTGCAGGTTGGATATTCAGATATGTTTTTGTCCAATGTGATAGATTAAGCAAGCAAATTAAGACACAAAAAGTCAAGAGAATTACGAAGTTTGTTTAAGGTGACCTACCCTACTAGATTAATTAAATCTGGATTCAATATCAAATTTTCTTGGAGATTATAGTTGTCTTTAGCATCCTACCCCAAAAATACCTTATGAATGAAAAGTCCTTATTTGCTTGTGAAATTAAAATATATCACAACATATGTTGTTTCCGAAAGTTGGAGATTTAGGTGATCAATGAATGTAGAGCAGAACTGACCCATTTCAACAGCACAGTTACATATCTGCTCAGAAATGCGGTCAGCCAGAGATTCACCAAGTTGACACTGATCAAAGAGAGGCTGACAATTTTCCTCACGGCTCCACAGTTCCATCCGACTGCTGGTCATTTGCAAAACAGAGAGAGCCTTATGTCCATAAGATCCAATTGCTGACTCACCAGACAACATAAGAGCATCCGCGTACTGCCGAACTGCTTCAGAAACATCTGCCACCTGGTCATATCAAATAACATAGTTACTGAAACAAAAGATTCCATCTCCTCCAGAAGTCCAGTTCCTCACTGTGCTGCCATATGGACAATGTCCTTGCTAAAAGCTGTAATAATTATAGTATAGAAATACCTCTGCTCTTGTTGGCGTTGGGTATTCAACCATTGACTCAAGAAGTTGGGAAGCAACAATAACAGGCTTGTTTAGTTTCCTGCAAACATAAGTTATTTCCTCTTGAACTGTCGGAATCTGCTCAAGTGGGATTTCTACACCAAGGTCACCCCGAGCAACCATAATTCCATCGCATGCACGCACAATTTCTTCCAATTTCTGAAGAGATTCCAAGCTCTCAAGCTTGGCTAATACTCTTATAGATCTGCAATGACAGTGATTGACATGTCTACATTTAGATTCCAACATTACAACTTAATTTACTTTTAGCATCCCACTCGACCACAAAAAGATTAGTTAAACCCAAAGTTGTAGGGGTCCAATCACATAAACTTTTTACTGGACACTCAGTTTGACACCCCCTTTCAGCTCTTAGGTATATAACAACTTACTCTCGAGTTTCAGGTCCATGAACACAGTTACGCTCTAGCAGATGGAGTATGCTTTAAATCAACCACCCCATAAAGCATAAAAAAAGTCGTGATAGAAGTTGTTAGATGGACCCGGTGGTTTTGAGCCAGTAAATTGCAGGATAAAGGGAAATATAACAGTCCTAACTGTTAAGGCACTTCCACCTAGCTAGGGACGAAGAATAAGGGCTCCATAGAGTCCTTAGTTACTACAATGCAGTCGAGTGAGTCATGATCAAAGTGGATGACATTAGTACTTAAGGCTTTATATTAGCCTCCATGTGCAGCATAGGAAAATTTCGGTCAGTTAGAAGCAATGCATTGTCCCTTTAAGTACTGATATATCAAACTATTCAAGTGAGTAGAATAGATGAACTGTTATATCCACTTACTCGGTTGATTTGGACAAAAGGTAGTCCTTCAGATGCTTGATTGAATCAGCATCATTTACAAATGACAAGGCTATAAAATCTACACCTTCTGAAATTCCAAACTCTATATCTGCCCAATCCTGCAAATCAGATGACATCAACTGACGAACATCATAAAGAGTTTCCTTAATAGTTAGCATTGTTCCAGATCATCAACAGAAACATACATGATGGGTTACGTTATGAACTCGGCACTCAGAACTTCTGCAGAAATGACCCATTTTCCTTTCAGGGGAAAATGTTTAGTAAAATGCAAGATTCTCTAGCATTATCCTTATGTACTAGAGATAATGAAACAAACCCTTTAAGCAAAGGATTTCGTGCTGTTAAAATCAGATGCAATTTCTGAATGCAAGAAACAAGCAAATGAAATTAACCTTTACTGACAAAGTAGGGAGTTCATAATTCCTTTCTACAAGTTTCCCATTTCTCCAAAAGCTGAATTTAGCCCGTGGTAAGAAGATACCGGGATCAGTACACTTGCAACGCAAATCATTCCCAATTTTTTCAATCACTTCAAAGCTTGCCATCCCACCATCAATCACAAGTTCATCCCCAACCTCAATACCTGAAAACATTTCAGTTTAATCAATATAGAAAACAAAACCACCTCTAAATTTCTAGCCACTGTAAACAAACTCAACTTCTTTCACTCAATCAACAATTGCTTAACAGAAACACACCTTCAGAAAAACCTTCATAGTTTGCTTGAACTGTGAACGGACACGGTCCCTTGAGTTTTCGAGCAGTAAATAGCCAAATTGAACTTTCCTTATGACACAATTATTCAAAAGAGAAAAAGATGAAAACCCATCAAATTTTCATTATATTTCCAACATCGCCCTTAAACAAACACAAGATCTGTACACTTGATTTCATGGAGTTTCTTGTTCTATAAATCCTATTCCAAACGATTGAGAGTAGAAAAAGCAAAAGAAAATAAGAGCGTTTATAGCTAAATCACCTCAATTTTGATAGAAGATGAAGCACCATGATCAAGTACATGAATCTGACTACCTTCAGTGTCAATCATCACCGAAATGCAAAATCCTTTCTCCGCATTCAACTTCTTGATCTTCCTAATAACGTCCCGGTGCCATTCCTTTGTGCTGTGACACATATTTAACCTAGCCACATTCATGCCTCCCTTGGCCAACTTCTCCAATTCCTCCTCCGAGCAACACGCAGGCCCAATGGTGCACACCAGCTTCGTCTTCCTCATTCCCAAAAACCCTTTCTCCCTCAGCTCCCCCTCAGACACTGCATCCAACCCCAACTTACCTTCCAAGCCCTTCACCTCCTCCGCGCTTATCTCAGTTGCCGCTGCTCTCATTTTGGTTAGCTCTAGCTTCATTGCGCTCTTTTTACAGAAACTCCATTGTTTGTTGCAGAAAAACCCTGCGTTTGGGGTTTTCTCTTTTGGAATGATTAGGTTCCCGGCAAGAATTGAACTAGCAGCTGCTGCCATGGATTAACCAGGAGAAAAATAAAGATCAAGAACCAACTCTGTTAATACTTCCAGTAGTGATCAACTGATTTTTGTTAAGCATTCATACGTATAATTGCTTTTTTTGCATCGAAATCTCCGATGAGATTTGGGTTGTTTTCCGGTGGAGTTTACAAAGCGAAAAATCAAGACTTTCACACAGAATAATTTAATATACTACGAATCATACGGCACGTTGAAAATATTCTCAGACGAGAGTTTGAATATAATTCGAAATCCAATCGTTAATTTTATAATAAAAATATTATATGTATAATTATTTATTTTATTACTTAATATTATCTTGTAAATTATTTAATAAAAATTCATTAACTACTAAAATAACGCCTTTTTATTAGTGATTAATTATTTTTTAATTCACTAATTATTATTTTTTTATTAACGAGATTTAATGTATTGATAGAGAAATTATATTCACAATTTTATTTAAATTAAAATAATATTATTTCATGTTGCATAACGTACATCACGTGGCATTTTATGATCGTCCATGTAATTAATATCTTGTTTGGTTGAGAACATACAAATACCAGGAAAGGTCAATTTATATCTTATTATATATTATATACACATATATATGGATGACCATTTAATTAATTAAACCTACCCAAGTGGAAACATTATGAAATATAATAAATTATTATTTTTATTTTTTAATTATTTTATTTAGATAAATTTATATAAATTATAATTAAATTGTTTTTCGTTCGTGTACATTATAACTTGTTAAAATTAAATTTATTTAAATACGTTATAATTTATTTTTTATTTAAATACCTTTATATTAAATTTATTATAAATACTATTAGAGATTCTTGATTGATGATTTAAAGTAGTCTTAAAGAAAAATAATTTAAATATAATTTTTGTCAAATTCATGAAATAAATTTTACCTAATTCAGGATATTCCCTGCATTACCGAGCATATTCTTTGTACCTGTAATATTTGTATACAGCATTAGGTTCTGTTTTAATTTCTTTTTTTTTTTTTTTACTTATGTTAATTAATTTTAATATTAATTATCTAATTATATATCTATAGTTTCTAATATAAAATTTGATTTTTGAAGCAATATAATTACGAGTATTATAATTTTAATTTCAATAATTTAGTTTTTTTAAAAAAATAAATTTGATATAATAAATTAATTTTGTAGAATATACCATGATTTGATTGATTTAAAGATAATAAATTTTTTTATGTACGATTTCCACAATGGTATCAATAAGGATGGACCGTCTAAGTGGCTTAAAAAATTAATTAAAAATAAACAGTTAATTTTTTATAGATAAAAATAAAAATTAATTATACAAATTAATATAATTATACATGCATACATGAGATATGCACCCACTAATTTTTGTATAAGATAAATTAGTGATTGAATTAATCAAATCAATTAGTTGAGGCATAGAGCCGATAAGCCAAGAGGTTCCAAAGGGATATAAGTATATAATATACGGATAATGGGATAAGTGTATAACATATGGATAATGTTTTGCTAGGTAAAAATGTGTTATTATATTATAATTTATAGGAATTTAAAAAAATAAAAGGGTTAAAATATAATAAAAATGATAAAATATATTATATAAGTATTCCGGATACGATAAATTTCTTTTTATAGATATAATTAAATATTATTTTAACAAATTAATAATATCTGTAACGATTTCTTCTTCGTAGAGAAATATTATAATTTCGGTAAATTTTAATGAAAGAGGGAGTTGGCTAATTTTTTATTATTGTAAAAAATTGATCATACTATTCTAATTTCGATAAATAATACTAATATTTGTTCACTTAAAAAAATTATTGATACATCATACTTCATTTTGTATATACCTGTTGGTGGTAGAGTCATCCACTTATTTGAATAGTAGATATTTGTTAAGTTATCCTCTCGTTTGAATTGTCACCTTTGTGAACTAATTCTATATAGTAGCTTGTATGTACGAGAATTCCAAGTTTTGTTTATACCATATTATCTTGAGAATTAATATGAACTAACTTTGCTCGAGGGCAAAGAGTTTGTTATTTTAATTCTAAACAATTCGTAAAGAAATATAGACAAAATTGGATAGATTGTCTCGTAACTTACTCTTTATATCTAAATTGCATGCATTAAATTTATGAATAGATGTTCGATTGTCTTTTTAGCAATTTTATGTATACTTCTTGTGTAATATAACTTAAGGATAAAATATTATTGTAAACTTGTCACACTAGATATTTTATTTGTAAATGTCCGAAATTTTTAGGAAATGAATATATATTATATTAATAAAAAAATGACGAAGATAATTAAAAGTTTAGAGTTTATATTAATGTGTCTTTAAAGAAATTCAAATAGTAAAAAAATAAATAAAATAAAACATAACTAAAAAACCTTTAAGGTTAACTTTCGTTGAACAACTCTGTAACACCTAGATCCAAAAATTTGATACGAAATAATTTTTTTAATTTATAAAATATATATAATTAAATTTTATTTTAATTTAATTTTGTTGAATTTTTTAGAAAAAATGAATTAGAGACAAAATTGAAAAAATTTATAGAAAAATTGGGTAAAAATATGATTACGGGGGGTGTTTTTAAAAGAAAATTTTAAAACATAAAGTAAAATCGTAAAAAGAAAAAGTTTAGCAACGTGGGACGACCTAGTCAGTAGCCACGATGAATCAGGACACACCGAGTGGTGAATACGCTGACATCGACACCATGTGGGAGGCCATCAGGGCGATCTGTGCACTTGGGAGATCCAACGGTCTAGATTGAATCTCGCATGCAAGGACGGGCCAGATGCATTCTTTCTTTAGATGTGATTGGAAGGATTAGATTGATCGTGATGGATGACCCATATTCGTCCACGCAATCGACCTAAACAGGTAACGATCAGACAACTCTCATTGTTCTACGTCGACGCGAATGAACGACCAGGATTGGAGAGAATAAAGTTATTTAAATCTTTATTCAATCGGTCTCGAAACCCTAGCCGACACCCAGCCGAAGAAGAAGAAGAAGAAGGCAGTCGGAGGGAAGACCAGTTGTCGGAGGGACGTTGACGCCGCTGCACCAGAGCCATTGCCGACTGCCAAGAAAGGTAAAAGTTTTTCCTTCTCACTCAGAATTCAATCCCGAGCCTCCTTATGGCCATATCGGAGAAAAAAGGTTGATGGGCGGGTTGAAAACTACGGGTAAAGCTCAGTCTGAGCTGCCACAACTAAAACCCAAAATCTTCTCCGATGACACCATTTTTGTTTCTCATTTCGTGTAATTTTTTGACCACCGTGTTTACCATCATTTTCTGATACAGGTTAGCTAAAGGAAAACTTCAGCCGTGAAAGAGGACCGACGGAGCCACTACACCCATAGAGCTTCTGCCGGTAGGGTTTCAGTTATTTGCCTATTCCAGGCAACCAAAGCCTCCTAACTTGGTTTTTCATAAGTTTATATGTAAAACTGGTCAAAAACGAGCTAAAACCGGCCAAATCGAGGTGAACTGCCGCCGTGGGCAATAGAACCAGTGTTGGACCATGGTGGCACCGTCATGCTGGAATCCTAAAATTGGCTGAAAAGGTTTTTCAATGCCTACTTTGGCCTTTTTGGATATTTTTGAATATGTGACAGGTATTTTAATTTTTGTAAGAAAACTTCAGAAAAACTGGGGATCGCCAAGAGATGCAGTGGAAAGTACGGTATTTTGCACATCAATCTGGAGTAAGAATCTCTCTTTTTTTTTTTTCTGTTACGATACATTGAAGCTTAAGAATCAATAACACTGTATTTTTTGAAATTTAGAAAACTCTAAAATTAATTACAAGTCACTAGTGAAACCGGAACTGATTAGTGCATTTTTGCCTTGGTTTATTGTTTATTTTCTCTTATACTATCTAAAATGCTCATTGTTATATTGTGTTCATTAATTTACTAATTTTAATTGCATTCTTGTTATTTAGTTTACCTAACTGTGTTGCCCTCAATTGTTTATTTGTTTTGCAATAAATGATCTAATCATGTTTTCTTAATTTACGTATTGTATATTTGCATGACTTACTATTGATTTGTAAATTTAGAATGTTGATATGTAATTTGGTGATTGATTAATGGTATGAATCTATGTATGAGAGGCTTACTGGGTACCATAGGAAAGGATGGACAGACCCAATACGCAGGAAAAATCATACTCTGGACATTGTCTCAGTTGGATGTGGCTGAAAAATCTCACACCGAAAAAGTTTGGGAGATATAGTTCACTCTCATACCAGACGGGGTATCGAGGCGAGGGTGTGTTTGATATCTATTATCGAACGGGGTAAAGGGATAGTCGATTAAATAATAAATTAGTTATTGGGTTCATGCGTAGGAGAACATCCTTATAAACCCCTAGAGGTACAGTAACCAGGTAAAAAGATATATCGTTATTCTTACTCACTGGATATGAAATCACAATGTCACTTGAGTTATTGTCTTTATAGGTCGATTTTGAAAATTCATAACGGAAAATATGGAAGAGAAGGTTTTATATTAATTGAATTTACCTAAACTAATAATTTCATTAATTATTTTATAATTTTTACCAATATTTAATTTTTCGTATCAGTGATTAGTGTGATATTCTTACTATACTAGTATAGCTCATCTCCCTATTTAACCATTTAAAACCAAAAAGACTAAAATACGGATCCTGGACAATAGGAGGGTTGCGAGTAAAGGTTATCTCCTGAACCCCATCAAAGTTGCTAATGGAGGTTAACCCCATAGGATTTTAGTTTCATTTCTATTTCTATTATTTAAATTTTTTAAAAGGGATGTTTTCATAACCCTATTGGGGATCCAAATTTACTGTGTAAGGAATATAAACCCTAATTATTTTTTGTTTCTGCTATTTTAATATATATTCATTCACTTAAGGTTTTAGGCCTTTACAAACTCTGATGGGACTCGGGATGAAACTTTTATTCACAACTTTCTTGTTGTTTAGGATTTAAATCTTATTATTCATGATCTGAAATGGTTAATAAGGGGAATTAGCTACATTAGCCTAGTAAGAATATCACACTTAATATCGATATGGAAAATCAAATGTTGGTAAAAATTGTCAAACAACCAATAGAGTCATTACTTTTTTTTAAATAAATTTATTTAACTCAAAAATTGTTATTTCATACTTACCCTTATGAGTTTCTAAAATTAACCTATGAAGATAATAACCCAAATAACATTTTTATTTCATACTTAAAATGACAACTTAAAAAGAAATAAATTCATAAATTAAATACTGAAGCGATTAATAAGGTTATTGTTAACATTCCTTCCATAATAATTTTGAATGCCCAATATGATTACGGTAATGTCCGTTCTAAAAGACAAACGAAAATTAAAGAAATAAAACGAAAAATGAATAACTAAGCATCTTAGGACAACCTTCACTAGCACTTAAAAGGGAGTCTGAATAGTGAACTACTCACAACCCTCATACTGATAGGGATCTGAATCTTTGTCCTTTTGATCTGAAATAGTTAATAAAAAGATAAGATACATTAACCCAATAAAAATATTACACTAATTGAATATACAAAAAACTGAAGATTGGTAAAATAATCAGAAAAATAACTAATGGAGCCATTGCTTTGTTTAAGTACATTTAAAACTTATAAACATTTGTTTAATACTTACCATAACGATTTTTCCAAAGACAACCTATGAAGACCCATATCCATATCACTTTTCACCTTCACGCATAAGAGAATGAGAAATAATAGTTTTCCTTTCTTGTCTGCTTACCGGTACCCCTTGAGGTTCATAAGGGTGTCCCCCCTATTCACAAACTTAATATCTAATTTTACAATTGACCGGCCGTCTTCGTATCCCATCCAATTATGGGTGCCAAACATTATATCGCCTTGATATTGCGTTTGATATGAAGGTGAACCATATCTCCTAAATATTTTTAGTAAGCGACTTTCTACCTCAATACAATTGAAATAACGTTCACAGTAGTGTTCTCTATATCCGTGCCAGTCCATTATTTTTCTGAGTAACCAACAAGGCTTTTACATACAGATTTTTATGAATAAACAATTAATAAACTCATATTAATATCTCATATCACATTCTCAGATCAATTAAACTACATTCATGCTGGCAGTGTATAACCAAAATAACTAGATAAATTAATAAGACTATTAAACTATAAATTAAGAATATGTACTATATGAAAATTAAGTAAGTAGGGCAGTACAGGAAAATAAACATAAAATCAAGATAATTGTGAACTAACTGATTCCGACTCTACTAGTAACCTATAATTAATTTTAGCATTTTTAAATTTTTTACAAAAATACAAAATTATACATCGTTGAACATCAATTTACCATAATAGAGAATAAGGTGACCCATCCTTACTTGAATTAGTATTTTAAGACGTCAAACTGTCTACTACGCCTCATAATGGGTACCAAGTTTCCTGAAATTTTTATGTGAAATTCAAACTAGTCGTCACATACCTAAGAATACCGAAAAAAATCTAAAATCGGTGCCCAAAGCTCATTTCGGCCAATTTTGAGGTTCTGGCACGGATGCGGCACCGTGCTCCAGCACTAGCTCCATTGCTCATGGGGCAATTTGCCTTAATCTAGCCAATTTTTGCCGATTTTTG
The DNA here is from genome assembly GCF_054855325.1 of Carica papaya. Lineage (NCBI taxonomy): Eukaryota > Viridiplantae > Streptophyta > Magnoliopsida > Brassicales > Caricaceae > Carica > Carica papaya. The sequence goes on from NC_142314.1 coordinate 2,114,469, forward strand.
CCGTACCCCTGTAGAAAAATACGTTATGGGTCTCGGTTGGCCGAAAAATAAAAAATAAAAAAAACATATCCTACCAGCAGAAGGTACCTCCGGGTGCGGCGGCTCCAATGGTCCTCCATCGCGACTGAGATTCTTTCTTCGGCTACCCTGCATAGAAAAGGACAATGAATACAATGATCAAAAAATAATATGAAACGAAAATTAGGAAGGGGCTCATCGAAGAGATTTTGGGGTTTTAGCTGTGGTTGTTCCACCGGGCTTTACTTGCAATTTTTGCTTACCTGTCGTCTCTCTTCCTCTTATATGACCACAGGAGTACTTGAAATCTAATTTCGAGTAGGTAAAAATTTTTTTACCTTTTTTGGCGGTCGACAGTTGGCCTCTTTCTCCGACGTTTGGTTCTTCTTCTCCAGCAGGTGCTGGCAGCTAGCGTTTAGGTTTTTGTGTGGTGTAAAGTATTTATAACCATCTCGTATTGATCTGCACCGTCCATTGCGATCGATCTCGTCCGTCCGATCAAGTATGAGGAGGAAATAAATCTGTATTGTTCATCACGATTGATCTCGATAGTCCGATTGCGTCTAAGGGAGAAATGAATCCAGACCGTCTACGCGCGCAAGATCAATTTTGGGCATTCAGATCGCGGGGTACGTAGATCGCCAATATGGCCTCCTGCGTGGCACCGACGTCAGCGTGCCTTGTCTGCGGTGCACTCCAGTTCGTTGAGGCTGCTAACTTAGTGGTCCTACGTGGTCGAACTTTCTCTATTTGTATTTTAACCATCTTTTTTCTAATTTTTTTTTTCAAATATACTCCAGAACCTAAATTTTCATTCATTTTTCTTAATTTTTTTTAATCTCATCCTTAATTCATTTCTTCTCAAAATTCTACTTAAATAAAAATAAAATAAATTAATCAATTATTTTAAATTAATATTTAAAAAATAAAAATTTTGTATCGGGTTATTCTTCGGGCCCGGGTATTACATAATGACTATGGGAGACATAATCAAGACATTTATTACAAATTAATCAACAGATGAGGACAACATAGGTTGATAAACTAAATAAATGAGAAATAAATTAAAATTAATAAATTAAAATACACGATGTAACAGTAAGCATTTTAAGCACTATAAGAGAAAATATACAATAAAACTATGGCAAATATACACTGATCTGTTTCGCATCCATTGGTGACCTCTAATTAATTTAAAAAAATTTATTTTTTTAATAGAATACACTATTACTAGTTATTAGACTTTAATTTACCATAACGGGAGAAAAGAGTGAGAGATTCTTGCCCCATATAGATGTTCAAAATAACATTCTTTTCACTTCACCTCCTGACTATTCCTCGATTTCTTGGATTTTTTTGCAAAAATAAAAAATACGTATTATATATCAAAAAATACTCAAAGAAGGTCAAAATAAGTTTTTTAAACTTTTTTTTGCCAATTTAGGGTCTGATACTACAGCACCGCCATGCTCTGGTGCCGACTCTGCTGCCCATGGCGGTGATTCTACTCGATCTTGCTTTTTTTGGCCACTTTTGACCAATTTTGCATGGAAACTTGTGAACAAACAAGGTTAGGGAGTCTCTGTCGGCCAGAAAATGAGAAAATTGAGACCTTACAAGTAGAGGAGTCTCTCGGTGCGGCGGCTCCACCGTTCTTTTTTTTTCGGTCGGAGGTTTTCTTTTATTAACCTGCACTAGAAAGAAACGAAAAACACGATGGTCAGAAAATTGAGAGAAGTAGAAACGAAAAGGGGTTCATCGGAGGAGTTTTAAATTTCGATCGCGGTAGCTCGATCGAGCTTTACTCGTATTTTTTGGCTCACACATCGGATTTTCAGCTCCTATATAAGTGTGGGTAGATTTGGAATTCAATTTGGAGTGGAAAAGGAAAAAATTTTACCTCTTCGACGTTAGCGGTAGCTCCGGTGCGGTAGTGACGATTTCTCTCAAATGGTTGAGTTTTCCTCCCACCGCCCTTTTTCTTCTTCTCCGATTAGGGGTTTCGGTTCGGATTTTGGGAGTCGACTGAAGAGAGGTATTTAAACTTCTCTTCCTCTGATCCTGACCGTTCATTCGTGTCAACATGGAGCAAGGATAACCGTCCCATTCGAAGCCTTTTTAGGCTGATCTGTGTGCAAATCTAGACCGTCATCCATCACGATCAAATCCAGTCGTTCGATCACGTATGAAGAAGAAATTGATCTTGGCAGTTTGTGTGTCGGGATGCAATCTGTGCTGTTGGATGCACTGGTACGTGGATCGCTCGCGTGGACGTATTTATTCGTGTCTACCATGTGGCGCACGGGGACTGGTTGTGCTGCTGGCGTGGCGGTCTAGGTGGTAATAATTTTAAAAATTCTATTTTTACCCTAATTTTTTAGATTTCTTTTCAAATAGATTCTTCCTTATTTCTAATATAGTCCTGATTTTCAAAACTATTTACAATTGCATCCAAAATTCAATTTTCATAAAAAATTCATAAAAACTAAAATTAAATTATTTTAAATTTATTTATTTTTTATAAATATTAAATTGTTCCGGACTAAATTTTTTGATCCAGGTGTTATATTATTCACCTTGTATGTATATATTGGTGATGGAGTTGATTAACTTACTTGAAAAGGAGATACCTTTTGTGTTACCATCTTATTTGAGATGTCGCTTTTGTGAGCTAATTTTATAGAGTAACTTGTATTGTATGAGCTAACTACAAAACTTTGATTATACCGTATTATCCCGAAAATCAGCATGAACTAACTCTCTTAAAAGGTAAGGAATTTGTAATTTTAGCTCTAAACTATTCATAAAGAGATACAGATAAATTTGGATAGATTATCAAGTAACTTATTATTTAAATCTAAAAAATATATATAATTTATGAATAGATGTTCGGTTATCTTTCTTCATACGTATAGCAAATTATACCAATACGTACTACTTTTATGTTAATCTAGCTATTATGAATAAAGTACCATTGTAAACTCATCACGTTAGATATTTTATTTGTTAAATAAATAGAATATTCTATATCTTATACCAAATAGCTTTATTATTATATCAAGCTTAGCCACTCGTTTTCTCAAATCTAAATAATACTCGATTCGATAAAATACTTTTCCTACTTATTAAACCTCGATATTAATTTATTACTCAATTGTTAATTGATTAAAGTATTTCCTTCAAATTGAAGGTTGTCATTGTCAAAAGACATAAAATGGTACTCAAGTTGCAAAATTTCCCTCTAAAGAAATCTTCAACTTGTTAAATTTCTTCAAAGAGATCTTCCCAGGAAATTTAATGGCACAGTGAGTGGAAATTTCAAACAAACTCCAAGTAATTACTTTTGATAAACACCCACATGATATATATGTATATATATGTATGTATGTATGTATATATGTATCTCTCAATGAGCCTGTAGCATGACAGTTGATAACAATGACAGCCCAATTAACAAGATCCCACTTCTTGTCTGCTAATTCAATCAAATTTTTGAATCTTAATTTGGCTGCCTGTGGAATCACTAACATATACATACATACATACATACATAACTCATTGAAAATAAATTATTGTGAAAAATATGAAAATAATTTAAATAACAAAAAATTAGACTCCATTTACTACATATAAAAATATTATCTAATTTTATTTTTGAAAGATGTGTTTGTTTATATTTTTATTTATAGAATAAAATACACAAATTACAAATAAATTATGTTTTTTTAAAAAGAAAATTTTAAAATTATTTAATTTCATTATTTTTCTTATGTGGGATCAACGAAGACTTGGAAAAATTTGTATTGTTTGTTGAAAATTTCAAGAGAAAAAAAATTTAGTCAAAGGTCAACAATAGTCTAAATTGTAAGTCATTGAGACATTTATTATTTATATAATAAAAATAATAAATTAACATAGCTTAGCTCGTTAAATTATATGCCTTGGAGTCAATTTGTCCCATACAAACTTCCACTACATATATATATATATATGTATATATATGGAGGGTATGTTGGGGAAAAAAAAATTGGGTTGATGGAGAAATAGACATTATATATATATATATATATATATATATATATACACATACATGGAGGATATATTGGAAGAAGAAATTGGGTTGATGGAGAAACAGTCTCTATATGTGTGTATATATATGTGTGTGTGCGTGTATATATATATATATATTGGAAGAATAAATTGGGTTAATGGTGAAACAAACAATGTCTTATAGTATGGTTGATGATATTTTGTCACTTTGTATGTATAATGTTGTATGTTAGTTGTGAATAATACTTTATTGTTGAACCAAACAAAAGTTATAAAGTGTTCAAAGAGGATAAAAAAATGCATAATGCTCAATAACTGTGATTCTTTAATAAAAATTTATATATTATAATAATTAATTAATTGATACTATTTTATACCAATAATATAATTAATTTCATAATAATAACATATATAAAATATATAAATTTACTCGAAACATAATTAATTTTACTTTAATTTTTAACTTTAATTTTTTTTAAACACTAATTTTCATCTCATAGATATTTAGGAACTTTAATCATTGCTAAAGATTATAAATGTCCAATTAAAAAAAAAAAAAAAAAGTATGTACCATACGGTAAATTTGAGTCAGGAGATTATCATATTTTATTTATTGTCCAAAAAAATCCAACTAATCATCTAGTAAGCCTAATCCCAATAATAATTAATTTATTAAATATTAAAAAAAAATGGGAGAGGGGTAAAATGGTAAAAGCAAAAGTAAAAGTAAAAGGTGAAAATAGAGGGAAGATTAAAAAGAAATTCTACTACTCGCTGCAATTGGTAGACTTACACAGAAATCTGGAGTGTGTGGGTGTGTGTGTATATATATATATATTCATATTCTTATTCCTTCTCAAACAAACACCCTCTTCAAAAATCTCTTTTTTTTTTTTTTTTTTTCGCTTCTCTTCTGCAAATTGGGTACCGATTCTCTCTATCTCTCTTTCAATCTCGTAGTGTATGTATACATATGTGTGTGTGCGTACATATATTTGTACTCACTGTCTCTTCCGTTTTCACTGGTATCATTTAGAGAGAGAAGTTGGAGAAACACGTATGTTGTAAAGATTGAGGGAAGAGTGGGGAGAGGAGATCTTGGATGATTATTTCTTCTTTTTCTTGTTTGAGATTAACATTTCCATTTCAAGAATTCAGAGAGGATTAACTTTTGGAAAACTAAAGGAAACAGAATCAAGAAGAGGAGAATAGGATTTGAATTGATTAGTGGATTGAGGGTTTTTTCTTTTTTCTTCTGTGAACTTGAAGAGGTGAGGATGAGAGTAATCGGAGAAATGGGTAATAAAGAGAAAGACGAAGAGGAGAAAGGGAGAGACGCTGAACTCAACATACAGTCTTCTGCTGATAGTGTCGGCTCTCCGTTGCAGCAAGAGCTGATCGTTGGGTACGCTTTGACATCGAAGAAGAAGAAGAGTTTCATGCAACCTACGCTCGAAGGATTAGCCCGGTATATATACATAAGTAGCCCCAATTCAATCTTTTATTATATTGTCTCTATCTACACATAACATTGCTGTTCATCAAATTTCCGTCTGCGGATTTCTGTGGAATTGGTCAGTCTTAATAACTCTTGGTTATCCAACCATATAGTTTTCTTTCATTATCAATTCAAAATTTGCAGAATGATTGTTTATGTGGTGGTTTGTCCTTTTATCAAAATTTTACGTATCTTTTTAGAAGTTTCTGAGTTATTTTCATCTGGTTATAAAAAGGGGAAATCTTTTGTTGCTATTGGTTATTCTTAAAATGGTTGCTAAAGATTTGGTCTTGTTTGTATGCTCTGTTTGGTTCTCTATGTATCTATTGAAAAAGCTGCTTTTGCAGTTGGGAGAGGGTTTATGTCTTTGTCCATAGTGGTGTAGTATACCGTATCTAGAATCACTTTCAAGATTTGTTCTTGGCAACTGTTTGCTTGACTTATCTTATGTGCTTTGATTCTTAGTATATGGAATCTTTCAAAATTATTAAGTGGGAATATTCCATCTATATGCCATCCAGTAATTCTCCAGTGAAGAACCTAAAGTCAAAGCCTGTAGCCTTTTTCTTTTTTGGTTCCTGTTGTAGAAAATTGAAACTATTTTTTCTTTATATCTGACAAGGGGGTTACTTACAACACTTTTTGAAAAAAATCTATTTAAGTTTGTTTCTTTCATAAGCTTTATGTACGTTCCTATATTCAATTAGGCATTAAAGGGATGAATTATTACTCATAACTTGTCGATTTCACGTGACAAAAATTTTCATTTTCCTACATCATTATGAAACTATGCAACATGAGCTGGTATTTCATTATTGCCGAAATACATTCTAGTGCATGATATGCGCTACTTTACCGGAGTACATCCATCTTCTTGAACAAGATCGGTTACTGTTGGTAGGAAAATCTAGTTTCTCACTGCTGACCTGGGAATATAGTCAGTTGAAGAAGTTGTGGAAATTTGATGTTAGGTGCTTTCTTTAGTTTATTTGAGTTAGTGATTTATTTAGACATTACTAAATATTCGTCAAAATATTTGTTGGGTCTACGAGGTAGATTGAGGATCCACAATGCTCCTTCCTCCTTGGACATTCGAATGATGATCAACTAACTATTTTATTATTTATTGCAGAAAAAAAGGAATACTTTTTGTTGCCATTGATATAAATAGGCCACTTGCAGATCAAGGCCCTTTTGATGTCGTTTTGCATAAGGTTAATGCATATTTCTTCTCCAAGACATTCTCATATTTTTTATTTTCTTAATATTCCAAAAGCATACTTTAGTATTAGTATTTAACTCCCATATGTAGAAACATATGGTTAGTTTTGGGTTCTGATGAGTTGTATCCTTTTTTATTTCCCAGTTGTCAGGAAAAGAATGGTGTAGACTTCTTGAGGTTTGTCTGTTCGAGCTTTACTCTTCTTTCATTTCTTTTGTCTATTGTATGAGGAGAAGAATGCTTCTTGATATACAGCTTACCATATAAAATGAGAAATGGAATTGTGTTTATGTTGGAGGTTAAGTATGAGCAAAGGTGATTGGTTGAAGTTGAAGAACAAAATTTCCTGAACTGTAAAGTTGTTCATTATCTAATATGATTTGCAGTTGTTATTCTCTCATTCCTCATCACCATGAGTCATGATTAGATAGTTAAAATCAGTTCCCTTAAGAATTTAAATAAACTTTTCATGACTAATCTAGACAAGTTGCTCTGGTCTTGGTGAATGTAGCTGAATAAAGGTTTCTTGCAGATTTTACAAAGTTGTTTAGGGTTTAGTAACTTTACTGGAAAAGATGGTTTGGTTGGCTTTGGTTAGGGGCCAAACTTTATTTCTCCATGTATTTATGCGTAACCTTCATAGTTTAACTTGGTATCCTAAATTCCTCGGCAATATTGTCCTACCTATTGGCAAAGAAAGCATTTGGAATGTCGTGTGGATTTGTGTTAATTTTGATTCTTTTATTTTTAGCAAATATATTCCTGACCTACTTGGTTCAGTGCATTGGTTCATAAGAAAAAACAAAACTTGGTCTAGTGCATCAAAATTTTCAAAATCCATGTCTGTAGCTGCTAACAAAATGTCATTTTTTCGGTTCATGTAAGTCTTTCTATCTGACAGCATGTATGTTTTGGTGTATTGTCTTCCATAACCTTCTCCTCCCACCGAGAAAGAAAAGGATAAAGTTATTTTCTCAACACATGCTGTTTGAAAAAAAAAAAAAGGGTTTGAGGTTTAATTTGGGTGGACCTTTTTTCTTTGCTGATATCTTGGTATGTGCTTTAGGCTCTGTTAAATGTCTACTAGCTTTGGTGATATATCTTCCACCAACAGTTTTTCTTCTTGATGTTCCTTTTTGTTTTGAAGAACCATAAACATGTATGTATTTATATATAAATACATTTTTCTTTCCAGAAGATGTACCTCTCTCCCCTTAGTCATATGGTTCAAGCACGCTACTACGCAGCCAAAGTGTGGTTTATGATCTTTAAAAGTGCATTAGATTCACTTCTAAATTGACATGTTGCAGAAATCCAGTTGATGGTTCTCTGTCTTAATCAACTAGATTTCTGCTTTCCTTTAAAGTTATTTTTGTTGAAATTTTTTTTCAAAACACTTTTAACAACTCATTGCACAAACATTGACTGTGCTAAACAAAACCTGAAAGAAGCTATACGATTGATTAAGTAGTCTCCAGTCGGTTCATTGTGCTCATTAATAAAAACTAACCTTGTTTTTAATTTTCTAGTGGAACATTTTTTTAGAAGAAAGTGACAAACTGGGAAAAGAGTTAATATTATTCAAATGAAAGAAAGGGCAACCCGCTTATCTCTTGCAACTTGCCTTTTCTCAATGAAAACCCTATACCTGATAACATCTTCATTTCACATTGGTCATGCACCTCTTTGTGTTTAAATAGCTAATATACTGATTGTGAGTTAATTCTTGTGTGTGATTGAGTTTGTGATGCCCAAGAAACTGTAATCTTTCATCTTCTACTTTCTTTCAGTGATCAAGTTTCTTGGATAAACCTGTAATTCCTTTTAGCACCCTTTGACAATCCTTCCATTTGACTTGAGAATTCCTGCCAACTGGACAACAGTCATTAAGGATTCTACAAAAAAAGAAAAATCTAGGGGCCTTGAAGAGAGAATTTTTGTAGTTGAGACATCCTGCTCTTGTTATGCAGAACAGCAGCAGCAGAAGTTTCAATAGTTTCAGTAACATCCAGTATTCAGTGATGTTAAATATTTTCTTGTCGGCTACTACATGTTTTACACTTCATTTTTTTTCTATAATCAAAATTATGTTGAAGGACAATAAGGCTCACGTTTACACTTCTATTTATTTGTCTTGAAGGATTACCAACAAAAACATCCTGAAGTAACTGTTCTAGATCCACCATATGCAATAAAGCATCTACATAATCGCCAGTCTATGTTGCAAGAAGTGGCAGACATGAACTTGTCAGATTTCCATGGTAAATTGTGTATTATTTCCTAAAATTTAAGGGCTATTTGCATACGGCTGCCTATCTTGAGTTCTTGCAAGAAAAATGTAGCTATTAGGGGAAGAATTCCTGTTTAGTAATTTTTGAGTTGACTGTCCATTTAGGCAACATTCGGGTTCCAAAGCAAATGGTTGTCATGAAAGATCCATTATCAATTCCTGATGAAGTCACCAGAGCCGGTTTAAAAATGCCACTAGGTATGACTTTTTTGGAAACTTTTTATCTTATAGTTATATTCCCCCTCATACTTATATCTGAGCCTTGGGTCAATAGTGTACTTATCCCTTTTGAAGGTTGATAGTCAGGATCAACTCGGCCTAAGAGCTTCCCTTCCAATGGTGCATATGCAAAAAAATTATAATTATAATCTTAATATCCCTCTGGTTTGACCTACTTGGTCTGTAAATAGTTATGAAAGTTGTGTATGTCACAACCAGAAAATATTTGGTTTTTCTAGACATAAACAGGTGGCAGGGCTTATAGGACTTCTTCTGGATTCTGAAGTCTGATTTGCTTCTTTGGATCTTTTCTTTGTCGGTCTTACATGTTCTGTCACAGTGTCATGAATAGATTCAATAACTTTTCTTTTGGAAATTGTAGTTTCTTCTGTTGTTTGTTGAGGTTTTGGTTAAATTTACATGATTTTTAACCTTCATTTTTATTTTCCAGTTGCAAAACCACTGGTGGTGGATGGCACTACAAAATCTCATCAATTATTTCTTGCTTATGATCATGTCTCACTCTCAGAACTTGAACCTCCTCTGCTTCTTCAAGAGTTTGTCAATCATGGTATTTACTTTTGCTGCTACTTAATCAATATTTCAGTGTGTAATTTTTTGAAGTACTTATGTTCTACCTATCTCTTTGTAGGTGGTGTTCTCTTTAAAATTTATGTTATTGGGGAAACTATGAAGGTTGTAAGGCGATTTTCTCTACCAAATGTTAGTAATTGTGAACTAGCAAAAGTTGCTGGTGTGTTCCGTTTTCCAAGGGTTTCATCTGCTGCAGCTTCTGCAGATGATGCAGACCTGGAACCTGGCATTGCTGGTGAGATGGTTGACCTATATTACTATCAATTAATAGACAGTCTGAATGATTTAAGGTTTAAAAAATTGTGGGTTTGTTGGTGTGAGAGCTTTTTCTTCTTTACGTTTTCCTGGCTAAAGTATTATCTTGGTGCTTCAATGTCTTTATTAAAGGAGTTTTTCCCAAATGTATAAAATTGTTTAAAGTTGGTTGGCTCACAAGGAGATAATTATTGTGTGTAATGGACACATAGGTATGTAGCATACCTTCTATTATTACTGGAAGAAAAACCTGATTTGACCCGTAAAATTCATGGATTCTTCTATGAGATTACCAGTAATTGAAAGGAAATATCATATTAGTTAAAACGATTAATTTGTATTATAATTATATTTATCCCTTTGTTAGCGTATATCCGTTGTATAAAATAATTCTCTGACAAAGAGAGCTCTTTCAATCTTTTAGTCTTATTTCTTTCAGCTTCCTATCCTTTGTACTAATGTAACATTATGGCTGCAGAACTTCCTCCATGGCCTTTGCTAGAGAGGCTTACAAGGGAGCTTCGTCACCGGCTGGTAAAACTTGTGTGCCTTTTTTGTTCCTACTGTAGCAGGAGCTAAGTAATTGGTTTCAGGTTAAAGGCCACCCTGACGTTATTTATGCTTGCAATTCTTAGGGTCTCAGATTGTTCAACATAGATGTGATTCGGGAGTATGGATCGAGAGATGTCTTTTATGTCATTGACATTAACTACTTTCCTGGTAAGTGAAACCTGTTTACTTTTAACCCCTAGTTCCTACTTCTATTTCATCTCCTACGAGGCTGCCCAGTTTATCTCATTCTCTCTTTGCCATGTTTTGAATTATTCATGGTTATCAGCCTTTACGATCTGTTTCTAGTTGCCTAGCTGCTGGTAATCTGGCGGTTGAACATTGCAGGGTTCGGGAAGATGCCAGATTACGAGCACATTTTCACAGATTTCTTTCTGAGCTTAGCACAGAGAAGTATAAGAAAAGACATGGAGCATAGTTGTTGAAGTAAACATATACATCGCGTATCCAAATACCTTTTTGGTGTAGCTCCCCTTGCAAATTGAAGAGCAGTCAGATTATCAGGCAGCAGCAGTTGGGATTAGTTTCTGCATTTTTTCAGTTTTCTTTTTTAGCTTCTGTTAGTTTAACTGCTGATATGACTGTATTGGTGAATCCAATTCAGTGTACAGAGAGGGGTGCGGGTGTAGGGGATGTTTGATGAAATATAGATATCACATTCACATTTGATACTGTTTCAAAGAAAATTTAAGCCTTAATTGTTCTCCTGTTGGCACTAATCTCACTATTGCTCTATAAATTTTTTATATTTTAAGCTTGGGTCAGGGATGGATCAGCTCAGGTATATATTCTTGTAATATGATAATAAATGGGCTGGATTAGGTTAAGCAGTTTTACTTGGTCTAACTCGGAGTATGAACATAATATTTTTTCTCATTTTATAAATCGTTATAGATTTGACTCAAAGTATGTATTTTCATATGTTTTCGTTAAAAATTACGGGTCTAATAAATATTCTTGTAATCTAGTAATAAACGGGCTGGGTTGGGTTGAGTCATCGGCCGAACCCAGTTAATGCAATCTTACTCTATCTATCTCGAGTATGAGTAAAATATTCTTCTCATTTTATAAAAGTTATTGATTTTAATCGGATTATATATTTTCATATATTTTTATTCGAAAATTATGAATATAATATATATTATTATCATATGAAAATAAACGGGCTGGGTAGGGTTGAGCATAATATGTTCACCAAACTTAGTTTATGTTATCTTATTCGGTTTAACTCGAATATAAAAACAATATATATATATTTTTTCATTTTACAAGAAATTATGAATTTAAGTTGGATTATGTATTTTCATATATTTTTATTAAAAAATTGTGTTGTAATTGATATATTTATATATATTATTTTATTAATAAATTTATGTATTTTTACTTAAAAAAAATTTTAGATTTATTATTATGATAATATTTTTTAAATGGTACGAGCAAATAATATTTTTTATTTTGTTAATTCTCTTCTTTTTACTATATATATATATTTGAAATTACTAGATTAAAGAAGACCAAATTTATTATTTATATTGAAAATATTTTTTTATATTTTAATTTTATAAATTTATATGTGTTTATAAATATCTTTATTTATTAAAATATATAAAAATTGAATAGTTGTGGATAATTAAATATTGGACAAAATAATATATTTTTTTTTCAGAAAAATACTAAGATTAATACTTAAAAATTTTAGAAGTTCATGCTTAATTTACTATTCCTATCCTTTATTTTTTTAAATCAATTGCTTCTAAACCCTAAAAGCAAAGATCCTCTCAACGGCTACATGAACTATAATCCAACGGCTCTCGTTATCCCTCCAATCAGTTGACTTTTCAGATCTGGTTTGTTCCAACGGTCAGAAACTCTCCCCCATAATTTAAATCTCCAAAACCATCATCAATAGACAACTAGCCGTTACGCCTCGATCTCTCCCTCCCTCTCTCTCTCTCTCTCTCTCTCTCTCTCTCTCAAAATCTTCCACGATTCCAAACATTCAATTACTCACTTACTATTTCTTTTTAATTTCCCATTCTCAAAATCAAATTCGAATTGACTCACCCGTTTGCGTTCTTCTTCTTTTTCAATTTCTTGGTTTGTTTCTGCCGATCGCAAAATTGATTTTAATCCAAATTAATGGCTGCCGCGCTCCCAAACAAGGCTGGTTCGCAGATACCAAGCAGACAAAATCATAGTGCAAGAAACTCGGAGATCGGAAACCCCATCAGGAGGAGTTTCAGTGGAAACCCGTTTGCTAAGCCTTCGGTTGTCCCTACTGCTAGAGGGTTTAACAGTATTAACACACCTGCTAATAGTCCTTCAGGTTTGCTCTTCTTGCAACCCTATTGTTTTTGTTTTCGTTTTATTTTCCTATTTTTCGACTATTAGTTTGATAATCGAAGCGTGGAAACGGAAAGAAATAAATGAATTCGTAAAATTGTTGAAGAAATTTTGTGTCTGTTTTTATTATCTGGGTTCCTAAGAATTCAAAGGGAGTCGAGTTAATTAAAATGGATATAACTGGAATCTTTCGTTGAGAGTTAGTTGAGGGATAGTTTTTCCATATGTTGTTTGTTTCCCCAGAAAATCTAAGGGAAAACTGTCCGAGTACAAGTTCTATGGTGAATGTTTAGTTCAGTGAATCGGTAAATGTTGTCCATGCCTCCCGTTAAACATTCAGGGTTGAGAAAGAATCATTTTTATTTAAAGATCTATAATCTTTAATTTTCTCTGACGAAATTTTCTAAGAAATATTTTCGTTTGAAACAAACAGGAAATCTGTACAACAAGCAACAATAACAGTTACCGAAAGCATTTTCTTTCTTTTGCATTATCTGTTTCAAGGTTCTGATGTTGATTTCCTTCCGTGATGAAACGCAGAATTTCATCGGAGACACTCAATGGGCAGAGAAAGTTCGTCTTCTTTTTGCGATCTCGAAGACAAGGAGAACGGGAAGGACGCAAATCTAAAAGCGGCAAGAGTTCGATCACCAGCTGCTCCCAAGGGTAGTAAGAACTTCATGTCGCCTACAATCTCTGCTGCATCAAAGATGAATGCATCACCGAGAAAGAAAATTTTATCCGAGAGAAACGATGCACCAGTTCGACATTCCGTTTCCTTCTCTGATGTTACCACCATAATCATGGAGGATAACAAGATTCAGAAGAAGCTGGTGGAGATGGATTCGCATGAGCAGACGATCATGGATATGGACTTCAAAGAGACCATGAAGAACGACGAAGCCGTTTCCCAGAAAGATCAACATGACTCAGCAGCAGAAACCATGAAGATCAACGAAGCTGCTGTCATGGAGGATGAACTTCTGGTTTTTCAAACCTCTCAACAAGAAGATTCAGTAGCAGAATCTGATGATGCTGATCCAAGCTTTAAGATCAGTCCTGGTCCTTCAGCTTCTTATTCAAGTTCTATGGTGGCACCCCTTGATGCAGATCCAAAGATGCCTCCCTACGATCCTAAAACAAATTACCTTTCACCAAGGCCTCAGTTCCTCAATTACAGGCCAAACCCAAGAATCATGCTTTATCTTGACAGCAAAAGAGAAGGGAGTCGGCTTGAGGAGAATTTTGCATTTGAAAGCTCTTCTGATACTGAAGTTACTGGAGAGGAGGAAACTCAGTCTGAGGATTCACTAAAGCAATCAGAGGATGTTTCTTCTGAAACATCTGAACCAGACTCCATGAGCAATGCTGACATGCTTCTTCAGGGTGTTGAAGCAAAAGCTGTGTTGTCTAAACCCCGGTTATTTACAAGATCAAAGTTCATTGCTTTGGTTTTGATCATGGTGGTTGGTTGGTTCTCCCTCTCAGTTACTGATTCTCCAGTAGTTCAGCCATTGCTAAGAGATTTAACCCTCTATGAGTTCTATGTTCCACCAGAAGCCACGAACTTTGCAAAAGCCAGTTTCTATGAGCTATCTCAGAAGTTTAGGCTGTGGTCAGCTAATTGTCTCTCTCATATTTATAAACTGGTTTCCAGGTTAGGTGGAGTACATGAACTGGCTCCTTTACAGTATGCCAATTTAACAGGTTTCCTGAAGGATTGTTCCATTGATGGATTTCCTCACCGAAAATTTGATCTCGGCCTTCTGAAGCCTTTGAGGGAGAGAAAGGTCGACAATGAAGTAGTGGACGATAAGAGTCGTCCTTTAATTGAAGCTGACGAGACAATAGACGAAGTTGATGAGGGAATGAATCATGACCTAGGATTTGAAGCAGAAGGCAACAGTGAAGTTGTTTGTGAAGAACATCATGACTCTTCAAAGCATGAAGAAAATCAGCAAGATATTGGGGCTGAGGTGATTGAAAATGGTGATAGCTCTGAGGTTGACAAGAGACTGGTGGAAAGAGAAGCAAAACAATCTGAGATGATGTTTGAATTTGATAGTTCAGAGGATGAGAAGAAATTGGAGAGAGTTGAGTGGGCTTGCGTTGTTGCTGAAGTTGATGTAGATGCTAAACAATCTGATGCTCACACAAACAATGAGCAACTAAGTATCATGGTTGAAACTGAAGTAATCAAGCCTGATAGTTCAGAGGGAGAGAAGAATTTTAATAGTAATGCCGAACCAGAAAGTGATTTTGAAGCTAGAGAATTTACTGCTCTCGCAGATAGTGAGCAGGTACGTGTCATGGAACTCAGCGAGCAACCACTTCAACTGGAACCATCAGAAGCTGGCAAACCTGAAATTGAAAATAAAATGAATTTTATTACAGAAGCTGAGTCCACAGGAGTTAATAACGATCCAGAAATCTTTGTTTTTGATGTGGCTGATGAGAATTCACAAGGTGCAGAAACAATGGATTCTGCAACAAAACGGTCAGAGAATGAATTGAAATCAATGCATTATGTGTTGCCCATTTCCTTGCTTGTGCTGAGTCTAATTGCAGCCATAGCTTTCATGTCTGGAAAGAAAAGTAAAGCATCAATACCAAGCGCTGCAGTGACTACGAAAGTTGATTGCAACACAACATCAATGACCGCTGAGCAATTGATCCAGGAAAGATTCTCTTCGTTGAATTGGCCAACTGAGGTTGACATGCTTGGAGAGTCATGTCCCTCAGGTATGAGCAGTTATCAGAGCTCATTTTGCAGCCAGAAAGAGTCCAGTGAGGCAGAGAGCCAAGAAAGGCAGTCCAGCAGGAGGAACCATAAAAGAGAATCTCTTGCTTCATCAGACTTCTCTACTGGTTCACCTTCTTATGGAAGTTTCACTACTTATGAGAAGATAGCCATCAAATCTGTAAGTAATTAAATTTTGCCTACTTAAAAATTCTGCATGCATTAACAAAAGATAGAAAGTTGTTTATATATGTATCTTTGTGCTGGCTTTGGTTTTGTTTAGGGACAGGGAGAGGCTACTACCCCGGTTAGGCGTTCGAGCAGACTCAGCAGAAAACAAGTCACATCCTCGAGATAGATGTTCGAGCAGACCCGGTTTTATACACATGTTTTCCGTTGCACAGATGTGCAATTTCCAGTGTAAATAAACCATGTAGTTTCTGCTGACATAACCCAGCTGGATTTAGTGAACATTTCTACAAATTTAATTCTATTGTTAACTTGAACTCATTGGAGGATTTTTTTGCATGTTTCTTTCTGTTTAGCTTGACTGGTAGTGATTGTAATATGAATCTGTAAGTTCCGGAATTGGAGCACTTCTACAAATTTAATTCTATTGTTAACTGGAACTTGTTGGAGCAATTCATGTTTGTTTATATATGATTTCCATTACACTGCTGTGGAATTTCCAGTGTGCGTAAACCTCTGCTCACATAGTCTTTGCTTCCGATTACCAGTGATTGTAATATGAATTTATGAACTCACAGTCCAACTTCTGCTCACATAGTCTAGCTTCCGATTTCTATTGATTGTAATCTAAATTTTATGAACTCTTAGATTGAAGCATTTTTTTTTTCAAATTTAATTATATTGTTAACTTATAATCCATTGGAGCATTTCATGACTACTTTTGTTTTTGATGGGCTCATCATCACTGATTATATTATTTGTTCTATAAACTCACAATACAGCTTCTGCTCACATAGTTTAGCTTCCGATTCCTAGTGATTGTAATCTGAATTTTATGAACTCCTAAATTGAAGTATTTTTTTTTCTCAAATTTAATTATATTGTTAACTCAAAATTTATTGGAGTATTTCATGACTACTTTGTTTTTGATGGGCTCATTATCACTGACTATATTGTTTGTTCCATAAACTTACAGTCCAGCTTCTGCTCACATAGTCTAGCTTCCGATTACTAGTGATTATAATATAAATTTTATGAACTCCTAGATTGAAGCATTTTTTTTTTCAAATTTAATTATATTGTTAACTCAGAATCCATTGGAACATTTCATGACTACTTTGTTTTTGATTGACTCATTATCACTGATTATATTGTTTGTTCCATAAACTCACAGTCCAGCTTCTGCTCACATAGTTTAGCTTTCGATTCCTAATGATTGTAATCTAAATTTTATGAACTTCTAGATTGAATCATTTTTTTTTTCAAATTTAATTATATTGTTAACTCAGAATCCATTGGAACATTTCATGATTAATTTGTTTTTGATTGACTCATTATCACTGATTATATTTGTTTGTTCTATTCTCTAATACGCATTGTCTTTTATTTCTTTGCCAAATTTTATTTTCCATGTTATACAAAATTATCATAATTTTTTTTAAATATAAAAATATTTATTTTATCATATTATTTATTTCTTACCATCTATTTTATAACATGTTATATTAATCTTTTCGTAGTTATATCGTAATATTTTCTAAATTGTATCAAATTATTACTTAAAATAAAAGTTAAAAAAAAACTAGTTGGCTACATTCTGTATTTTCTAGCATTAGTTATATCTTCTATTAATACTATAATAAAATAAATTATAAGAGATATAATAAATAATGTAGTGATTTTTAATTATTTCAAATTTAAAGCATTTTTTCTTTTGATTGTTTTGTTTACACTCAACAATTTTGTTGTTTTGAAATTATTATTATTTTTTGTATACTTTTTTATTTAAAAAGTTATATTAAAATTTAGATATATTATATCAAATTAAGTTAAAGAGAATTTAATTTTTTTAAAATATATGTTTATTTAAAAATATAATGAATTCATAAAATTTAATTTATTCACCGTAATTTTACCGGATATATTTTATTTATTTAATTTTAACACGCGTAGAGCTTCTCGAATACCTCGAGAGCACGAGGCAGCCCAAATTTGGACAAGGAAGGGCTCTGGAGTCAGGAGCTTGTTGAAACTGAGCCAGTGAGAGGAGAAAAGAGAAGCATATGCTTATCAAGGCGCACTCGTTGGGTTTCCATTGCATATCTCTGAAGAATTTCCCTCTTTTCATTCCGTAGCTATTACATTTACGTCCTAATTCGATGCCTTGAAAAGGCAGAGATCATATTTCTGTGAGTTATTGAAGCCATAAGTACAGAGGGAGGAGAGATATTAGGGTTTAGGGTTTGGGAGTAGAGCCAATTAATGGCCTCCACGTCGCAGTCCGTCCGCTTCTGTGGCCCCTCATCGTCTGGCCCTGGAGGCGGCAGCTTCGACGCTCTCAATCGGATCCTTGCTGACCTCTGCACTCGTGGCAACCCCAAGGTGAGGGATCGTTTCTTTTTTCATTTTTCCTGTTTGTTTCTATGGAAACAGTAGGCAAAACTAATTACGCGCAGTTTTGTGGTTTAGTTGACTATATTTACACTAAGTAAAGATTTAATTTGCCAATGAATGGAACATTTGGAGTTAATATAAATTTGAAGTTCTGTCATCTTTTATTGGAATGTTTTATATTTCCTTCTCTGCATTTATGAATATAATTTATTGTAATCAGGAAGGAGCCTCATTAGCCTTAAAGAAACATTTGGAGGAAGAAGCTCGTGATCTTAGCGGGGAAGGGTTCTCTCGGTTCATGGATCAATTATACGACAGAATTTCCACTTTACTAGAAAGCAATGATGTTGCAGAAAATATGGGGGCTTTGAGAGCCATTGACGAGTTGATAGATGTAGCATTAGGGGAGAATGCAACAAAAGTTTCAAAGTTTTCAAATTATATGAGGACTGTGTTTGATGTGAAGCGTGATCCTGAAATTTTGGTGCTTGCTAGTAAAGTTCTGGGCCATTTGGCTCGGGCAGGTGGTGCAATGACTGCAGACGAAGTGGAGTTTCAGGTTTGTTTGGGTGGCTTCATTAGCTTTTGGCGTTCTCATTTGATTGTTGTAGCTGAGATTTTGTTCTTGTTGTTGCTAAGGTTAAAGTGGCACTGGACTGGCTTCGTGGGGATAGAGTGGAATATCGCCGATTTGCTGCTGTCTTGATTTTGAAGGTAATGCTTCAAATTGCTTTGCTTCCATCTGCTATGTCTTACCCATGCTTCGAGATCATTAGATTAGTAGACACCCTTTTTGGGTGTAAGACAATACCTTATGATCCAATTAACTGAAATGGGAAAGACAAAGAGATTGGAGTAATTTTTAGTCCCGCTGAGCATTTGCCAGTCCAGAAATGATGAGTTTCATTCCATAATTCTTGGGAACTTTATCTTTTTCATGTTGAACTTCTATTTCAGATTTGGACTTTTTGCCCCCAAAAACTTCTGGTACATTGCAATGAGGACAGTTGTTTAATTAGAATAGTTTTGTTGTTACTGTAGGAAATGGCAGAAAATGCTTCCACAGTGTTTAATGTTCATGTACCTGAATTTGTCGATGCTATCTGGGTGGCATTGAGGGATCCACAATTGCAAGTTCGAGAACGGGCTGTGGAGGCATTGCGTGCTTGCCTTCGTGTGATTGAAAAGCGTGAAACGCGATGGCGGGTTCAATGGTTGGTTTGTATTCTTTTAATCGTTTTGACTTAGTAAATAGTGAAATCTTGTTTATGGCTTTTGGAACATTTCTGGGAAGGGAAAAAGTTTAAATAGGAAAAAGGAAACTACACCTGGCTTTCATGATATGGACAGGGCTGCATGTATTTATTCATGTCCTTTAATTTAATTTATTATTTCCTGCCATGTTACTTTGTTTGGTTTTATAGGATACAACTTTCCTTGATTTTATTATTGGTTATATTGTAATCTTCCAACTTTTTGTGGAATTTTGACACTTGAAACTGGACAGCCGTTCTATTATAGAATCATAATCTTTCTCACATGCTTGTCCTATGCATAAGAAACAGTCTTCTATTTATGCTTTAACATCTATGCATAGTTTAGGTTCCTAATACAGGATGTCTTTGTCTTCAGTGAGGAATTTATGGATCTCCAGGACTTTTGTCCTAAGCTCAGTGCACCATATTATAAGGACCACTAAGTGAGCAAATCTAGAGAGACAAAAAGCTATTGAAAATTATTTCGGAGCCTGGGTGTTTTTCATGATAGACCATTTTACACTGTCTGTTACTTCTATGTGTTTCAAAAGTTAATTGTTGATTGTTGTTGATGGTTAAAAAATGGCAGATTCTTCCTTTTAATTCTGATAGTTAAATTTTATGGTATACTTTGTAACAATCTTGGTTCAAAATAGATGTATGATGTATGGGATTACCAGAGGGGAACGATTGGCCTCTGGTAGCTAAACTTCTACTTATGGCCTTTTACCATTTACGATTAAGGCATATTTTTGGCCTTCTGTTCCTAACAACTATATAGGGTTTGTGATTTGTACAAATTCATATTTGTTTTTTGCTTGGTATTGTAAATTGTTGTAGATTACTTAGTTTGTGGGCGAGGAGTGACTCGAGAATTGTTTTATTGATGATTGCAATGGTGATGCTAACAGGCATTTATTTTGGATGATACTCTCTGAAGTTTATAGTATTTCTCATCTCTAGACGTTTGAAGGGATGGCAATCCAAATTTCCCACTTCGAAAGAGGCTGGAAGCTGTATTGATTAATTTGCCTTCTCAAGGATTTGGATGTAAAAATCTACACATAATACCTAAGTAGTACAATAATTTTATATTTAAAAGAATCATAATTTCTAATCTATTCTCAATCTAAACCCAGCTCATTTTTCATCAAGGCCATAGAGAGGTTGTACTGTTGTTTCCTGTTTGATTTTCAGTCTTGGAAAATTATTGAAGGTTCACGTAGTTGATTGTTAGAGGAATGTGGCTCTATATAGATGGTCAAGAGCTGCTTTATTCCCTATCTTCAGACTCTTCACCAGTCTGTATCTTTTTCCTTAATTTTCCTTATTCTGCTGGTTAAGTTGCAAATTATTTGCATTGAATATTTTAGCTTTTGTATGAGTCCTATGCCTTTCCAATTTGTTGGAGGTCAATTATACTGGTCAATATGTTGTAAAAAAAATTAGTGCCTTATCTAGTTATAAAAAACTGTGTTGAGTTTTTATTTTCTACATTCACGGATGTTCAGGAACATATCTATAGTTGTTGAATATAAAAATGGGATTTAGAAAATTAGTGAAAAAATGGTGTGGGTTAGAAACAAACAAAAGAGTTATGTTCAAAGTGGTACCATATTTTCAATATTATTATTCAAGCCTTACTTTCAGTTGAATGATTGTACATGCTTGATGCACAAACATATTTGTATAAATGAAAACTTAAAATAATCTCATACAACTAAAAATATCTTGGTCTTGGCTTCTGTTTTTGATGCATCAAAAAGGCGCTACGTTGCTTGTTGTTGGAGGCTATAATAAGTTTTTATAGGAGACCAACAATGTGGTAATAGGATCAGACAGAAAAAATGAGTGTTTGAGGCTAAAACTTGAAAGGTTGTGTTTGTGGAGGCCAATGAAACATGGAAAGACTCCAAGTTTTAGAAAGTATAAATCAAACAACAAAAGCCTATTGCAAGAACAATTGATGGTGAATGGTGGGCTGTCTTCATTTTTCAGGGCATCCAAAAGTTTGAGACGAGGGGGATTTATTTGAAAGGAGACTTGCAGGATGGAAAATGAATTTCTTTCTAAGAGTGGGAGACAAAATCTCATCAAAAGCACCCTTGCCAATCTTCCAATTTATTTTTAGTTGGCTTTGACTATTTTTGTAAGTATTGCTAAGAAATTGGAGAATATTGAACGTTGGTTTCTTTGGGGGACTGATGAGAGAAGTAGAAAATACCATTTAGTCAAGTGTGACGAGGTGAAGATACCGATTAGTAGGGGTGGCCTGGGACTTAGATCACTGGTGGACATGAATAGGGTCTTATAGGGGAAGTGGCTATGGAGATACTTATTGGGGAGGGTAGGCTGTGGTGTAGGTCATTTGAGGCGAGATGGGGCCTGTTGACTGGGAGGGGAAACAGTAGCGTTTGGGCATGTCCTCATGGATCGAGTCTTTGGAGGAAAATTAGTTTGGGGCGCAACCAGTTCATGGATTGCATTCAGTGGAAACTCAGGAGAGGTAGTAGCATTCTGTAACACCCAAATAAAAATAAAAATTTTATTTATTTATTTGATTTTTTATTCAATTTAATTTAATAAAAATAAAAATAATAATAATGATAAAATTGGGTAAAAATATTATTTAGATTTAATTGAAATTGATTTTGGGAAAAATGGGTGGAAATTTGGATTATGGGGGTGTTTTTGAAAAGAAAATCGGAAACCGGGGGTCAAAACGTAATTTAGAAAAGTTGTGCCACGTCAGCACCACGTCAGTAGCCACGTCAGCGGCCCGGTCAGCAGTCCCGACCAACCAGAACGCGTCGCGTGGCAAGGCAACGCTGACCAGGGAACGGGCCACATGGGAGATCCGCGTGCGCGCGATCGGACGGCCCAGATCCATTCCCGCGCACACGGACGGTCCAGATTAAATGTGCGCACGGACGGCCCAGATTCAATTAGGCACGGACGGCCCAGATTGCATCGCGATGAACGGTCCAGATTTAATCCCAATTAAATCGCGATCGAACGGCCCAGATTTAATCTTGATGGACGGTTGAGATTAAAAGGCAAAAGGTATAAATAACTCCACCCACACCTGACCAAAGAAACCCTAGCCGCCAGTGCTCGCCGGAGAAGAAGAACCAAACGCCAGAGGAGCCGGCCGCCGCCACCCGCCGCCGGACCGGGGAAGTTTCCGACCGCCGATCGAGGTAAATTTTCTCCCTCTTGCTCGTTTTTCGACGCTGAGTCCGCCTATGGTCAAACTAGAGCCAAACCACCGGCCAAACGGCTGGAAAATCCGGTCGAAACCCAGCGGCGCCGCCGCGCCCCTCCTCGGTTTTTGCCTCCGATGAGGCCCTTTCCGGCCTCCGTTTAATGCAAATTTTATACCACTGTGATGACCGTTCTTTTCTCTACAGGTTGATCGGAGCTAAACATCAAAACACGACTCACGCCGGAGGAGCTGCCGCACCCGAGAGCACTGCCACCGGTAAGTTTCGGTTTTTCGTGATTTTTCGGCCCACCGAGGGCCCTAGAGTTGCTCTATCGCAGGGACCGATGCAAGTGTGGCCGAATTCGGTCGAAAACGGCCAACCTGAGGCGAATCGCCGCCGCTTGCGGCGGCGCCGTCGCCAGAGCATAGCGGAGCCGCCGTGCCGGAATTGCGATATTGGCCGAAAGGGGCCCTAGGTCTAATTTGGGATTTTTTGGGACATGTGCAGGTACCTGTAGTGCGTTTCAGTTTCCCGGAAAAAATTCAGGGAAAATTAGGGACAGCCTGTAGGCGCACTGTAAAGCCGTATTCAGACCCCGAAACAAGTAAGGACCCCTGACTCTATTTTCTATCACGGTATTAAAGCTAAATAAATAATTAAACTGTGCTGTGTGACTCTATAGATGTATAATTGATTAAGGTTGCCAATGGAGCCCGAGTCTGATACTGGTTGGTCTGTTATTGTTTGATTTAATTTTCAGTATTAAATGCAACATGATGTTTAATGTAATTATATTATGGTCTCGTATGCATGAATCATGGTTTCTTTATTATGGTCGGTATTATACTTAACCCGATACTGTGTTGTCTTGTTTGGTGTCCATTACTGGTTTACATGTTGTATGTGTTTGGATGATTGAAACCAAGAAAATGGGCAAAAAGGTTATATGAATTGATAAGTGGATAATGTGGACAGCCTGATTAGATATCCTGGGAGATGGTGGACGGATCGGGTCCGTAGGGAAACCTACCGGGAACGTGGTCTCTCATACCGCACGGGGTACGAGGACGGCCCGTTTCACCCTCATACCGGACGGGGTATTGAGGTTTATAGTTTTGGCGCCCATATCGGACGGGGTATGGGGACGACCATGGAATCAGATTATAAATGTTAAGGGTTCACGGGTAGCGGGACCCCTATGGATCCCCATGGATACTAGTAGGCTGGTAAATGAGGAAAATGTGTTGTTTAACGATTGAAATGTAAAGGCGTGGTAAGTATTATGTTATACAGTTCATATGATTTCATGATGATGATAATGTTATTGCTTTAATATGTTGTTTTAGGGATCTCACCGAGATAAGTAGACAGTAAAAGATTTTATTATTGATAAAAGAATTTGTTATAAATTATGTTCCATTAGTCTTTTTATGTTTTTTACCCACCTTTACCTCCGTAGCGGTGAGATAATGTGATGTCTTTACTGGACTGGTGTAGCTCATTCCTTATTTAACCATTTCAGATCAGGAAGATATTGTTCCCGAGCCCGTTCCGCAGGAAGACGGCGAAGGGGACGCCTAAAGACTCTGTAGTTACATTTATAGTTCTTATTTTCGAGTATCTCTTTTAGTTAGTTTGTTCTTTTATATTTTGAGCACGTTTTTGGTTTTTGTGTAAGGGATGTTAATCAAAATTTTTATTACGATTTCGCATTTGACATTTTTAATACACATATTTCATTCTAAATTTCCGGGGCCGTTACACATTCGGTTTTGGGATGATGAATGGATTGGGCCGGGCAGCTTTAGGGATCATATTCCAAGAATTTATGTTCTTGCTGCTAAGAAGAATGTGGTGATGAAGGAGGTGTTCAGGGGGAAGAGGGTAGGAGTGGTTGGAACCTGATTTTGGATAGAAACTTTAATGATTGGGAGATTAATGAGTATGACATTCTTGTAATTATTGTCTAATGTTCATTTGAGTGATAACATGGATAAGGTTGTGTGGAAATTGAAAAAAAAAAAAAAAACTTTAATGATTGAAAAAAAATGATGGGGAAGATATGAAGTTTCCGGCTAGGCAGATTTGGAAAGTGAAGGCTCCCTCGAGAATTGTTTTTTTAGCTTGGGAGGCTGGCAGGGAATGCATTCTAACAATTGACAAACTTATGAGAAGGGGGCATATCTCGGTTAATGGATGTTATTTGTGTAAAAACGTGGGTGAATCTTGCAACCACCTTCTCCCTTGGTGTCTAGTTACTTATAGTATTTAGCATATGTTTTATGGGTTACTGGGTATCAATTGGGTAATTGCAGGATCAATTAAGGATGAAATTTGAGTTTGGAGTGGAATTTGTAAGAAATTGAAAATTATAAAACTTATACCTTTAACTATTTTTTGGGTGATGTGGAATGAGAGAAACAATAGAGCGTTTGATGGGTGTGTGAGGGATACTGACAGAATTAGAGATAGATGGTTGTATACTTTTGGGTCTCTGATTATGAGGCATGATGTTTATGGATGGGATGGTTTCGGGAAAGTTTTTTGACATTTTAACTAACTTGTAAATATTTTGTACAGGGACGACACCTTCTTGGTGTCTATACTTAATTTCTTCCTTTTTATCTCGAAAAAAAGAATAGTTGATATTTGAGATGTACCATTCTACTTTATAGCTAGTTTTTGTAACTTTGTTGTAACAATGGAAAATACCCTAATGATGTTATGAGGTTTTGGTTTAGCAAAGAAGTGGGACCAAGAAAGAGTTCTGACTCTTTTTGTGTTAGATTGGGGACATTAGAATTAGGGAGAACGGGATTCTTGATAAGATATCCATTTTCTTTTGTGATGTAGAATGAGGTAGCACTAGATTTTTTAGATAAATTAGAAATTGTAATTGTATTAAATATAAAACAACTATATTAGTTTAGGAGTATATTATTATATTATTTAGAAATGTTATTATACTTTTAGTAACTTAGAATTTTTATTCTTTTTATTATTTTTCTATTTATATCATGATTAGTATTCTTAATATTATTAGGATTAATTTCTTATTCCTATTAGGATTAGTATTCTTAATTCTATTAGTTTACTATCTCTTATTTTAAGTCTACTTAGAAAAGGTTGCTTAGAGATTACTATAAATAGGTTTGTAATTTCTCTAATTCAAGTATTCAATAATATTTTGAGAGTTTCTCAATTTCTGATTGTGTAATGGAATCAAATTTTTAATGTGATGTTTAAGATTTCTTAGATGTGATGTCTAAAAAACCTTAGGTGTGATGTTTATGTTTTTATTACCAAATCTGTAATTGGACAAGTCAACCCTATTTGTCTTATGTCATTTTGACAGATTAGCATTGGATAGTAGTCTTAATCATGACTCATTAGTTGGGTTGTCCTTCCTTAAGAATGAATTTGAGAGACCTTGGCTAAAAATTATACTAAATGAGGTGCCAAAAAGAGACTTGAAATTGTGTGCTGCTTGACGAGACTACTTGTATATACCAAAATGCTTTTTCTTTTTTTGGGTGGGGTTGGAGATTGAGGAAAAGGTTTGGCTTTAAACTGGCCTTTGACAAGACTTATGACTGGTAAATTTGGGCTTTTTAAATAAAGTCATGGAGAGTAAAGGCTTTGTCTAGGTGGTGGATATGGATTCAAGTTTTCTTACCTTAGTGCTTTTGTTGTTTTAATGGGAAACCTAGGTCTTATTTTCAGGATAGACAAATTTGAGACAGGGATTCCCTGTCTTCTCCTCTTCATATGAAGTGGGTGTTCTGAGTCGTATACTTTCTCAAGACAGAGAAAAAGGAGTGTGATAGAGGGTCTTAGCGTGGGTTGTGATAGGCTGGAGGTTTTCCAAATTCAATTGCTTTTGTTTCCAATGAATGGCTGAAGTTCAATAATAACTTGACCATCCTGAACTCTTTGTGTTATTCATTCACAAGCACCAAGGGGGAGTGCAAACCCATGTACAAAAGAGTTTACAAATCGATTGATATGTCAATAAGGTCTTTAAGTCCCTTGCACAATTTCTTATTGCTTTCATGCTGACTTGGTAGTATTTTCTTGCATTCTACATTTTTATGCTAATTATATTTTTGCATGGGCGAAACTCTTTCTCCATGATCATCCATTTTTTCAAAAAATTAATTGATGAATAGGAAGATGAAATTTAAGAATGTAGAATTGTAAATGAAAATTAAATATTTAAAATGACAATGGGATAGAGTAGAAGAAATTTGAATTTGTATCTAAGTATTAAAAACTTTTTATAGAGGATGATTTGAAAATAGAAAATAAAAAAGTAAAAAGAAATAAAAACTGAAAGAAACAGTTTTTGACTGGAACAGTTTGTAATCGTTTTCTAATGTGGCAATTGAAATTGCTACTCAATTTAAGAGAACTTGCTGTATGATAAATTGAGATTGATTTGTTGAATTATAAATTGAGGGATAAAACTTTGTTTCTTAAAATCATGTTTCATAAGCCTTAAGCATTGTATTTAAGGATTTGATTGCATCTCATAACCAAAAAATTGAGAAACTCTTAAAGTATTTTATTGAATAACTGAAATTTCTCTTAAAGATGAAATTACAAAATTGGCACTAATACTTTCACTTCGTTTTAGTAATATTTTCGAAGATTTCTCTCTAATTTTCCTATTACACTGCTAAAGTGTTGATTGTTAGCATAACAAGTAGCTCACCCACGTGACTGTTGTATGTTATAAAGGGTAATGAAAAGCAAGTTAATTTTGGATCGGGATGGTTGGGACACCAAAACCAGTGTCTCACTTTCTTGTAATAGCTCCTAGGAAGCTATTCTTACTCCTATACTTCCTTCTTCCCTTATTCTAACAGTTAGTGATGGGTCTTGTTTTGCTTTTTTTTTTTGGAGAACTCTTGAATTGACACGACCTCTCATTTCTCCTGCTTATACAATCTATCACAGAGTCACAGTAATCATATTACGTCTTCTTTTGAGTACTCTAGCAGTTAGTGTTCATGGATTTTGTTATTTGGTAGAAGCCTTAATGATCGTGAAGTTATTGACATCAGATTCTTAATTTGACTCCTCCAGTTGTAAAGGGTGCTCTTTTGGCTCGATTGTCTCCAGTGGTGTGTATGATGTGCCCCAGTGTAGCTGAGTCTCATAGTCACCTTTTTCTTCATTACAACATGGTGTGGAAATTATAAACCCGTTTTTTCGACACTCTCCAGTGTAGCTGAGTCTCGTAGTCACCTTTTTCTTCATTACAATATGGTGTGGAAATGATAAACCAGTTTGTTCGACACTTTTGGTGTTTTTTGGATTTCCTTTTTGTTATCTAGAGGGTTTAATTTCCCTCTACTGTATTGTGGAAATAAGGAGTACAAGGCTCTAAGGGTGGATAGTTTCTGCTTATAGGTGTTATGTTTGGAGAAAAATGCTAGGATTTTCAGGGATATATTTTCTCCTTCTTCCCTATAGGATAATTTGTCTTTTTGGTTTCTTTGTGGGTAAGGCACTTTGGCATTTTAAATATTTTTCTTCATCTTTTTTATCAAGATTGGCTGGCTTTCATTGCTTGAGCTGATATAAGCTATCTGCATGCTTTATCTAAAAAAAAAAGCTATCAGCCTGCTCTTCACATTTCTAGAATTTTTCTCTTTGATTACTTTTTTTTAATGTTAATAATACTTTTCCTGTAAAAAAATTGGATTTGTTTTGCTAAGTTGAGAAGTAGTTTTTGAAAACAAGGTTGGGAACTAGAATAATTATGTTTTCATGCTAGTAGTGTAATTATGACCATAATTGGCCTCTCTTACCTGGTATGTTCTGTGTCTCATCTTGAAGTTGGGGGGAGAATAATTATGGCCATTGATCTTGATGGTACATGCTTTATACAAAAATGACTTCAAAACTTAATCATTTAATTTGAATTGGAGAATTGCATTAATTTTTTTGTTTATAACCATTCGTAGTTGCATGGTAATTTCAATTGTGTTGCATATTTAACAGGTACTATCGAATGTTTGAGGCGACACAAGATGGATTGGGTAGAAATGCACCTGTTCACAGTATCCATGGTTCTTTACTTGCAGTTGGGGAATTATTGAGGTTGGTAAAGGCCATTGGCTTTAATTTAAATCTTTGTGTCTATCATTGTTTATACATGCAACTCAAGATTAGTAGTTGTCAAAATGCTTAATTATATATATATGCAAAATTCTCTATTATATTTGTTCTACAATACTTTGTTGAATTGCCATCATCATGTTACAGCTTAATATATTGTTAAAATCTATTAAAAAAAACTCACAAGACATCAAGGAAGTACTACTCATATATAGAAGAGCATTTTCAAGAGAGTTTGTTGACTATCTTGTCTAAATCATTCTCATCAAAGATAGGACAAGATTATGAATGATAGGCCTCTAATCCTACGAAAAATAGAGAGTAAGGAAAGGATTTCGAAAGCAGCAACGAGCTAGGGAGAATAGGTTTGAAATAGAGAAAGAGAGTGAGAACAAAGGAGAAGAAGAGAAGCGAATGGGGGACATTGAAACTTTGGAGCTTAAGGATTCCTAATCGAGATCCTTAGAGGTTGAAGGTAAGATAGTATCTTTCATCTTCATTTCATTGTGTGTAGAGAGAGAGAGAGAGAGAGAGAGAGAGAGAGAGCTGTGGCCGGATGCTTTATTGACCAAGAGAAGGCAACCAAACAAAATTTGCATGACCAATGTTGCACCCTAGGGAGTGGTCAGAATGATCCCTCAGGACATAAAATTTCTGGCCATCAAGAACTAAACTTTCGATGTTGTCTACAAGGAGAAAAAATCGGAAGGAATAAGGGTGAACGAGAATGGGAGGGGCTTTAGGGTTTCAAATTCGTTTTGGGAAGATGAAGTGGACTAGTTGCTGGGAGCCTTACAAGAATTCTATTGGATTGAATGAGGGAGGTGGTCGGAACAAGAAGGGAAGAAGACACAACTTGTGGGTTGCCATGGACAGGAATAGGAGGCGGAGGTTCCTGGTCCTTACATAGGAGAAGAGGGAGGCAATAAGACGAAGTTTTGTACCGGAAGGAACACAGACTGACATATGGTGGAGAATGATAATAGTGCTGTTTGAAATGGTCAGGAAAAAATGTGAAGCACTAAAGAAGTCTAGGTGGTTGAACTTGTCGTGCAGAAGCAAGCGAAGAACCTGGAAAAAGGTCGAGAAATATTGCCTGTCGTTCCTATGCTAGCCCAACTGTCAAATGAAGTTTAGGGTAAGCTTGGTAGCGAAGAGAGAGAAGAGCTTCACTGAAGCTATGAAGGAGAGCTCAAGGCAGGTGTTGGTTGGGGAAGACAAGACTCGTTTCCAAGGCGGGTCGAGTAGATTTCAAATTTCAAAATTATGATTCCCGAAATTCAAATGAGGAATGTTTTGATGAAGCTCGAAACACAAAGAACAATTGTCGTTTTATAGAGGATGTGAAACGAATTGTGCCTCGATGAAGAGGACCCAATTTAAAGAGGATACACAAGCTAATGGTTAAACGTTTCTCACGAGTTGAGAAAGGAACATGAACCAAGTGGACCGAGCTTGGGAGATGGGTTAGAAAAGTGGGTGATGGGCTTAGATGGATACGGAGACCCGTAACTTAGAGATAGATGCAGAAATGCTCAACTGAAAGCGGGGGAGAGTAGGAGTTCGATCGTTCAATAGTGAAGGAGAATGCGCTTTTAGATTTTGATGGCAGGGAGAATGGTAGAGGAGTGGGGGGGGACCAGTGGGAGAGAAGCTATTGTTTCTGTAGAGGGCTGCAATGGGACCGAGGTTGCAGAGGAGGATTCCACCCGATTCCTGGCGGTGGTTTTGGTGGAGGATATGACAATGTTAGTTACTACAAGGAGGGAAGACATGAGGATGGCACAAAGGAGGGAGCTGAAGGTTGAGGAGGAGCAAGGGAGATGATTAGGGACCTAGTTGAAGAAGAATATTCAAGATGAGTAGTCTAGAATAGTTAGCAGGTTAGTAGCAGGCTAAGGGTCTCTTTTGACGGTTTAGAGGAGCAGACTATGCAGCTTTTCGAGGAGATAGAGAAAAGAAGGAAGGAGAAGGTGAGAGGAGAGAGACTAAAAGTAAAAGCATAAAATATATTTTGTATATGGATTAGTACCTCCCTAGTGCCGATTTTAGTAATATTTTTGCTCTATTTATTCTTAAAAAAAGCAAAAGTAAAAGAATAAACATGGGGTAGAGAGCTCTAAAGAGAAGGTTGCAATTTAACATTAACTATGACAATCTAAAGAAAAGAGATGAGAAATGAGGGGGGATGTTTGAAGATGCTTAAATCATATTTGGTTGTACCATTTCTTGGAATGTTAGGGGTTTAAATGATCATAAGAAGAGACAAGTGATTAGTGCCTACGTTAGTAGATGGAGACCTGATGTGATTTGTCTCCAGAAATCTAAAATGGAATCCATCTCTGACTGCATTATTCAGAGTTTTTGGAAGAGTAAGGAGATAGGTTGGAAAGAGCTACCGACTAGAGGGGCAGCTGAAAGGATTCTGATCTTATGAAAGGAGGAGTCTTTTAAATGTAAGGGGGTAGTATTGGGAGAATGTTCTATCTCTTGCCTGTTTGAAAATAATAGAAATGAGTGGAAATGGGTGTTCACTGGTGCCTACAACAATGGTGAAGGAAGATACAAGGGTTTGCTGTGAGAGGACTTGGAGGACTGTAAACAAAAATGAGATTTTCCATGGGTTGTTTGGAGAAGATTTCAACATGTTTTAAACATATATAAAAGGTTTGGTGAGCACTTTTGGAGAATTTGTGCTTAAAAATTCATGGAGACTCTTGAAGAATTAGTTTAATGGATTTCATAGGAGGTAAATGGACCTGATTTAATCAAAGACTCAACCCGGTGTGTTCAAGAATTGAAAGGTGTTTATTGTCAATTTCTTACCAATTACAGTCAACAGGTCCGTGCCAAAAGCTTTTGCAGTCGATTATATTCGATCACTTTCCTATTTGCATTGTGTCTCTAATGGGATCAAGTGGGGCTCTTGCCCATTTAGATTTGAGGATAAATAGTTGAAAGGTAATGGTTTATGTGATAAGATCAGTGGATGATGAAGAGGGATAACGGTGAATGGTAAAGTGAGCTTTAGAATTGCTCAAAAGATGGAGGTAGTGAAAATTGAAATAAAAAAGTGGAGCAAGGAGGAGGAAAAGAGTAAAGATATGTTCACCAAATCTTTATTTAAAGATATTGACACAATTGATAGAATGGAGAGTGAGGATGCTTTGCTTGTGGAAGAGTTGGTTCGCAAGGAACCTTTAAAGGTTGAATTGGCAAATGGATTACAAATGGAGGAGATACTATGGAGACAAAAATTGAGAGATAGGTGAATAAAGGAGAGGATAGAAACGCAAAATGCATTCATAATATAGCAAGTCATCATAAATGGACCAACTATATGGAGGAAATAGAGATTAATGACTAGATACTGGATGATAATGAATGGTTGAAGCAAGGGTTAAGGATTTTTTTATGTAGGTTATACTGCGATAGGTGTAGGCCCAAGTTGGATGATATAACTTTCAGATCGTTTGATGAGATAAGATGTGTTTCGCTCGAAAGAGGGTTCATTTTTAAGGAGATATTTGAAGGATTCATGCTCTGTAGAAAGGATAAAGCCCCTGTCCCGATGTTTGCATCATGAGTTTTATGCAAACATTCTAGCATGTAACGAAAGATGATGTTCAAGATTAGTTAAAAGAATTGCATGAATCAAGATTTTTTGTTAAATCCTTAAATTCTTCTTTCTTCATACTCATTACTTGGTGGAGGGGGCAGCTAATATCAATGATTTCAAACCTATCTTAGTTGAGAGTATTTATAAGCTGATTGTGAAGGTGTTAACTAGTAGGATGGCCAAAGTAATTGATAAAGTAGTTGGTGAGTGTCATCATGCTTCTATGGAAGGAAGGCAAATTCTGGATGCAGGACCTGCGGCTAATGACATTCTTTGTAAATTGGATAGGGAGAAAGCTAATGATAATGTAAATTAGAGCTTTCTTGATTATATACTGAGGAGAACGGGCTTCGGGGATAAATGGTGCAAGTGGATTAACTCTTGTATTACCACAAGAGTGAATTGGGGTTCATTTTTTTAACCCCATGAGATTTTATACAAGGTGATCCATTATCTCCATACTTTTTATTCTTGTCATGAAAGTATTGAATAAAATATGGTTAAAAGTTAGGGAGATGAAGTTGTTTAACGTCTAAAAGTGGGAGAGGATGAGCACATAGAGGAGGTAGCCTACTGATATTTTGCTGATGACACTTTAATGTTTGTGAATCGGACGAAGGGATAAATGTGTTTTATTAGGTTTCTTAACAGTTTTAGTCCTCAATATTAACTTAACCAAGTTTGAATTGGTAAGATTGAACAATAGGAGCAATATTGATAGGTTTGCAAGAGCCATGAGATGTAAAAGTATGGAGCTACCGTTAAGTACATGGGATTGCCATTGGAGGCCAATTATAAAGATGTAAGGACGTGAGATCTTGTCATGTTAAGGTTCAAGGAGAGTTTGGTAGGATGAAAGAGAAACGTCCTAACCAAATGGGGAGACTCACACCCATTAAAGGTACACGGACTAGCTTACCGATTTATTGTCCCTTATGATAATCCTTGTGATTGTTGCCAAGAGATTGAAATTAATCCAATGTAGATTCCTTTCCGATGACTCTCAGGATAGGAAAAAATACCATTTGGTGGTAGGAGATGAGATAAAAAAACCAATATCTTAGGATGGGTTGAGGTTGAGATCTTTTATGGAAATGAACCTGACATTAGAGGGTGAGTGGTTTTGGACGTTCATGAATGAAAACAGTATTTTATGGTGGAGAGTGATAGAGGCAAAATTTTGTACCATGGATAGTAGATGGTATTCCAAAGTATTGTCAAGATGCATGGACAAAAATGTGGAAAAAAGTATGCATAGGTAATGATAAATTACAGGTGGGAGGGTAGGCAGTTGGGACAAAATCAGTTTTAGGAAGGACCCTTGGCTTAGAGGGGGATGACTTAGAGATTAGTTTCCCCAGATTTTTGTTATTGCACGAGACATGGATATGTCAGTCCATGAGTTATTTAGAGATACTGAGGGAGGAGGTGGGGGGAAGGGGAAAAGGGAAAGGGAGTAATATGTGATGTGATAAAAAATCTTAATGATTGAAAAATTAATGAGTATGAGTCTCTCCTACAGACAGTCTCATTCGCCTCAATGGACGAGAGGACCAACCAATTTGGAGTCTTAATACCACAGGGACTTTCTCGGTTAGGTTTTTCTATAATTAATTGGTTGAGAATGATAGTATAGAGACTAGTTTTCTTTTCTAGCAAATTTGGAAGGTGAATGCTTCTCAAAAGTTTCTTATTTTATGTGGGAGGTAGGGCATAAGTGTATTTTTACTATTGACATTAATGAGAAAGGGAAAGATTATGGCTAACGACCGTTTTTTATGCAAGAGGGAGGTAGGGGCTTATAATCATATCTTGCTTTGATGCCCTTTTGGATATAAACTATGAACCATGACATACGAGTTACTGGGGATTAGTTGAGCAATGATTGGTACGGTAAGGGATGTGATTGGGCTTAAAAGAGTATTAATGGTGGAAAGAAATATGAATCTCATTCCTCTTGCTATACTTCAGGTGGTGTGGAAAGAAAGAAATTGGAGAGTTCACTTTCCAAAAGCGGGCGCCTACTCTTATCAGAAGCACAATTGCCAATCTTCCTATTTGTTATCTGTCCCTTCTCTCAATATTGAAGAATGTAGCTAAAAAACTAAAATCAATATTGAGCAGATTTCTATGGAGTGATTTGCAGGAAAAGAGGAGATATCATTTGGTGGCATGAGGCAAAATTAAAAGACCGATGAATCAGGGAGGGCTAGAAGTGAGATCAATCTATGAGATGAAGCAAGCTCTGTAGGGGAAGTAGTTATGACTTTTTTGAGGGAAGGAGGCATTTTATGGAAGAGAATAATTGAGGTGAAGTTTGGTACCATGGATAGAGTGGGTGATGGGTAGAGAGTATGCTTCTAGTCCAACATTTGAATTGATGATGAAATCTTGAGAGCGAGATTCTCACGTATTTTTGCTATAGACGTGATAAGACAGTTCTGTTAGGGAAATATTCAAAGAGGGGGAGTACAAGAGGGAATGCTGGGTGGATGTGATGCATAATCTTAATGATTGAGAGCTAGAAGAATGTGAATAATTGCCAAGTATTTTATCTTCTATTTCACTCAATAAGGATCAAGATCAACCTTTGTGGACTCTTAGCCCTATAGGTCAATTCACTGTGGGATTGTTCTATAAACGTCTAACTAAGAGAGAGTTTGATGAAATTTTTTCATTTAAACGGATAAAAAGACTAATTGCACCTCCAAGAATTGCTTTTTTCGTCTGGGAAGTAGCTCATGGGAGCATTTTAACTATAGACAAGTTTATGAGATGTGGGAAGACTATGGTGAACTAGTGTTGTCTTTGGAAGAATGCGGTAGAGGCCTATGATCACATTCTTTTTGGGCATCCTATTACATACAACTTATGGTCTATGGCCTTTGGTATCCTAGGATACAACTGGGCGTTGGCAGGCACTGTCAAATGTGAAATTTGAGCATGCAAGGGTATTGCGAGTTGGAAGAAGTTTTAGGGGTTCATTCATTTGGATATTTTTTGGGTTGTTTGGAAGGAGAGGATTAGGAGAGTTTTTGAGGGAGTGGATCAGGTGTGGATAGAATTAGAGGGAGATGGTTCCAATCCTTTGGTGTGTTGATAATGAAACAACATTTGTATTCCTTAGAGAATATCAGTGACCTAATAGGTATGCTATGTTGATAATGAAACAACATTTGCATTCCATAGAGAATATCAGTGACCTAATAAATATGCTAACTGAAATGTCAGTTCTTTTTGTAAATGAGTGATACATATGTTGCACTTTTTATTTCAATAAAAAAAAGAAAGAAAAGCAGATCTTTTGATAGGATGGAAGATGATTTTAATGGAAGAAGTTAGGTTTAAAGAATTTTAGAGGGGAGTGGTGATGATTCTTCTTGAAATATCCTTCTCATCTAGAACCTCAATGATTTGGAGTTTGAAGACTGGATTAGTCTTGCATCACTGCTTTTTTCTTCTTGAAATAAAAATATGAAAGATCTATTGATGAAATGACTCAAGGGGATGCCATCCATATACAAGAAAAAAAGAATTTATAGCTCTGTAAGAATATCTACAATAGATCCAAAATCTTCCAAGCTATCAAGGTTGTGACCAAGAACAATAGATCCAAAATAATGTAATCATTTATCCTTGATAGTGACAAAATTAGTTTCTATTTCTTTAAAATTTCTAGTGTTTCTTTCTTTCCAAATAATCCAAAACACAGTCAATGGAATGAGTCTGAGACGCTTGTTATTCATTCTGATCCCCTCCCAAGCAAGTAGTTCACCCTTTACGGATCCCGCCATGACCCACTGAATACCAAGGAGATTAAAAATCATAGACCACAGCATATGCATGATGGGGCAGCTCAATAAAAGGTGATTGCAAGTTTCCGTATTCTGTTTGTACATGGAGCATCTGTTGGCCATGATTATCCCTCTTTTCATGAGATTTTCAAGAGTAGGGATGCCCCTTTAGCGGCTTCCCAACTAAAAAATGAAATTTTGGGAGGAGCATGAGATTTCCAGATCCGGTTGCGAGGGAAAGCGGCCAAAACAGCAGGATGATTTTCCAGAGACCTGTAGTAAGACTTAACAGAGACTTTCCACTTTTGCTCAGGTTCCAACTAAGTTTGTTGTCAACAGTGTTAAGCTAATAAACAGTGTTTTGCAGCACTGCTGGAGGGAACTAATAGGCAGTCTCTGGTCAATGGTATGCTTGTCTTGAAATTTGACGAGAAGAGTGAATTTTCTGTGAAGTCTTGCCTATACACTTTCCTAAACCAAAATTTGGATTGTGAGAAGACTCTGGGATTTGACTTAATCTTGACCTCCACTGGGAGATACTTGAGGATGTCAAGAAAGAAATTTGGATTTTGATCGGCATTTGTGAAGTCTTGCCTATACACTTTCCTAAACCAAAATTTGGATTGTGAGAAGACTCTGGGATTTGACTTAATCTTGACCTCCACTGGGAGATACTTGAGGATGTCAAGAAAGAAATTTGGATTTTGACCGGCATTAAGGTGATCAAGTTAAAAAAGGAGATCATATTGCTCATTCAGTTGATCATTTGTTTGGTATCTATAAAAAGAGGAACAAGAGAGCTTTTGATGGTGTCTCGTTTTCTTCTGTTGAGATTAGGGACCATGTTTAGGATCTCTAATATTTTGCCCAAGGACAAGTCCTTGAATGGTTTTGATTTTATAGATTTATTGGATCCTTGTCCTTCAGAGCATTGTAATTATTATTATTATTATTATTTTTTTTTGTACTCGGGCTCCACCCTTTTGGTTCATGTTTTTTGTATATGGTTTTCTATTTTTTCTAAAAAATGTATAACTAGTGCTTACTTTTAAATGGGCTTGAAGTGATTTAAATGTTATATTTTTATTTCTAAATATTTATTTTCTTAACAAAAGTAACCTTAGTGCTTATTTTTAGGTAAAGTGCAATTTTCCCAATGGTTTGCTCTTATTATAGTTTGAATTTTGTGGGTTTTTATGGCTGTTTAGTTCCTTGCATGATTTTTATCATTTTACACAGGATCATTTGATTTTTATAGGGCATCTGCACGTGCTTAGGCTACTAAATAAATTGAAATTGATTATTTAAAAAAAAATTGAAATTCAAGGAGAAAACCAAAATAGTACATGATAATAGCCTAAAAAATTAATAAATTGATGTGAAAATGTTAAAAAACAAAGACACGGAGTACTGAAATTGTAATAAGCCCTTTCTTACTGATAAGCACTTCTGTCTGAATATATAAATTCTTTTTCTTTAAATCGGCATCTAGGTACTTTAATTGATTGTACTTATTTAAGGAATCTCAAATATCCTCTAGAAGCTATTTCTTAATACCGGTATTAGGTAGTTTCTTTTAGCATGGAGTAACTGGAACTTTCTCTTGCAGGAATACGGGTGAGTTCATGATGTCAAGGTATAGAGAAGTTGCTGAAATTGTTCTCAGGTACCTAGAACACCGTGATCGGCTTGTTCGCCTAAGCATAACTTCATTGCTGCCTCGTATTGCTCATTTTCTGCGTGATCGATTTGTGACAAACTATTTAACGGTAGGAAAATTCCAGTCATTTTTGGTCTTAATATGATGTTGGCTCTAACAGTGTTTTGTTTTTCAAGTGTCTTTTGCATATATGTGCTGTTTATTTAGTTTGTTTATATATGAGTTGTGACGTCCTGCAGATATGCATGAATCATATTCTCACTGTTCTGCGAATACCAGCTGAGCGTGCCAGTGGGTTCATTGCCCTTGGGGAGATGGCTGGTGCTTTGGATGGAGAACTTGTCCATTATTTGCCGACAATTATGTCTCACTTACGTGATGCGGTGGGTAAATAAGAATGTGTACTGACATTTGTTTTACTTTTTCTTTATAGTTTGAATGTGTTGGTTCCTGCTGTAGTATAACTGGGAAGAAGACCTCTGATTGTCCGCATGTCTGTAACTAGATTGCTCCGCGTAGAGGTAGACCTTCACTTGAGGCTCTGGCTTGTGTTGGTAACATTGCAAAAGCAATGGGGCCTGCAATGGAACCTCATGTTCGGGGGCTTCTGGATGTTATGTTTTCTGCTGGCCTTTCTCCTGTACTTGTAGAGGCCCTGGAGCAAATAACAATTAGGTGAACTAAAATATCCACAGACTTTCTGTTCTTATGTGTAGTTATATATCAATGCCTTAAAAGGGGTTTTAGTTTCCTAATTGTTTATTGTTTTTTCAGTATTCCGTCTTTGCTGCCAACCATACAAGATCGCCTACTTGATTGCATTTCCTTAGTTCTTTCAAAATCTCATTATTCTCAAGTGAAGCCCGCTGTCCCTTCTGTTCGGGGAAGTACAATTAATATTGGAACCCAAATATCAGACCTTAATGGTTCAGCTCTTGTGCAACTTGCTTTGCAGACTCTTGCTCGTTTCAATTTCAGGGTTTGTGTTGATAAATTGCATGGATTTGTATTTTCACTGCCTATTTGGTTTAGTTCTGAGACAATTTGTTGTTTAGGGCCACGAGCTTCTGGAGTTTGCAAGAGAATCAGTTGTTGTATATTTGGATGATGAAGACGGAACGACCAGGAAAGATGCTGCATTGTGTTGTTGCAGATTGATTTCAAATTCTTTTTCTGGTCTAGCACCTACACAGTATGGTTCTAGTAGGTCAAGCCGGACTGGGGGAAAGCGAAGGCGTCTAGTTGAGGAGGTACGCACGTGTTAAACTGTTTTTCTGTTACCAGACCCCGCTCTGTCCCCTTATGATAACTCTATGAAGGAGGTAAACCATGAAGGTCAAGAAGGAATGTAGAGAAATTATATCCTTGATGTGCACTATATTGTCCTTTGAACTAAGGTCTAGGTTGACCATTAATCATCATTGAGAAGGAAATAAGTAAGAGAAGACATGCTTAGTTACCTTCTCTATTAGTCGCCAAGGCCTATATCAAGAGCTTTGCCCAAGAAATCTTAGTTAACTTTGATCCTAGACACATGCATATACATATTTATCTTTTTTTTTTTGAAATAAAAAATGGGAAGTGTATATTAACAAGGTACCAAAAATGGGGTACCACCCATGTACAAAATATTTACAAGTGTGTTAGAGTGTCAATGACATTCTTAAAATCCTCATCTCTAATAAGGTAATGACCCAACAAAATGAACCCAAAATAACATATACATATTTATCTTTCATTTATCTACATGCAAGATTGTATTGACTTACATATGGATGCACATCTTAGGCCGTATGAACCATCAAGAAATTATTGATATGATGTCAACTTTAACATAGTCTGTTACGCTGATGTCAGGAATTATTTGATAGATTTTTATAAGATGCATAATACTTGCCTAAAGGTTGGTGTCTGGCTTTCTGCAGCTTGTGGAAAAGCTTCTCATTGCGGCTGTTGCAGATGCTGATGTTACTGTCCGTCATTCTATCTTTTCCTCATTGCACGGGAATAGAGGATTTGATGATTTTCTAGCTCAGGCTGATAGTTTGAGTGCTATTTTTGCTGCTCTAAATGATGAGGTAGGATCTAATATGGCTGTTAGGTCACCTCACACTTGGACATGTCACATTGCACTTCCAATTTTATAATAACAAAAATGATGTGTCCATTTATTTAATTTTCTATTTTCTGGAAATGATCTAATATGGCTGTTATGTTATATCCTTGTTATATAGCCTCCTATTAAAACGGGTCAATGGGCTTTAACCATACAAAATTCGACTAGACAATTTAAGCCGCACAAACTTCAATTCAAGGGAATGCTTGATGGGCATGTTCGCAATTAAGTGACTCTATCTGCTAAGGAAAATAATGATCTTACCCCTAAGGAAAATAAAGCCCCTTTCCAACCCTTCAAATGTTTCAAAATCTTCTCTACAACAGGACCCCAAAAAGAAGAGATATGAGGATTAACCAAGCAGCATCGCTAAATTAATGACAAGCCAGTTACAGATATTTTGTCCTATAAGCTATAGACTTTATAAGTTTTTCAAGAATGTATCAGTTTATAGCATTGTTTTATTAAAAAAAGTTTTTGAGGTGTTTAAGTAATATGAACTTATAAGCTGCATAGTTTATTTATCTGTTTAATAAATATATAATTTGTAACTCTTTGTTCAGTCAAAATGAAAGGATGATAATTTCATTATTATTAATGGATATAGTTATCTGAAAATAGATGTTTTTGGGGGTCAAATTCAATACCTACATTTTTTAGAGAAACAAAAGTATTTAGCAAGCTTAAATAATTATTATTTTTATTTCCATTCTTATTCTTATTCTTACTTTATTTTATTTTGGGTTTGCTTTATGCAAGAATTCATTATCAGTCAAATGAAATTCCATGAGCACTGCTCCGTAGATTAACATCTTAGTGCAAGGAGATTAAAAGAAAAGCCAGATTCTGTATATTTGCAAGAAGGGTCGGGGTTATAGTTTAGTCGTTTTGCATATTTTCCTTCTTATCAAATTGCTAGATATCAGAATCGATTACATAGTTGGTTTTCTGGTATCATCTGAGGTGCTTTATTTTTCTTGATTTTATGCAAGAAAAGATCATGACAAGCTACAGCTGAGCTCGAAGAGCTTGTTCACAGATATCATAGCCGAGGGAATCTTCATACTTATAAATGTTTTTCATATGGTGAGCAAGTTGGTGAGTTGGTTTTTTTTACCAGCTAGATCACCAAGAAGCTATTTTCAAGATGTGTATTAGGAGTGGAAATCACAAGGTGTTGAGAGAGGTCGTAAAAGAGTTTAGGGTGCATGAATGTACGTCCCCTTTGCTGCCGGCCCATTTTGAGCTCTACCCATGCACGTTTGTAGTATACCCCGACATAAATCTTGCCTCTGTTACTATGAACAGACAAACCTAGTTCCACATTTTATGTTTTTAAAGAAGTCTTTCATGACTTTAGGTTGTGAGTATCACTACCTTTTTTTCTTCCACTTTTTTAGAGGGTGGGGTTGGAGAAGTTACACTGATTACTAGAATATTTATCTGCTAATTTAGATGTTGTGTGCATACATTTTTGAAGAAATTCCATACCTTGTGGATCTAGCTGTGGTAGATATATGAAGTTTCTATTCCTGACTGTCAGCTAAGAAGAACACTTTCAAATTTCATTCTCCTTTTACGGAATGTTACATTAGAGCTTGAGACATTTGTAAACTTTTGGCAAGAATATGCTCTTTGTTCCAGTCTCTGTGTTCTTCATGGTAAACTGTGAGATCACTCCAAATTTATTTGTTGTAACAGGATTTAGATGTCCGAGAATATGCTATCTCAGTTGCTGGGAGACTGTCAGAAAAAAATCCTGCCTATGTGCTTCCAGCACTTCGTCGCCATCTCATACAGTTGCTAACATATCTGGAGCAGAGGTGATGTGAAAGGGTTATACTGTTAATTACCAGTGTCTTACAGTCATTTTTTATATGTTGTTTTTATTAAAGTGTCACATGCTTTGAAGTGTCAGATATTGACTTCTGTTACCATGTAAGCAGTGCAGATAACAAATGTAAAGAAGAGAGTGCAAAGTTACTTGGTTGTTTGATTCGTAATTGTGAACGATTAATACTCCCATACGTTGCACCAATACATAAGGTTTCAATTATACTGTGGACTTTATATTATTAAACCATTTTCAAATGCTGTTTACTCTCTTATGGGGTGAATTTTCTGATTTTTCAGGCACTCGTGGCTAGACTTCGTGAGGGTACTGGAGTTAATGCCAACAATGGCATCATCACTGGAGTTCTTGTAACCGTTGGAGACCTTGCCAGAGTGGTGGGTGAATTTTCCATATTAGGTTGATTGTCTAGGACATCCTACTTTGATCTTTGCTATAAATTTTGCAACTTGTGAAGGAAATATATGCATGTCTATGTGGCGTACACTTGTTTGATTGTGAATGATACATGTTATTTTTGACAGATGCATTAATCTTTTCCTGTGAATTGAGGTTTCTACAAATTTTCTGCTTTTTGAGTGGGAGAAAGGTTCTGTAGCCTTTTAGATGAAGCTTATTAACATATTGGAGTTCTTCTCTCTCTCTCTCTCTCAAAAAAAAAAAAGCAACACGAGAAACAGAATGTTTCTATTTTAATTTTTCTGGGTTATTACTTCTGTTTAGGGAGGGTTTGCAATGAGGCAGTACATTTCCGAACTCATGCCTTTAATAGTTGAAGCTTTGTTGGATGGAGCAGCTGTTACGAAACGTGAAGTTGCCGTTGCCACACTTGGTCAAGTAGTTCAGAGCACTGGGTATGTGATGGATTTCTCATGTCATTTCGCATTAATGATGACTACTGAAATTACTTGCTTTCTAGGACTTGAGAAATAATATTTTCCTCTCAATCAGAAGGTCATTGATGCTGATAATATTTGGACTCAGGATATGACATATCATGTTTTTAGGTGTCATAGCTATTCTAAACTCCAAACTATGTATTACTGAGTTCAACTGTTTGAGCAACTTGGATTTTCCCTTGGAATCATGTTTTTCGGTGTTTTGAAATGAATGAACGCACATGAAAAAAAAAGAAAAAGAGAAAAGATAGGCATGAACTTTTCTGACTAAATCTATTACTTCAGCTCCATTCTAGAATATGTGCTCTGAAGTATTTCAAGAAAAGAAAGTCAATTTTAATAGTTTCATTCCATTTCCAGTCCAAACAAATGAAAAAAAATTACAGTGGCCATTAGCAATTACAGAAATCAAAACCCCAAGGTAGCAAAAGAAAGGTGCATTACACAATAAATCCAATGTTTATCGGTAGGAAACCATGCAAAACAAAGAAAAACAGCAAAGCCAGAGATATAAACCCAGGTCAAATGAGAAGCAATGGATAGCTCCTCCTGAAGATTGATTCACAGTGGTGAACATGTTCTATATAAATTTCTGCCACCTCTTTATACCTCTTCTGAACACATCTTTCCTTTTTACCCTAGAATTTCCTAACACCTCTTTATTCTAGATTTTCTTTTCTTCTTGATAATTTAGTTTCCTCATTAGCTTAATCCTTCATGCCACTAATAAAAATAAACCCACCAATCTCTTACCTAGTGAAGAAAATTAGGTTGCTGAGTCCACATGTTTTAAAATGGAGATGGGCTAAGATCCCACTTCAGGTGAGAGCATGCGATCGTTTGTGGTCAATGAGAGGGAAGCTTCTTGGGAAATTGTCCTCTCTCGAAATGACAGGGAGCTTAGTGTGTTCACATGCTTGATGGCCTTTTGTGAATCACGTTTTGCTCACCCAAATAAAGAGGCAAAATGGTTGGAAAGATTTCCAAGGATGTTATTCTTGGTTAAATCCTATTGTTTTTTTTTTCTTTTGAACTGTAATTTGATATTCGAAAACTTTCTTTAGAAGCCAATATGCTCAGCATGACGTGCTAAGTTTGGGAAGGGTCATGGATCTGCATTTTGACATGGATACTTATGGAGAGGCTCTGTATTATGAATTGCAGCCTGGTTATCTCTGTGACAATTAATCCTCCTTTTACCAACTTCTTCTATGGTCTCTG
Source organism: Carica papaya (assembly GCF_054855325.1). NCBI lineage: Eukaryota > Viridiplantae > Streptophyta > Magnoliopsida > Brassicales > Caricaceae > Carica > Carica papaya. Next base: position 2,158,600 of record NC_142314.1, read on the forward strand.
GACAGGAGATAAGGGATCTTGCAACTAGTCGATTGACTATCCGGTGGGTGGTGGTGGGTCTAATATCTGGCAAGCTCCCTTTTTAGGATGGTACCTATGCAGTGAAAAGCCAAGAGTACCATGGCTTTTGTTCCGCTCCAATCTTTTGAACAATTGGGAGAAAGGAATAGAAGAATTTCTAAAGTACTTTTATATACATTATATCTTTCTCCCAATAAAAATTTTCTCATTTATGAAAAAGTTTATTCTTATTGAATTTCTTGTTTAGACAATGTAGTTCATTATTGTGATATTTCTTGCAGTGCTCTTGTTGTCATGCCCATGTGCATTAATGTATTTACAGTCGGAAAAAAATCTGACCATTGATTGTTACAATTCTGTTTCGTAGTTGCTTCATTTGCAAGTTTAAAAAAACAACAAATAGTTTTTTTTTTGGAGGAGAGAAAAACAGGAAATAGCTTTTTTTTTAGAATAATCTTTTTTCGGAGAAGAAGAAATAGTTAATATAAGTTAAACACTGAAAAGATATAGTTCAATCTATATGGTTTTTGTTTTAACATCGTATTCGCTTGAATGGCTGAGATGCTAGAGATGGTTAACTGGAATGGCTGCTCATAGAGACAATTCATCTCTTTGGTATATTATCCCTTTTGTTGATTGGTTTTCAAGTGCTAGGAATGGTTCTCCTTTTCTGTTTAGAGCTGACTTTTGGTACAGTGAGGACCCTCTATACAATTGCTTTCCTCATCATTACAGGCTTTCCTGTATTGTCACAACAGTATCTCCTTGTTTATATTGTAGCAAGAGGGCCATATGTCTTGGAAGTGTCATTTGTTCTGGAACCTTAATGGCTGGAAAGTGTTGGATCTAATGTGTTTGTTTACTTCACTTGATTCTTTTGTTTTTTTAGTAGACCTGGTTGTGGACTTTGATCCCCAGATTCCTTGGGTGTTTTACTTGCAAATCTCTTTTTTGGATTAGAAGAAATATTGTTAGAGAGAGGAAAGATGAAGCTATAGTAAATCCTTTTTTCTTACTAGAAAAATAATAATCTCTTTCTGTACTTTCAAAGAGAGCTTTTCTGCCCAATTTTGACAGGTATGTGATAACTCCGTATAATGAATATCCGCTGCTGCTTGGTTTACTCTTGAAATTGTTGAATGGTGAGTTGGTGTGGTCCACTAGACGCGAAGTGTTAAAGGTAGCTCCTAATGAATTACATTTCTTGACTATATCTTTGAATAATCTATCATGATAACGTTAGTTTTGGGTATTGCTAGGTCCTTGGGATTATGGGTGCTCTGGATCCCCATTTGCATAAGCGAAATCAACAAAGTTTGTCAGGGTCACATGGTGAAGTTACACGTGCCGCAAGTGATTCTGGTCAACATATTCCATCAATGGATGAGTTACCGATGGACCTTTGGCCTTCATTTGCTACATCTGAGGATTATTATTCCACGGTAGTATCTTTGATCTGATTTGTACTTCTAGATTGTGCTTATATTAACACTTTTATTGAATGAATCTAGGTTGCTATTAATTCTCTCATGAGAATTCTTAGGGATCCATCACTAGCTAGTTACCACCAAAAAGTCGTTGGATCTCTTATGTTCATATTCAAGGTATGTAAAATATTTTTCTTTTGGTTTCTTTTAGACATCTGAAGTGATTTTGATATGTGCACTTAATGGTTTTAAATGTTAATATCCTTAATACTATTTCCTTGCGAGGTTAGTCAATGGGACTTGGTTGCGTTCCGTACTTACCCAAGGTTCGTATAGAATTTTTATTTCATAATATTTTCTTGGCATGATTGATTAAGTCTATAAAAAACAAGGCATCATGTGGAAACTACCTATTTGCTTCGTGTCTTCTTTGCTTCTGCAGTATGGACTGTTGTCCTAGTTGGTTTTCTTTATAAATGAACTCGTGATAATATCTGCCATCATTAAAAAGTTCTTTCTGTAACATCTAGAAATCTAATGCTGGTCTGCGTTCCTATTGACTAATAACCACATTGTAGGCGTAGCTAATATTGTAACTGCTAATCCATCATAATCGTTAATTTCAGGTACAGAGAAGTACACCTGTCCTATAGAAGATTGCTTTTGTATAGCTGTCTAATTTTTTCTAATTTGTCTTTGTATCTCTTTTTGTTAGTCTTTGTTAAGTGCACTAGGCTATCTACCTTTTTTGCTCTCTAAATTGTCTTTCTTTCTGCAGGTTTTGCCTGACCTCTTTCAAACTGTTCGCACTTGTGATGATTATCTAAAAGATTTTATAACATGGAAGCTTGGAACTTTGGTCTCTATCGTGCGTCAGGTAATACATACGTTTAGGTTCTTTTAGCCCCATACCTGTTTTTAGTTTTTGTTTCCCACATGATAGGTCGTCAGTGTAGACCTTATTGATAGTTTAACATGCAATTAATTGTATATGACACTATCTATATAGGCAGAACCTGTTGGGGCATGAATAAGGTAGTAATGTTATTTTCTGATTAAAAAAGTATGTAGGTATTTTTTTCTCATGTGTTTTGTTTTCAAATGGAAAAGGATGGTATTTTTCCCTTTTAATTGTCTGGATCAAATTTGATAATTCAGGTCATTGTTTGGGGTTGGGTAGTGTTTCTAGTCTGGCCTTGGTCCGAGGCTCCGGTTTTTTAGGTGGGTTTATTTATTTCCTTGTAAAAGGATTGAGTTGCTATTTTCCTTTTACTTTTCTGCTTATCTCATTGTTGGAGGATTTTATAACATGGAAGCTTTAGACTCTGTTCTCTATTATACTTAGGGAGAGAGTCTAAGAGAGCTGATTTGACACCATCGATGTGGCCACGATGGTGCTGCTGAATAGGGCCATGTTTACGGGTCTTCAAAAGTTTCTGGTGGTAGGGCACAGTTCATTTGATGTGCTTGGAGAGGGTGAAGGGAATCAAATTTTCGAAAATGGGAGGGGAGTCTGAAAGTTGATTCTCTATCAAAAGGGGGATGCTGAATGGCTCATGGGATGTATCAAGGAATTTCGGTGGGAGAGAGGAGAGGAAGGGTGGGGTAGATGTAGGTGGAGTTGGAGCCGTATCCTCTGGATGCCTCTAAGCTCGATTAGGGGAGAGGAGTACTTGGTTCTTTCCGAAGGTAACGTAGGTGGAGGAGGGGGGTTCAACTGGATCTTCGTTTCAGAGCGAGAGAAGGCAGGTCGGTGGTGGCAGATAATGGAGGCAATTTTTGAAGTTCAAAGGATTGAGTTAGTAGAACCAGTATGGGTGAAAGGGAAAGGGAGGGCGGATTCAGGGCTGGGGACTGTGGCTGACCCGAAGAGTCTTTTTTCTCTAGGGACATTTTCGATTAGCTGCTCATGTTGTGGAGTGAAGATGGAAGTTGGGGTGAACAAGAAGGAGACCATGAATGCACGGCGATCCTCAAATGCCCAGTGCAGGTGAACCCTCGGGTAAGGCAGAAGAAACCCATACCCGCATCTATACCCAGTCCAAGTCAAGTTCAAAACGGAGGGTGTAGTGGTTGTTTTGAGTCTGGGGGTCAACAGACTTTTTTGGCTCATGTTGGGGCCAAGTCCAATTTTCAAATTGTGAATGGTTTGCGCTCAACCCAAAATGTAGGAGGGGGGATGTTGTTTTGGGAGGACTAAATTAATGAGAGTGAATCAGGGGCCTTCTGGGGCACAAAACAGATTGAGACTTGGCCGTAGGTTAACATGGCTAGAGAAAGGTAAATGGGTTGACGTTCCAGGCCCTAGAAGGGAGTCCAGATTAAAGATAAGCCCGAGGGCTGGTGTACAGGCCGGTGAACTGAAACCTGAACTGCTGCTCTGAACCGGTTCAGGAGGAAAAATTAGTTGAGAAAGAAAGAGAAGTTGAGGGGGAGAAAGAAAATGACGAGCAGGTGGCGATGATGGAGGCGGGTTTAGAGATCTGTCGTGTTTCGAGGCAGGATGGCACAGAGGAAGAGGAAGTTTTTGGCAAGGGGGACCGAAAATCTGATAAGGAAGGAGGTGGAGACATACTGCTGGAAGAAGTAGATGGAAGAAGTGTCGGGTCTGGTGGTCCGACTTTGCTGGCCGGGGATGCTTCTAGTTTGGTGTCTGTTGATGGTCAAACGGAGGTATGTGCTGCCAATGACGAAAATGAACTTGCTCTGATGTTGATTTAGGGGAGGTATGATGATTGTAATATGGATTTTGAGGATAATGTGGTTGTGGGCAGTAGGGAACTTGATAAAATGAGCAGTGAAAATGATTTAAATGGGTCCATTTGGGTGATGCAAATGCTAATTGACAACAATCATGTCTCGGGTAATGATAATTTGAGGGAGGGTGAACCTTTTTCAACTGCTGTATACAGCAGAGTTTGAGCTGAGACTGAAGTTGGATGAGCTTCAATTCAAACAAATTAGCAAGTTGAGTAGATACGGCCTTGAGAAGGTGTTTTCTGAGGAAGAGATGCTTGACAGTCTTAGAATTTGCAATGGTGATAAAGTCCCTGGGCCGGATGATTTCAATATGAAATTTCTGCAGGAGTTCTGACCTTTACTCAAGGAAGACTTGTGAATATATTCGGGGTCTGGTACTTTTGTGAAATTTCTTAACTCCATGTTTATTGTATATTGCTAAGATGGAGGGTGTAAAAGACATTAAAGAGTTCAAACCTATCAGCCTGATTGGTTGTATCTATAAGCTAATCTCTAAAGTTCTTGCTAGAAGATTAATCTGGGTGCTTGGGGAAGTGATTGGTGAGTGTCAACATATGTTTGTTGAGGGAAGACAGATTTTGGATGTCGTTTTGGTGGTTAGTGAGGTAGTGGGTAGGGGGGAGGAAGAGTTTTTATGTAAATTAAATATGGAAAAGGCGTACGATCATGTGTGTTGGGATTTTATTTACTATATGTTCTGTTGGTTTGGGTTTGGTAGGAAATGGAGGAAATGGATGACAACTTGCATTAGTATTGCTTCGTTCATGGTGATGGTTAATGGTGGCCATTCTTTTTTCAAGACTTCTAAAGGCTTGAGACAAGGGTATCCTCTATCTTCACTCTTGTTCATTATTGTCATGGAAGCTCTAAACAGATTTCTTGAGAAAGCTAGGGAGGAGAATCTGTTAAAAGCTATTGTGGTCGGGAGAGGTGGGGGTCAAATGGAAGTTTCACATTTGTTCTTCGCGGATGATATATTGGTTTTTTGCCAACCGGATGAGGAGATGAACATGAATCTGAGATGCATTCTATTGTGTTTTCAAGCAGTTTCTAGGCTGAACATAAATTTGCATAAGTCTGAGTTGGTGATGTTGGGTAGCAAGGGTGGTGGTGACTGTTTGGCTGGGGTCCTTGGGTGCAAACCTGTTCAATTGCCTATTAAGTACTTGGGTCTACCTTTGGGTGTTAAATATAAAGATGTGAAATCTTGGGACACGGTGATTGATTTATTTCAGAGGAGACTTGTGGATTGGAAAATAAACTTTTTTTTTAAAGGGAGGCGATTAACTCTTATCAAAAGTACTCTTACAAATCTTCTTATTTATTTTTTATTAGGTTTGACTATTCTTATGAAAATTACGAAGAAGGTGGAGAATATTCAATGTTGCATTTTATAGGGGGATGATGATAGAAGCTGTAAATATCATTTGGTAAAGTGGGAGGATGTGAAACAACCTAGGTCCAAGGGAGGTTTAGGTCTCCGGTCCCTGGTGGATTTGAATAAGGCTTTACTGGGGAAGTGGTTTTGGATATTCCTTTCGGAAGAGGGGAAGTTGTGGTGTCAGGTCATTGGGGTGAGGTGGGGGGATATTGTTGGGAGAGGGAGTAGTAGAGTGATTGCTAGGCCTCATGGGGTGAGATTATGGAAGGGTATTAGTATAGGGATGTCTCAGTTCATGGGGGGGGTATTCAATGGAAGCTTGGGAGGGGTAATATCATTAACTTTTGGGAGGATGAGTGGTTTGGGAGGGGTAATCTTAAGAACCAATTTCCAAGAGTTTATAATCAAGCCATGAGGAAGAATGTGGTGGTAGATGAGGTTTTTAGAGAGGCGGATGAGAGGAGTGGTTGGGACATGAATCTTGTTAGGAATCTGAATGATTGAAAGATTGATGAGTTTATAAGGCTCCTTCAAGTTCTAGCTGATGTGCACCTGGAAACTTATAAGGATAAGGCTGTTTGAAAATTCAAGAAAGATGACATCTTTACAGTTAAGTCCTATGACTATTTGACCACTAGGGTGAGTGATAGTTTGAAATTTCTGGATTTCCAGATTTGGAAAGTGAAGGCGCTGCCAATAATTGCTTTTTTTGCCTGGGAAGCGGGTTGGGAATACGTACTTATTATTGACAAGTTGATGAGAAGGGGTCACGTTATCGTCAATGGATGTTATCTATGCGTGGAAGCTGCTGAATCTTGCAACCATGTTCTCCTTTGGTGTCTGGTGACGTATAGTTTATGAAATATGATGTACAGTTTATTGGATAATAATTGGATGATTGGGGGCTCGGTACAAAGTGAACTTTGAGCTTGGGGAGGGATTGGTAAAAGGTTAAATCTTGTTAAACTTATTCCTTTAATTCTTTTTTGGGTGGTGTGGAAAGAGAGAAATAATTGAACGTTTAATGGCTGTGTGAGGGATATTGGAAGAATTAGAAATAGGTGGTTAGATAGTATTAGGACTGTAATTCTAGGTCATGATATACATGGGTGGGATGATTTTGGGAGGGTTTTCAATGTACTAACTGACATGTAAATATTTTGTATAGGGGCGACACCCCTTGGTGCCATATACGTAATATACATGTTTTTATCTAAAAAAAAAGAAGTTAAGTTTTGTTTCCCACATGACTTAGACCTTATTGATGTAGACCTTATTGATGTTTGAACATGCAATTAATTATAGATGACATTATATATTCAGGCAGCACCCACATGGGGCACCTCTAAGATAGTAATATTCTTTTTTGATTAAAAAGGGTATACTTTTCGCATGTGTTTTGTTTTAAAATAAAAAAAAATGTTACTTTTTCCCCTTCAGTGTTCTAGATCAGATGCCTAATTCCGGTCATTGTTTGGGGTTGAATGGTGTTTTTTGTCTGGCTGCGGCCCCCGAGCCCATGGTTTTTATGTGGGTTTCTTTATTTCGTTGCAAAGGGATTGGGTTGCTATTATCTTTTGACTTTCCCACTTCTCTCTTTGTTGGAGGAAATCTTATCCTCCCATTGGTTATAGTACTCTTCTACCTAATAAATTTCTTATTTTATCAATAAAAAAGGAATTTCATGTTGTTGCAGCATATTCGTAAATATTTGCCAGAGTTGCTCTCTCTAATTTCTGAGTTGTGGTCATCATTCTGTGTGCCAGCTGCCAATCGCCCTTCACGTGGACTTCCGGTAATTTCTTTTGTTGTTTACGTGTTACGAGGCTATCTGCAAGTCTTATGTTGATTATAAATGCTTTTACACTTGTGCATTCATAATTCTCTCTCGTGTGTATTAGGTTTTGCATCTAGTGGAGCAGCTTTGTTTGGCTCTCAACGATGAGTTCAGGACATATCTTCCTGATATCCTTCCTTGTTGCATTCAAGTTCTAAGTGATGCAGAAAGGTGTAATGATTACACCTATGTCCTAGATATACTTCACACCCTTGAGGTGTTTGGCGGTTAGTACTTGTTTCTAGACATGACTTTGGGTTACTACTTAGCTTGTGACTTGTTGAACTTCTGCAATGTCGGTCGGAAAAGAGTGCATGGAAACTGGAAAAAATTGGTCCATATTGGATATAATATATTTAGAATCTATAACAAAATGAAGTAGAAATACTGAAGTAATTTGGGAGAAGGGTAGATAATGGATATGTTTTTCTTTAAGATAAAAATAACCTAAGCAGGACGGGGAATAGAAGGAAAATTGATCAAGTATCCTCACACAAAAAAGAAGCACAGTAAATAAAGAATAAAGCGGAAAGGAGAGTGATTTTTGTGTAAGACAGCCTCCCAATTCTTTGGCAAAGTGGGTAAAGCTAATCCTTGAAGATACCCTGTGCTTTAGCCCATAAATTAGCACGATGATGAAAAATTTTAGTTACATTCTGACCATAAAATTCAACATCCAGCAGAAGGTGAGCCTCTCCATATCAAGATGCTCTTCATTCTTGACACAACTTCTCCAAATAGGTGAAAAGAGCACTTCAAAAATGGGTGGGCAAATCCAACATTTGACGAAGAGGGAAAACAACTTATTCCAAAGTGTTGAAACCACCTTGAAGTGCAAGAATGTGGTTATTAGACAACTATCCAGGGGAATATCTCTATAGATAATGGATAATGGATTGAATTTCCTTTCCACCTATTGGTTGGTTCCAAAAGTTAATGAGATGGAATTTATGTTTTGGGATAAATTATGTTGGTGGTCTTTGTTGTTTTTGATATAGTTGCAACCAAGGGGGCAAGTGCAACCCAAAAATGCAATTTTGTTTTTCTTTTCTTTTTATTTTCTGGAAAAAGGTTTTTCTTTTTCAATAAAAGAAGAAATTTAATGATGTGAGAAAGGACTAATACCTAATCTGCCTTCTTCCTATTCTTGTATAAGTTTGTTTTTTTGGTTCTTGTTTGGGTTGAGGTCAAGAGATACTTTAATGGTTTTCTTAATCAGTTTTTATTGAGATTAGCTCCCTATTGTCTCCAATAATTATCTAGTCTCTCTCTTTTGTTTGGTTTTCTTTTGGAGGATACCTAATCCCCTTATTTGTATCTCTTTTTCAATATCTATATATATTTCTATATAAAGAAAAAAAAGCTAATATAAAAGGAAGATGAGAATAAAGGATCATTCGGTGAAAAAAATAAAGAAAGAAATCCAGAAAACAACATAGAGAGAAAAACAAAAAGCTGTAGATGAAAATTTGGATCTGATCTCTTTGCCAAGTTGATAAACATCCCTTTAAAGAAATTGGCTGCACTTGAAGAACTTTTGCAAAAAAATACCTTTATATTACTAAAGAATACCGTGTACTCACCGCTTTAAGCGGCATACGCCAATTAATATATATGATAATTGAGAAAAAATATATATGATATATATTTTTTCTCAATTACTATTTGAACAATGGGTTTTCTTTCATATTTTCTGTTACACTCTTGGTGGTTCTTAATTGTTTGAATAGAAACTGTGATCTTTTGTGTTTCTCAAATGTAATTTGCTCGCTATATTCCTTTTTCTTTTTTATAATCATTTAATTGGCCGGTGAAAGATATTTAATAGTTTACGTTTGTCAAGAGGGTAGATCGAGTTGACAAATATATTTGTTATAAATGGCCTTTGTTTTTATTTTTTAAATATTATAGACTCGATTGAAATTATGCCAAAATCTGAAAGTCCCTCGTGTAATCCACTATTATTTTCTGTGGGAAAAAAATTGTTCTTGAAATTGTACTTTACATAACTTTGGTACTCAAATGTCTAATATCATCTGGGTGAAACCCTTAAAATAGTAAGAGGAGAATAGTGAGTGCCTTGGCTCACTATGTCCAATACACGTACTTTATGACCTTATTGTCATATCCAGTGTATGTATTTTGAGAAAAGTTAAGAATGGAGAGGAAATATCTAAATACACACACACGCGCGCGTGCGCGCGCTCGCACATACACACATATTAATATAGTTTTCAGGGGTGGGATAGATTGAAATAATATTTAATATTGATTCTGAGCAACCCACCTCATTTGGCGACTAGTGCTAGGGGTTTGCCCTAGTATATGTAAGGGCTTGAAGTTATTTTTTTGTGGTGTAAAAAGAGATTTTATCATGTTGAACGCAACCAAAAGTGAATTGGAAAAATGAACATGAGGTTTAAGAATGAAATGAAAATGTGGCTTTTCTTAAAGTTTGAAGGTTTGGAATTCATGTACAAATGGATGAATTACCATATTGTGTTCTTTGGAAGGAAGTTAAGGACTGTACAGGGGTAATCTTTTTCTGCTCTTTTCTCTCTTTTTAACTGGAGAGAGGATACAACATTCTTTTTTAGCATTGAGGGTGAAGTTTCATCTCTGACTTCATAAATTTAAACTGAAATGACTGGGAAGATCAGATATCCCATGGCATCTAAATGTTGTTTCTATGGACTCCTATTCGAGAGTGTAGAAAAGAACCAGATTTTGATACTGAAGTCTGACAGTGATAAAATGAGTGATGTAACATAGTGCATTTCTTTCTCCCTTTTATCTTTACGTATCTCACTTTGGATAGATCTTTAAGCCTTTTCAATATAACATCATAGGGACATTGGATGAACATATGCATCTGCTTCTTCCTGCACTTATTCGATTGTTTAAGATGGATGCATCAGTAGATATAAGGCGTGCTTCTATCAAAACTCTGACAAGGTTGATCCCTCGTGTACAGGTTAATAGCCAATCTACTCTCAGTTCAACTTACAAGATAGAATTTCTTTGTCCCTAGGTCCTATTTGCTCAAATTGCTGCTATTTGATTTACGGTTTCCATTCATCCTTTTCTCCTTTCAGGTTACTGGTCACATCTCTGCCCTTGTGCATCACTTGAAGCTAGTCTTGGATGGGTTAGTCTACACTTACATTGATTTTAAACTACGTAATTGTTATTCAAGAAAAAAAATTATGTAATTGAAGATCTGGCTTTCTTTTGGATATGCATGTTTAAGAGAGAACTGTGGTATATCTTTGATATAATTTGTTAGATACACGAATTAGAATTCAAGTTAATATTCCAAGATTCAACTATCACCAGGCCAAAATGATATGCATTTTTAAGAGAAAACTGTGGTTCTTTGATATAATTTTTATGTCAAAAAAGAAATGTTTGATATAATTTATTAGATGCACCAATTAGAATCCAAGTTTAAATGTTCCAAGATTCAACTATCACCAGGCCAAAATCAGGACCATCAGTGATTAAATTTATGGAAGGAAAGTTTTATCATGCAAAGAAAATAGTACTACTATTATTATTTAAAGTATGGATGTTTGTTTTAGATTTATATTCCTGAATAGGTCAATAGTTTAGTATTCTTTTAATTACTTTCCTAAGTTCTTATGATTTATATTCTAGATCAGTTATGATTTGTCTTTTTACTTAGTTACGAATTGTATTAAATTAGTCCGGCATTGTAATCATTGTTCTTTGAGGATTAGTTAGGAACACTATAAATATGTGAGCCTTGTGGGTTGTAAAGTAAACACTCAATTCTTAATGAATTCTATATTACTCTTTAATGAAATCTAAAAATTCTATTTTTGTGGTGGATTCAAGTGAAACCTAGTGACCTCTTTGTTATTTGTCTAGTTTGGTTGTTGTCAAAGCACCCATGTAAGCTTGAATGAAATCAAGCAATCCTATTCCCATTTCCAGTTTGTATCAGTTGGTACCAGAGTCTAGTGTATCTTGGCCCATTAGTTTTGCACTTCTACCACCAAACAAACACCTACCACCTTTTTTGAGGAAAAAAAAAGAAAAGGGAGAGAGGAGAAGCAAGAAGTTGACAACAACATGACTAACCATATGTCAGACAATTGGCTCTTGAGTTGGCCAAGGCTGGCTTGATAAAGGTTCTGAGGGAGGACGAAGGGAGGTAAGGGTAGAAAGTAGAGAAGAAGAATAATAATAAAAGAAGATGGGAGAGAATTCAGAAGGTAAGAGTGCAGACAGTGTAGGAATAATTCTTAGCTTTTTCATAACTTTTTCTGGTACATGGTACAAGACCAGTCGCTAGCTGGCATATTGCACCTTTTTGTAGGTTTGCTGGATGTAGACAAAGGCTTTGCCATGTTACTAACATTACAAAAGAGGAAATTACGGGAATTCAAACATCTAATTGCTCCTAATTCAAATAACAACTAATTTTCACTGACAGCTAGTCCTATTCTTCCTGCTTAATTGTGACAACCATACTAGTTTCTGCTGATAACACCAACCACCACCACTAACAGGCTCAGTTGCCCATCTGGACTTGCCATAACCAAAAGATGTCGTAGCGTGTGCAATTGCAGTGACGAATTCAAATGCAGATAGTTCTCAGATAAAAAGGAATCATATACTTGAGAAATGTAGTATTGGGGCCTTAGTCCTAGCTTTGGCTTCATAGTTTTCTGTTGAAGATAATACTTGCTTCTGATCACTCTAAACCGTCAAGAGAAAAGTTCGGCAGGAAAGTGCGTCAGCTTAATATGCTCTAGAGATTAAAATGTTCACGTTAATTAGATTACATGCAAAAACTCATTTTTGGTGTCTGGTTTTTTTTTAAGCAATTTTTTGGCATCTGGTTGGGCTAAGTTGTACGGGCATTTCAAAGGTTCTTCTTTGTCTACTTAGGCTGAAGATTAGCTGGTTATCTTTGAGTAAATGATGTCAGCTTTTTTTCCTTTTTTTAAAACTTTTTTTGGGAGGATTCTAGTCCTTGTATGCTGTATTAGTCTTTCTCAATCAAATAATGCTTCTCTTTTCCATTTAAAAATGATAATAATAACGTACATTTAGAGTAATATAAAGTTTTAAGATGTTCATCATTCATTCCAAGGTAAGTTTCAAGAATGAAAAGGAGCAGGACAAACAAAATAAGAGGGAAAAACTAAAGATATACACATTCCATAATTTTCAAGGAACATCTATATGGTATATATGATTTTTACCAGTTCATGCGTACTTATATTTGACCATGCTATGTATTTTAACTGATATAATGTTTATCTAACTTTTGCATTTTTTATGTCATCTGAATATTTTATGACAGAAAGAATGACGAACTCCGTAAAGATGCTGTTGATGCACTTTGTTGTTTGGCTATAGCTCTTGGGGAGGATTTCACTATTTTCATTCCATCAATTCATAAACTTCTACTGAAGCATCGCTTGCGGGTCTCCTCTATTTTATTCTCTTTTTGCGCATACTATAAATTCACAATTTTATTTTATAGACCTCTTACATATTAAGAAACAATTATTTTCTCTTCTTCCTGTAATTCCGAGTAAATTAGTTTTCCATGTTCAGCATAAAGATTTTGAGGATATTGAGGGGCGCTTGCGAAGACGTGAGCCATTAATTGTGGCAAGCACAGCAGCAGCACAGAGACTAAGTCGACGCCTTCCAGTTGAGGTGATCAGTGACCCTTTAACTGATATGGAAAGTGACCCTTATGAAGATGGAACCGATCTTCAGAGACAAGGTCGGGGTCATCAGGTATCCTATCTTTATCTTTCTCTCTGATATTTATTTAGCATCTGTCTTCTTATTTATATGTATATTCTTTCTTGAGCAATTGCCAGTGTTGTTCCTAAACTTGGTTCTTGATATGCGTGGCAATCCATGATGGTGAAGCATGAATAACATACATTCCAAGGCTTGTGAATGAATGGATGTAAACTTCCACAAATAGTGTTAAACCCTGTCGAACATATGTTTTATGATATTATGTAGTACTGTCTAAAACTTATCCTGCTTGGTGATTTTTGTTTAATTTACATGACCGAAGTATTGATGTTGGTCACAGTGTTGGGTAAAACTTTTGTTACCAATTTTATTGTGGTGATTAAAATGCAACTTTAGACACCGCAGCATGTGTGCAGGAGAAATAAAAGTATATTTGAAGAAGGTAAATAGTAAAAAACACATAATTAATTAATTGCAAGATATTCACATGCTTGATAAAAGGTAGTGGATGGCTTTTATTATGAAAATACCATACTCTGGTCAAGTGCATGCCTGTACTTAAATTAATTCAATTCATATTGTGAATGTAGCTTGTTTTGTGGGAGAGGCGTCCAACTGTAGATTTTACTGATCCCCTTCATGCCAAAAACAGTAAGTGTGCTTTTGGAAAGAGAGGGATTTTGGAGGGTTTTGAGGTGCTGAAAACCTCTTCATCAGTAAAAGTTTTCAATTTATTTTTTTAATGAGAAAAGCAAACTATCATGTAAAGAGAGAAAGACAACACATTAGAAGAGAGTATATTTTTTAAATGAACTATACATGACCTTTGGATGCCTTCTTTTTTTTTATGTTTATGGTTACACTCTCAAAAATGAGGGAGAGATGGTGGCTTTATAGATTTTGTTTCTACAGTCAGTCCTGATTTGGTGCCTTGTCAATGCTTTTCTTTCCCTACTAGCAATAGAATACAATAGGTGCACAAACTTCTCTCTCTATCTTGAAATGAAAAATGATCTATTAAAGGAAACATGAAAGGTAAATGGGGTCATATACAAGGGTTCACTAAACCAGGGAGAACAAAACAATTACAGGAACCAAAGGCTAAGTGGAGAACATAAAATCCAAGATAAAACCTGAAAAATTGCTCCAGGAACTTACAGCGAAGTACTGTCTTCTAATGCCTTGGAAGAGGCTTGATTTAGAACTTCATGTGCAGTCTCTAAGTTTGCAGGAGTGTCTAACCTCCTTGTGTTGCATTGGGCTTTTCTATGCTATATGCTAGTTTGATGATTAAGAATATTTACTCGTGTTGTTAACATGTATTATTCCTGTGCAATCATACTGGTTATGTTATTTTTCATATCTCTAAATCTGAATTACTAGACTTAATCATGTGATATTGGTTGGGGTGGGGTAGCATACGGATTCATGTATTGCATGAAATAATACAGGTCAATGATGGTCGGTTACGTACTGCTGGGGAGGCTTCTCAGCGTAGTACGAGGGAAGACTGGGCAGAATGGATGAGGCATTTTAGCATTGAACTTCTAAAGGAATCACCTTCCCCAGCATTACGAACTTGTGCTAGACTCGCACAGTTGCAGGCATGTCTAACTATCTTCATGTTTGCATTTCCTTTGCTTGAGGTTGGATTTTAATTTTCTTCTTTTTGCAGCCTTTTGTTGGCCGAGAGTTGTTTGCTGCTGGTTTTGTTAGCTGTTGGGCGCAACTGAATGAGGCCAGTCAAAAGCAGCTGGTTCGGAGTTTGGAGATGGCATTTTCTTCCCCAAATATTCCTCCTGAAATTTTGGCCACACTTCTTAACTTGGTATTTTTCTTTTAACGGCTCTTTCTTAGGTGTAAGATATTCTCATCTTATGCTGGAACCATAGTTATTATTGAATGGGATTTTGTTTACTATTGTGTTGAGTTTGACTAAAACTCCAGTTCCATCGAATATTAATGAGAATGCAAATAAAAACAAGATACAAATTTGAATAGGAAATAGCAATCTAATCCTAAGTCTTTTCATATTCAATCAGAGTTGGGTTTTTTTTTTGACTCATAGAATTGCCAGGTGTAGATACAAATTCATAATTGTAAAATTGAAAGCAGGAGTGAAATTGATTCAATTATTTATCAAATTTGTAAATTATAACTGACATTTATGTATATATCAATTAACTAATATATAGAAATTGAATGAAAGTAGAATAGTTTTTTTAACCAAATGCGATTTTAGTGTTTATGCTATGAAGCGTTGGCAAAGAACCATCTAAGCCTAAATAGTCTGATTTTAGGACTTCTTAAAAGATATGATCTTATTCTTCTACTTAGTGAGTAGTACTTTTTCGGGATTTGAGTTTATTTAATTGTATATGAACTTTTGAAAACTTGGACTAATTTTTCTATTTATTGTTTTCCTGCTTAGTAAAGTTAGAACTTAGGATGTTGATGTTAAGGAAGTTTACTGATCACATTGTAGAATGCGAAAACACTTCTTATTCTTCTACTTTGGAGGAATGACTTTCTCTTTTTTCAGTTTTGCACCATCTCAGTTGTATTGGTTATAGTTCTTCAGGGGAGGGAAAAGGAGAGAGTTGTATTTTTCAATATGGTTTTGTCTACTGTCGTTGCTTCAAATCTGAAGAAACACTGATTCTGTCTTTTTGACATGATATCCTGGAATGTCTTTTTCAAAACCAGAATATTTCGTTGTTTTTGAGTAAAGATGTCATGTCTTTGATATAGTTACAGAAATGTAAATAATCTTGTACATGGGTGGTATTCTCTTGGTACCTATACTTAATGATACTTTATTCTTTGTATTTCGAAAAAAAAAAGAAAGATATCTAGGTCTTTGGCTCTTTTTCTGGTGATATATTCACATGTTAGAGACTCAACAATTAGCTATGCGCATCCTGATCTTTTCAGGCTGAGTTCATGGAACACGATGAGAAGCCCCTTCCGATAGATATTCGTCTTCTTGGAGCTCTTGCAGAGAAGGTGTGCTTTCATTATTGCTGCAGCTTTAAGAGCAATGTGCTTCTACTATGTTAATTGTATATTTAAATGTTAATTATATATTTATTTCAAAAAAATGTTAATTGTATATTTAAGAATGCTGTGACTTATTCAACTAATTTCAGCAATAAAACTTTCAGTGCCGTGCTTTTGCCAAGGCTTTGCATTACAAAGAGATGGAATTTGAAGGTGCCCGTTCCAAAAAGATGGATGCTAATCCTGTTGCTGTAGTTGAAGCTCTCATACACATAAATAATCAGTTACACCAACATGAGGTTTTACTTCAAGAAAGATATTTTTTTTCGCAATATTTCACCTTCTTTTTCATTATTGTTAGAGAACTTATTTCCTCAATTTCTTGACAAATTTTGGTTTATTAGGCTGCAGTTGGAATATTGACCTATGCTCAACAGCACCTTGATGTTAAATTAAAAGAGTCATGGTAATGTGAAATACTTCTTTTTGTATTTACTTTTTATATTTGCATTTTTTTATAGTTAATATGGTCATGCAACATATACTCATAAATTAAAGTAAAAGGGAGCAAGAGAGAGAACATAGAGAACTTTATGGGCAACGGTGCCTACATCTTTGGTGGTACCTGCCACTTATTCACCTTGAAGAGCTGAGTATTTTTTTTTTATTTAAACAAAGGAAGATATATTATTAGAAAAAAAGATAAATGCTGTAAAAATGTGGACGACATTCCATAAAAGCAGGAAAACACAACAAACAAGGAGGATTCTTCAATGTAAGAGAGCAACCCAATTTCTTTGTGAAGTGGACTAAGAAAGCTCTATGTTAAGAATTATTTAGTATATATTTTATTGAATGAATTTGTTAAATGTTTGAATTTGTCATTCCCTGTTCTTATACCAAAAAACAGTGGTGCCAATAACATAAGGGACTTCAGATCAATCAATTTGGTTGGATATATTTATAAATTAATTGCAGAAGTACTTGCTAGAAGAATGACTCTGGTGTTGGGTAAAGTAATAGGGGAATGTCAGCATGTATTTGTTAGCGGAAGACAAATTCTTGATGCAGCTTTAGTTAGCTAATGAAGAGGTTGATGAATTCATCTTCAGAAAGAGGGATGGTGTTCTTTGTAAGTTTGATATGTAAAAAACATATGATCATATGAGTTGGGATTTTGTTGACTACATGCTTTAGATCAACAAAGCTTGTCTTGTTGGAGTAGGCTGGTTGCACAGCTGGTTTCGGGTGGCAAAAGCAGGTCATGTAGCTGATGGCGAAGGAAATTGCAGTTGGAGTCTTTTCAGTGAGCAGTTGGGTGCTGCTGGTCGTCGGAGGAGTAGCAGCAGCTCTGCGGCTTTGTTTTTGTTGCTGCTGCCGATGGAGGCAAGCTTGGCTACTGAAGACTGGCAGCTGTGGTGGCTTGGATTATGGTGGCCAGCTATGATGGCTGATTTCCCCTGTTTAAGGTCTTTCTTATTTTGGCAATGAAGGGCACATAAGGCTTGTAAAAGAGTTTAAGGTTTTTGAACTTTAGGTTCTGACAATGTGTTAAAGAATTGTTGAGAATGTATTTTGTTGAATATAACATCCTTATATATATAGGTTTTGTAGAATAGAAAAGGAAGTAAACAATTAATTACAAGGGTGTCTTTTACCATAATGCCCTTTAATGTAATTTGCATAGATAATATGCTCTCTCTAACCCTCCATAAAGATTCATGAGCTTTAGTCCAAAAAGCACCAATTTATTGCAATGCTATTCTGGTGTCTGAGAACAATAATTGAGAATTCTGACATTTTTTTCCAACGACGAAGGTAATATGTTGGTGAACAAATGAAGAACTGAATGGTACAAATAGAATTTTCTTTCAGTGGGGGATTAAAGAGAAATTCTAGGTGTAAAAGAGTACTTGCAACAGAAAAAAACAAACAAGGGAAAAGAAGATCCAAGATGCAACTGTTCCATGCTCTTCCCTTTAGCTAGGAGCTTTGTGTGGAAACTCTAATGTTACTGCTTAAATTCATAAACAGGCTTTTGTGGCTTCTAATTTGGATTTTCTCTATTGTACTTTAATGTCATTTTCGTAAACATTTTTCAATGAATATTTGAAAGACAGCAGGACATTTCTCTGCTTTATAGCGGACAGAAAAAATATGGAAGCATAATTTTTCTCTTCAAGCTAATGAATATTGACGTACTAACATTTCCTTTTCTTTCAGGTATGAGAAGTTGCAACGATGGGATGATGCTCTAAAGGCATATACCGGAAAAGCCTCTCAAGCATCAAGCCCACATGTTGTTCTAGAAGCAACTTTAGGTGCGTGACAACTTATACATAGTCACCATTGCTATTATGATGGCTCTGTTCAGTCTTTCAATGATTTGTTTTCCAACAGTTAGGCGTAGATGCATGTAGTTTTTAGGCAGAGAGAGGCTGGGACATGTATACAAATGCACATTTGGGTGCATAAAAGATTCTAAACGATGTTCAAAAGGTAAAATTTGGTGTGCCAATTAAGCCTATGCTACAGCTATATATGATCTGAGCGTCATATAGGGGAGACATGTTTTTGAGTAAGGGGAAAACTTTGGCTCAAATGAACTGCCTTAATGTTTCTTGTTTTGAATCTTTAACTTACTGCCGTACCTGTGTCCTTGGCGAGAACTGGATGTGGTTGTGGGATCTGTCGTCAATATTTGATGTGCAAGTCAGATACTTCGATCCAGAACTAAGAATTTATGGTATATTGTAATATGAAGACAATGATGAAGATACCATGACAAGGAAACATTGAGTGGAAATTGGTCAGGCGAACATGTAAATCTTGAATGTTTTTGTGAATATTCAATCATTCTATATCATTTGGAGTATCATATTTCTAGTTACAAATATGAATCTCGCTCCCTCTCTATATGTACATGCACATACTTGTGTTAAAGACTGTATTTTGTTGTGTAAATAGAAAATAGAAACTAAAAAAGTTGTTTCTTGAGTGTCTAAAATTTTCAATATTTTTGTATAATAAGGACTCAATCACTTATATTGTATTGATTAGTGTCTTTCTTAGCAATTCAATTCTTTTGTTTTCTGCTACATTTTATCTCTAAAAAAATTGAGTAGTATCTTTCTTTTTAATTTTATTACATATATATCTTTATATGTATGCTTTATGTTGAAAAGTATTTGTTGAGTATATGACATCATCTTCGCTTCAATAAGCGTATAATAGTTTTATGATTTTTCGAATTAAATAAATCTAAGTATCGTTAACCCAGTTTTTTGGACTCCTGTTGACTGAGTCCCCATATCTTTGATTATAAGAATTATCAAGTTAGACTCTTGGATTTCATACCCAAACAAGAAAGTTGAACTTGAGATCAAAGCAGCATAGGTCTTAATGGGTGTATCTAGGCATATCCTGTTAGTAATTCCTTTTTTTCTTTTTTTTTTTCGGGGGGAGGTTGGGGGGGGAGGGGAGGAAGAGAAAATTCCAAGGTGCAAGCGTGATACAAAACAGGGAATTCCCTCTTGTCTCCCTTTTTATAACTTTTTTTTCCTCTTCCTAATTATACTTTTCCTTTTATGGGAAAAGAAGGCACCAATTTGAATTACTTTGCATGTTAGCTTTCTTAATTTTATTTTATATGGTTACTTATGTAGGGAGGATGCGATGCCTGGCTGCATTGGCTCGATGGGAAGAGCTTAACAACATTTGCAAGGAATATTGGACCCCAGCTGAGCCATCTGCTCGGCTAGAAATGGCACCATTGGTTGTTTTCTTATCCTTGTCTGAAGGCTGCAATATCTGGACATGTTAATGTTTATGTTAGTCATATGGTTGTGCAGGCTGCACATGCCGCTTGGAATATGGGTGAGTGGGATCAAATGGCAGAATATGTATCTCGATTAGATGATGGTGATGAAACAAGACTTAGGGGTTTGGGAAATACTACTGCTAGTGGTGATGGAAGCAGTAATGGTACATTCTTCAGGGCCGTTTTATTAGTTCGTCGGGGAAAGGTACATTTTATCATTAACTACTATTTTGTTTTTCTAGTTTGTTGGCATTACTTCTTTTTAATTATATATGTACATGTTTCAGTATGATGAAGCACGTGA
The DNA here is from genome assembly GCF_054855325.1 of Carica papaya. Lineage (NCBI taxonomy): Eukaryota > Viridiplantae > Streptophyta > Magnoliopsida > Brassicales > Caricaceae > Carica > Carica papaya. Next base: position 2,178,901 of record NC_142314.1, read on the forward strand.
ATATGTCGAGAGAGCTAGAAAATGCCTGGCAACAGAACTTGCAGCCTTGGTTAGTTCTTGAGTTTATAATTTGCTAATTCTGAATTCATTAAAAGATATATTTTTTATCGTTCATTTATTTCCTGTATATTGATTATTTGTGTGCATCATTCCTAACTTGCTCTTGTGAATTGAAGAAATCTTAATTATTTCTAATCATAAGGTTCTGTATTCTAGGTGATTATTATTATTATTATTATTATTATTATTATAATTTTTTGAAATAAGTGTTCTAGGTAATTATAAGGATCTGTAAGGATATTATTGAATCTGTCTGTTTCCTGATGTAGTATGTAGGGTGCTTATGAGATAATCCCTGTGTAGCTTTAGCCAGAAGAAAAATGAGCATCTCTCCCAAACTTCTTATGTATTGACTTATGGTACTTATTTTTTTTATAATTATATTGACTTATCTATTTACTCTTACTTATAAATCTTTGTCAAAATGCAAGTATTTGTTTTTTTTTTTCTGTTTAAATAATAATTATCCTTATCTAAACATGCGATTGCTATTTTCTAAATCTAGATACCTTAAGTTAATCTAATTAAGCACTTGTACTTCAAATGCATTTCCTCAATGCTCCAAACACCCTTTAATTTTTTCAATTTTTAATCCTAGTTATGCATGTTATATTGTTAATACTGAATAAATGACTTGGGTGATCAATTTTCATCAAATGCTTAATCGAGTAATAATAGGAAAAAACCCAATATAGTTTTTTATATTCTACGTCGAACCTGAACACACAACCCTCTAGGGTAAAAGTATAAGCAAAGTACGTGCTTGTTAGTAGTTGCGTTAAAATTTAGTTTGAATAAAAATAGAGCTACTAGGATTTGAAACTTTTTACTTCGGGCTTTCTATTCCAGTCATCATTGCTAAAAGAGTCGAATTATGTAGTGTTGGATTTGTGGAGTAACTCAAATAATCATTTGTTATGTGCCACATGGTTACTAGAAATGATTTACACACAGCTGCTAGAATAGGTGACACATGGCTGCAACAAAAAACTTTCTTCTATTTCTTATTTAGTTATCTAGTTCTATTTAATGATATAAGTAGTTATTGGGATAAGCATAAAGTTAAAATGCGTGAAGTGAAAATTTCTAATTAAATTTTTTATTTATTGAATTTTTATTTATAATATTTAATTTATAATAGCTGGATATATATATATATATATATATGAGAATAGAGAGAGTTTTAGTAGAAAACTCATTACAAATCAGTCTCACAAAAGGAAAAGATCTTCTAGTTATAGAAGTCAACTATGATTATGTTTTATAGGGAAATTTACTTGAAAATACTAATCTGTATAAGAATTAGACATTTATTAGAAGTCGGGTTCTTACACTAGCCCTCAAGTTAGTTTAAAAATGTTGAGCAAACTATGTTTGGAATTCAATTCTTCAAAAGTCTTCCTAGGTAATGCCTTAATGAAATATCTGTGGTTTGATAATAAAACTGAATGTGCCACAAGGATAGTGGTTCTGACTCTATCTTTTCTTTGACAAAGTATTTATTAATCTCCACATGCTTATCGATCATGATGAACTGATTTATTTGCTATATTTATTGTCGATTGATTCTCATATAATATTTTCATAGGCTCTGAAGCGAGAGTTCTCAATTCACCTAATACCCCTTGTAGGCACATTCCTTCTTAGATACCATATGCTAAAGTTCTAAATTCAGCATCGGTATTATTCCTTGATACCATTGACTGCTTTTTGCACGCTTAAGTAATTTCTTCAGATATATGTATAGTATTTAGAGATGGATATCCTTTATCAGCTATAGAACCAGTCCAGTCTGTATCAATATATATTTCAATTTCTTAGCTTTTGTTTTTCTTGAAAAATAATTCTGATTCCAACTATCATTTTTAGATACTTGAGAATTTGAAGCACTGCCTGCATAACTTCTTTGATTGGGTTATTCATGAATTTATTTACTACACTAACGACAAAATTGATATTTAGTGTGATATGTTAGAGATAAATGAACTTATCCACTAAATATTGGTATCTTTCTTTGTCAACTATAGCATTGTTAATTTTATTTCGTAGTTTAATATTGGGATTCATTAGTGTGTTTGTAGGCTTGCACTCAAGCTTTCCAATCTCTTTTTAGAAGTTTAACACATATTTTCACTGAGATTTATGTCTTTAATATTAAATTCTTTAGCTGAAATATTTTTTAATATGAGTATTTTCTTTGTGTCATCCCCTGTAATTATTATATGATCTACATATATAATGAAGATTGCCCTTTTTCCTAAAGGATCATGCTTGACTCACACATTATTATTTGTTCGGGATAAGTCTTCCGTTGTATGCATTTCAAAGTGGGCTCTTGTCAATGTGTGAAATATTCTAAATTTATTTGGTCTGGACAATTATCCTTGTGTGAACAATTCTTGTCCAATTTTAATGTTGCAAACAACAAAGTGGTGAAAGTGAACAAGTGTTTCTTGAAGAGTGACAATCAGGTTGTGTGAGATATTTTTGGTTGAATGGCATATTCATTCTTCCGATGAGGATCCTGAAGATATCATGATATCATTGATATTTTGACTAATGTGTGAATTTCCGTCATGTATTTGGGCAACACTCTCTTACTCTCATGCTAATTGGATAATCTTTTTCTCTCTTTAAAGATATGTAACATGAAATAATTAAGTTGAGTGTCTAATTATTCACAAGTTTTAGCTAATAGAAAGTAACCTAACTTTATGGTTTGTATTCTGGTTTTGGTTGCTCTTGGTGACATTAGAATCACGTAAATGCAATTTAAACAAGATATTTTGTCACTCAGATTTCATTTTTCTTTTATTTTTCTTTCTTTTGTTATGCATAAACGAGTCTTTTTCTTTAGGTGTTGGAGAGCTATGAACGTGCTTACAGTAATATGGTCCGTGTTCAGCAGCTGTCAGAACTAGAGGAGGTATCCTCAAAAACTTTTTCCTCAGGATCCCGCTTTCTGTGTCTGCTTTGATTGCTGGATGAAAGCTTGATATTTCTTTTTCTATCCTGCTGGTTGGCTGTTCCAAATCAGGTAATTGATTACTGTACTCTTCCATTGGGAAATCCTGTTGCTGAAGATCGGCGTGCTTTAATTCGCAATATGTGGACTCAACGTATTCAAGGAGCCAAACGTAATGTCGAGGTAGATACTTGCTCTGTCTTTCTCCCGTCATCTATGCTGTTTTTCTCAAACTAAATTAAGTTCATAGTTCTCTGTTATGCAGAATTGATATGAACCAGATTTTTCTAAATTGATTAGAGTATTTTTTGCTAATCTACAATTTTTGTTTTAGTATGGGTAAGATTGGGACCTGGTAGCATTAGGATTTTATTTATGCTTTCTAAATCTTTTTTGTCCTAGGATTTTATTTATGCTGGGAGAAAATCCTTACCCTGACAAATTAAAATCAAGAGGCTTGACTCTGGTGAATGACTGTCATCTTTGTTTATGGGCTGAGGAATGTCGTAACCATATTCTGTTATGGTGCCCCACTGCATACAATCTGTGATGCTCGGTATATGGACTGCTGGGGATTAATTGGGTCGTTTCGGGCTCGGTTTTGTGGGAAAATTTGGGCATGGGAAGGCCTAAGCATTAAGAGAAACATTGCTAATTTAATCCCATTGATAGTTTTCTGGGTTTTTTGGAAAGAGAGAAATACAAGAGTTTTGAGGGTAAATAATGTTGGTTAAATATATTAAAAGATAGATGAGTACATTACTTTGAGACTATTTTGTTAAGTCATGACATTATTAGAGATGTGGATGTCAGAAGCTTTGGACATGACAATCTAATATATAGAAAATGAAGAAGAAGAAGAGAATGAAGATGGAGAAGAAGAATTTGAAGAGGGAATTAGATAAAGATTTTTATTGATTTCGATTCATGCTTATAAATGATAAAAAACGGCCTTTTATACGCCTAAATGCAATAAAGGAGACGTCTTTGTTGGCGGAATCGGCTTGCTGTAATTGTGCGGTGATGATAAGCGTTGCGTTAGCCGCGAGATGAGATTAAGATTGCTAAGGTGCCGGCTGTGGGATTGATGAGATGATTAGGGTTGACAAATCCTAACCCTAGTCTTACTTATTTTGTCTTTTATGCGAATTTCTTAATCTACCATTCTTTTTATTACGTCCTTAGTGGGTTCCTGACAATACCCTCCACTTAAGCATCAACCTTGTCCTCAAGGTTGATTTGGGAAAACCCTTTCTTCTAGAGACCCTTCCGTGACAATTTCCTCCATGGCCATTACGGATTGATTTGCACAATAGCTTCCTAGAAAGTACCGGTCTCCACACTTGTACCAAGTAGCTGTTGCTCTTCTAGGTGCCGTATCCCTTCGGAGCGATTGATCATGATTTCTTGTTTCAGATGCTTCTGCGAATTTAACAACTTTATCAGTAGGATATGATTTTTGGGAGAGTTCTATTACAGATTGTTCCTGCAGTAAGGCTTGTTCGAATGTTTGATTAAGCATTTGCGACTTGAGGAATCTTAGCATGGGTTGTAGTTATGGCCTGAGACTACTGATAAAGGTGGATATAAATTTTTTTTTGAAAGTATTGAGTTATCTGTGCTCATAAGAGAGCATAAGTGTTCAAATTGTTCTACATAGTCGAGAACAGTGCCTGTTTGGGATAGTTTGGTAAATTTCTCTTTGAAATCTTTTGCAATGGTCCCCCAAATCTATCATGGAGCTCTTTAACAAAATATTTTATGACATTAACTTTGGGTTGCCATCAGTACCATATATCAGAAACTTCTCTTAAATATAATGATGCAATAGCCACCTTTTGCTCGTCAGAAATATTGTGAATTATAAAATATTTTTCACATATTCGAACCCACCCATGAGGATTTATTCCTTCAAAAAGTGGAATTTCTACGTTGGTAAGCAAAAAAAGTTTAGAAGAATCATTTTCGGGCATAGAATCAATTGGGCCGGTTCGGTTTGGGTCAATTCGAGCTGCAACAGACCCGATTCGGTTCAGGTCAGATTGGTCTAACCCGGGTCGATTCTGGTCAGGTCGGTCCACGTACCCCACCTGTCCTGTTCGGTCCAGTGAACTGGACCTAAATAAGGGTTGAAACCCTTATGTGCCATGCGTGCCGTTCGGTGGAGCAGCAGGGAGATGGCCGACGCTTAGGAGAGGAAGCAAATCTCCCTCTCCGCGCGGATTCGCTGATTTTAGTTGGTCTTTTGAGGGTGTCGAAGGCCCCAACCTGTTCGTGCTGCTCGGAAGGGAAAACGAAACATTTGCGTCATGGGTTTCAGCCACCAAACGGGCCGAGCGGCCCCAGCCTGTTCGCGCTTCTCGGAAGGGAAAACGAAACATTTGCGTTGTGGGTTTCAGCCACCAAATGGGCCGAGCTTTCTCCGAGTTTTTCCTGGTGTGGCGCTCGACTGCGTATCAGCTTTGCCAAGTACTCAAGCTTATGCTGGAATTTGCGCTTAATCTCGTTCATTTCTTCCGTGAAGGAGGTGAGTTTCTGATCAACGTCCTTCACGGAAAGTTCGGTCGTTTCAGGTTTCTCCGGCTCAATTGTCGTTGCCGTCCCTTTGGACTGAGTGCAGGATGTGATCTTGGCGTAGGATTCTGCCAATTCGGGCTCTGATACCACCTTGTCAGAAGCCTTAGACATGACAATTTGATCTAAAGAAAATGAAGAAGAAGAAGAGAATGAAGATGAAGAAGAAGAATTTGAAGAGGGAAATAGATAAAGATTTTTATTGATTTCGATTCATGCTTACAAATGATAGAAAAAAGCCTTTTATAGGCCTAAATACAATAAAGAAAGACGTCTTTGTTAGGGGAACCGGCTTGCCAGAATTGCGCGGTGATGATGAGCGCCGCGTCAACTGCGGGATGAGAAGAAGATGACTGAGGCCCCGGCTGTGGTATTGATGAGATGATTAGGGTTGATAAACCCTAACTCTAGTCTTTTACTTATTTTGTCTCTTGTGCGAATTTTCTAATCTACCATTCTTTTTATTACACTTTAAGTGGGTTCCTAACAGTAGATTTTGGGAATGTCATTGACACTTTAAGCATTTTGTAAATATTTTATAAATAGGCAGTACCCTAGTTTTTGTACTTTGTTAATATACACGTTATACTTTTTATTTAAAAAAAAAAATTGTTTGTCCTATTAGAATTTCTAGTGATGGTTAGATCAGGTTAATTTAAAAGAACTATAGAAACCTTTGTAATTTTCTTATAACATTAACTATTAGTGATTAATTATTTTGAGAATTTTCTTGAAAAATATCCTGGTTCTGTATTCTATGTGATTCTGTGATGCATCAGATCATATTAAATTTGGTGCTTACTGGATGATGTTCAAGAATCCCGTAGTCACTTTATCATTTTGAATCAATTAAGACATGTTTTGTTTAACGGATGAAAGAAATTCAAAAGGTGTCAATTTTCATTCTTATATTTTTTGAAGTTGAGTTGTTCTGCTAAACTTTGAAGTTTTGGCATTTGGAATATGTGGAAAATCCAAACATTTTGCCAATTAATTTGCAGTGTTGTCGCTGATTTGTATTTCGAAGGTGATTAGCGAAATTTGAGATCGCTAAGCAAATTTTACATGCATGGTGAATTAGTAAGCTCCATATATTAACTTTAACCAGGTAAAAGATGGGCAGATAGGTAGATTTGATACTTTTTATGTTTAGCACATGGTTGATTGGGTTTTTCTTTTCTTTATCAAAATTTTGCATTGCTTTACGGTTCTGACTTTGGTAACGCTATACAAATGCATAGACGTCAGACTTTTCTTTCCTTTGTAATTAGACTAGCATTTGTTGCTTCTTCTTTAGGCCTTTTAATGATTTTTATTTGCTGTTTCCTTTTAATCTTTGCTTATAATGCTTGAGCAGGTCTGGCAAGCACTTTTGGGTGTTAGAGCTCTTGTGCTACCTCCTACGGAAGATATTGAAACTTGGCTCAAGTTTGCTTCTCTTTGTCGTCAGAATGGGAGGCTTAGCCAGGCTAGATCTACTTTAATTAAACTCCTGCAGGTCAGTGGCAGTAATTTTTCAGAATCCCAGGGATGGTGATTTGGAGTATAGTTTGCTTTTTCCTTGTTACTTTTATTTTTTATGTATAAATTTTTCTTTGTTGCATAGTTTGACCTTTTATATTCTTTTTGTTCCTTTTTTCTTTTCAAATGATGTCTAGTATGATCCTGAGACATGTCCTGAAAATGTAAGATACCATGGGCCTCCTCAAGTGATGCTCGCATACCTAAAATACCAATGGTCCCTTGGGGAGGATCTGAAACGAAAGGAAACATTTGCTAGGCTGCAGGTATGTCTTGCTACTTTTTATTGTTTCAATTATATAAACCTCAATTTATACTCTGTGAAAATGGTTCTTAACACAGCTTTTTTGGGAGTCTTATTACCCATTCCTTCCTTAATACTTGTCTTTTCTTTTCCTTTTCTTATTAAGTTCTTACTTTCACACAAAGTATTTGCTTGGCTCTCAAATCACTTTTGTAGAACTTGGCCATAGAGCTCTCAAGTGCCCCAAATATTCAGTCTGATACGTCATCTGGTTTAATGACTGGCATGGGTGTGAATGTTCCACTACTTGCCCGTGTGTATCTTAGACTTGGAGCTTGGCAATGGATACTTTTTCCTGGAATGGATGATGATTCCATTCAAGGTAGTTTTCTACTTGTAATGTGTATATTTAATTGCTAATGTTAATGTGTATATTTAATTTGTAATGTTATTGACCTTTTTTCATACTATATGTTCCATTGTTTTGTAGAAATCCTTGATGCATTTAAGAATGCTACTCGTTGTGCTCCAAAATGGGCTAAAGCATGGCACAAATGGGCATTGTTCAACACCGCAGTAATGTCTCATTATACAATTAGAGGTTTTCCAACTGTTGCTTCTCAATTTGTTGTTGCAGCAGTCACTGGTTATTTTCATTCAATAGCATGTGCGGCCAATGCCAAAGGTGTAGATGATAGTTTACAGGTAAAGGATGAATATTTCTGATACTTGAGGTTATTGAAATATAAATATTCAATTGTTTGTTTTCATCTGTGTGGTGCATGATCATTGTATCATATCATTTAGTCAAATTACTATGGTACCGTTCAATCACCTCAACAATTTTTACTAACTCTGCTCCTGTCTCTCAGTTCTTTATTAACCTCTTCATGGATTACTATAATCCCGATATTTCTCACTAATATGAGTGGTTGATTCCCTCGCATGTTAGTTTTTGATTGTTGCTTGTTTGAAGGCATTAAGATATCACAGTTTTATTGGCACATTTGAAATGGTATTTTGCTCTTTTGCAATGTCAAATTACATGGATCATTTATCTATACTTTACCCCACATAATATCACTTTCTTGCTAAACTCTTTTAGAAAGAGAAAAACTTAGAGAACGATAGATAGCCGTTGGTTCTCCATGTGCTTACCCTTTGAATTTGGGTGGGGACATGTCTCCCTCATGTTGGACTAGCTGATAAAAAAGGGGAGAATCCTGGTGAGTGGATGCTATTTCTACAAGATTGGAGAGGAGACGTGCAACCACATTCTCCTTCAGCACTCGTTTGTTCACCGCCTTTGGGGTTTGGTTTATAGCTTTTTGGGTTTGAGTTGGGTCATTGCTGGCACCGTAACAACATTTAGAGGGTAAGCACATGGAGAACCAACGGTTATCTGAGTTGGACTTGAGTTGTGGACTTGTAACAACATTTAGAGGAATAAGCAATCTTTAAGGGTATTCCTTTCGCTACCTTTTGGGCAATCTCAAAAGAGAAAAATAGAATGACTTTTGAAGGGACCGGATTTTTTTTAAATAGATTTAAGAATTCGCGGTTCTAGGTTCTAAATTTTTTATTTAGCAGCCAACCATTGCATTCGTGTGATGAAAATGGGACCTTATCAATATGTTGTTGAAAATGTAAGTAGTTTTTTTTTACGGGTTGCACCCTCTTGGTGCAATTTTGATGCACTTTTAACTTTTCAAAAAAATATTTAAAGGCTGATGCCCCTTCACCTCATCGAGAATGGTGTAGGCCAAAGAATATGGATTTATCTTTATGAGCAACAGACAGATTTGTTTTCTCAGCCCCTTTGTGAGCTTATTTGAAATAAAGATTAATAATGGGTCATTTAATAATAGGTCAAGGAGCGGAAGGAAGAAGGTAGGATCCTAATTCTTTTCTTGTGCAAAATATATGTATATTTTATTATATGTCTACACATATCTGATTATGCATAGGCACGTGTATTTGTATATATCAAATGGGTCAAACATACTAATAGGTTGCAGTAAACTGGTGGTGGATCGTTCACCTAATGGGTTGAAGAGTATGAATCATAGTTACATGTTTTAGCTTTAGTTTCTCTCAATGAGGATCATGATCAACCTTTGTGGAATCTAGGCTCTGCGGATCAATTCACTGTGAGGTCTTTCTGTAATCATCTAACCAAGGGTGGGGGCACTGAAGAAAATTTTCCGTTTAAATAGATTTGGAGATTAAATGCACCTCCTAGAATTGCTATTTTCATTTGGGAGATTGTTGGTGGAACTATTTTGACTATAGATAAGCTTATGAAGAGGGGAAGGACTTTGATGAACTGGTGTTGTCTTTGCAAGAACATAGAGGAGACTTGTGATCGCATTCTTCTTCAGTGTCCTATATCATATAACTTATGGTTTATGACTTTTGGGATATTAGGTACAATTGGATGTTGGCGGGTAAGATCAAGAATGAGATTTGGGCTTGGAAAGATATTGTTGTTGGTCATTTTTTGGGTTATTTGGAAATAGAGGGATAGAGGAGTTTTTGAAGGAGTTAAAGAAGGCATTGACAAAACAAGAGAGACATGGTTCCAATCTGTTGGTTTGTTGATTATGAAACAAAACTAGTATTCCTTTGAGAATTTTGGTGACTTAATTGATATGCTAATTGAAAAGTAAATTCATTTGTGAATGGATTTCGCACCCCTTTGATGTTTGTAAGTAATACATACGTAACAATTTTATTTTTTATTTTTCAGAAAAGAGAACTTACACAAGAATCTTCAACTCCATTGTCTTGTAATCGTTTCTCACCTTCTTTATTTGTAAATCTATTGCTACTAATTTATTAATTCTTTCTAGAGGGTAGAGGTTCCTTAAAAAGCCGGAGTCTTTATCTGAGCCACGTAGTTAATTTGATTGACACTAATGACTTGCTTCCGAGAAAATTGCCAAGTAGAGCTATTTACTTATATCTTTCTCTGATATGCTCTAGGGCTCCGGAGGCTAATAGCCACCTTTTATGGATTCCAAGATGGTTTGAGAATAAGTTGTTTGACCTCTTGGGGAGTGTTGGGTTTGTGCACAAAATCTTGAGGTGCTTCTTCTTGTGTCTATTTGAGGGGTTCGATACATAGTAAGAAGCATAGTGTGTAGTAGAGGAAGGCACTTTTTGCTGGGTGTTGGGTTTTGTAGTTAGAATCTAATGCTAGGACACCTATTCATTATTTTTATTATCCCTTATTAGTTGGGACATAATGCTATTTAGGGCCTCTTTATGGGGCTTTGGCACATTGGTTTTTTCGGGTTGTCTATTTTTTTTTTCATTGAGATAGCTTGTCTAATATTAATTCAGCGGACGCTTCTAGTTCATTTTCTTTTTGAATTTTTTTTCTTTTAGTGAGAGGATATCTTGTCCTTGTTCCTTATAATCTCTTTCCTTGACAATATATATTTTTTATTAGTAAAAAAGAAGGTAGGTCTCATGCTAGTTAAGCAAGTGATTTTTTGTCAACGTGAAATAAAAAACTTATGTTTTTGCGGTGCTTTAGTCTATTTCCTCTGGCATGTGTTTTTCATATCTTTCATGCATATGTATATGTATTACATGTCTTAGTTCCAATGTTGTTCTTACATATCTTTATTGTAATTTTTGAGATTACTTCTCAGAATTATTTTATTGTATTATGAGCAATACAACAAGATATAGGGGAAGTATTACACCAAGCAACCTTAACTTTCTATCTTTAATTCGGTAAGAAAAGGACAGAATTTGGGAGGAAATCTTGGATGATCTGGTTATTGAATAACTGAGAATCACCATTATATAGGAGTCAACCAAATCTAGGATTACATGGAATCCCACATCATTTTCGCTTTGCTAATCTAGAAGTCTTATACTCCTCTAGTTAGGTTGTAAATATTGAACAAACACAAGATGCTACAGAGTTCTTTAAAGGTGGTTCGTGGAAAAGCTTTAGTGAGGATATCAGCAGTCTATGATTCTGTAGGCACGTAGGTCATTTGAATTACTAAATTTTCAATTTTCTCTAAAATGAGGTGACAATCAATTTCTATGTGCTTTGTCTGATTATGATGCACAGGATTCTTCACTATATTTGTGGCAGTCTGGTTGTCACAGCATAGATTGATAAGTGCCTTAGTGATTATCTCCAGTTAACCAAGGAGTCTCTTTATCCATGTAGCTTTACAATTCCTAATGCTAATTCTGTAAATTCAACTTCAGTATTACTTCTCGAAACAAGTTTTCTCGGACATCTGAACAGTATCTTGAAGTGGATCTTTTATCTTTCATATCTACTGTTCAGTCTGCATAAGAAAAAAACAAAAATGTTCTGGGTGACCTGTTTCTTGTAAAGTAATCCTCTTCTTGGGGTCATCTTGAGGTACTTCAAAATCTTGTATATAATCTCCATGTGTTCCTCAATTGGGTTGTGCATGAATTTACTTACGACATTAATTGAAAACCTGATATCTGGTCTGGTATGGAGAAGATAGATGAGTCTACCTACAAGCCTCTAATATCTTTCCCTGTCTATTGGTTTATTTTCCTTCTCATTTCCTCTCCTTTTAATTGGACCCATTGGGTATTATTGAGTTAACATTCTAGAATTCTAGTTTCCTTTAGTAAGTATAGGGTGTTGTTGCATGCTAGATGAATATACCCTTCTTTGGTCTTGTCACCTCCATACCTAGGAAGAACTTAAGATTGCAAAGATCTTTTATTTCAAATTTCGTTGCCAGAAAGTTCTTGAGCTTCAAGTGTTCCTCTTCATAATCACCCATGAGTATGATGTCGTCAACATATACTATGATAATAATAATTTTCTCTTCTAAGGATTGTTTCACAAAGAGAGTGTGCTCTGCTTGACATTAGATGTATCCGATTTTTTCATCGACTTCATGAATCTCCCAAACCAAGCTTGGGGGGACACTGTTTTAGGCCATAGAGAGATTTTTTTTTTTTTCTTTTCGGTTTGCAGACCTTGTTGATGTTGAAGTTAATTTCAAGTCTTGGAGGAATGTTCATGTACACCTCTTCCTCAAGATCTCCATTTAGAAATAAATGGATTCTGACATCAACTTGGTTCAGTGGTAAATCAAGGCTTGCTGCAAGGGAAAGAAGAACCCTTATAATATTGACTTTGGTGATTGGAGCAAAGATGTCTTGATAATCTATTTCATATGATTGAGAGAGTCCCTTTGCAAGAAGCCTGACTTTTAGTCTCTCAATGCTCCCATCGGCCGTATGCTTTGTAGTAAAGATCTGCTTACAGTTAACAATTTCCTTTCTAGGGGAAGATCAGAAATCACCAGTGTGCAATTCTTCTCGAATGCTGTAATTTTATCTCTAAAATCTTGTTTCCATTTAGGATACTTGAGTGCTTCTTGGATGGAATGAGAATATGCACATTGTTAAGGGTAGATACAAAAGCCAGTAGGATGGAGATAATCCATTATAAGAAATGTATTTGCTGATGGGATAGTTTGTGCAAGTTCTTGCTCCTTAGAGCCAATGGAATGTTGAAGTCATCCATTCTTGGTGTAGTGTCAAGACCAAAAGTTTCCTTACCTGTTTGATGCTGATTGTGAATTAGAGGTGGTTTCAATTCTTGATCATTGATGAAGCATGTTGAATGCTCTACCTCCCTTTTATTGTTCCTTCTCCGTGTGTAGATAATCTTTTCAAGGTATGTGAAATTCGAATGACCTAGTCGATAGTGCCAAAATGTAACCTCATTTTCCTTATTGCAAGAAGTCTATCCAGCTCCTATAGGACATGCTGGCATTTTGGGTCTGATTTCTGAGAGAATGATCTTTTTTGAAGAGGTAAGAGTCTAGAAGACATCTAAGCTGCCAATCATCTTCCCTTATTTCAACTCCTGAAATTCACACATGAAAGGAAAGAATTTAGCTTCACAATTGTGATCACTGATCAATTTACTAATAGAAAGAAGATTGCTATCCAAGTCAGGAATATATAAATCCGATTTTAGTGTCAAATCCTCTATTATAATTCTCAATAACCCCGAGCCTCCAACCTTGGAGAGGGAACCATAAGCAATTCTAATATTGTAGCTTTCTTTGCTGGGATTGTATTGATGGATTAGTTTGATATTTCTAATCATGTGATCTGAACACCAGATTCTACAATCCAGGCATGAGGATGTTTTGTGTTAGCAAACAAGGCAGTGGAATTGTTACCTCTTTGGGCTGTCAATCCGGTTCAGAGAGAGAGAGAGCAGAAGACTGATGGAAGATGTTTTTATTGAGGAGTTTTTGTAGTGCCTCTAGCTGCTTTTTACTGAAGGGAGTTCTTTTGAGGATGTTTTTCCTTCTACGAAAGTAGCATAGACTTGGTTGTCTTTGTTGCTGTGTGTATGCTTCCAACCAGTGGGTTTACCATGAATTTCCCTGCAGTTTTACCTCAAATATCCTGATTTTTCTGCAGTGATCACATCAAGGAAAATTTCCCTTTCAGTTTTCATTGATGTGATTTGAGTGGGATCATCAGGTCACCAAGGCTGATCCCTCCGACATGGGTGTGGTATCTTGAGTTCCCATCATTAGCTTTTTCCTGCTCTTTTCTTGATGAACTTCGAATAATGTTTCTCTACAACTTGGAAGAGGCTTGGTTCCCATCAATCTTTCTCTCACTTCATCTAAGTTCTTATTGAGACCAAGTAAGAACTTAAAGATCTTCTTTTCTTCTACCATCATCTTGTATAGGTTTTTGTCTTTAAAACACTTCCAGGCGTGAGTCTCAAACATGTCCAGTTGTTACCAATACCAGGAAAGAGTGTTGAAGTATTGAGTAACTTTGAGGTCACCTTGACGCAAGTCACATAGTTTGGCTTCTGTTTCAAATAGTTTTGAAGTATTTTCAGAACTTGAGTAATTTTCTTTGACAACATTCCATAGTTTCCTTTGCTGTCCCAAACAGGAGAAAGTTTCTCCTATCTTATTGTCCATGGAGTTGATTAGCTATGTCATGACCTTGTGATTTTCGATTTTCTAGACCCTGAAGTCGGGATGATGTTTATTTGGGACTATTACTTTGCTTATAAGGTACTTATCTTTTCCTTTTCAGCAGATGTATATCATCACAGACTGAGACCATTGAAGGTAGTTGTGGCCGTTAAGTTTGCAACTGATGATAAGGATAGATTGTTCTTCTGATCCTCCATGAGAATTCCTGATTGTTACTCTTTCAGGATTTGAGGTAACCTCGGACGAAGACTTGTTCATGGCGTACTTGGTCATGAGATTTGGGTTTCAACGAAGGGCAGTTTTCTGTTGTGCCCTGCTCTGATATCATGTAGTTTTCTGAGATTATTTTTCATAATTTTTCTATTGTATTATAATAGAGAACAATACAAAAATATATAGGGGAAGGATTACACAAAAAAACCCTAACTTTCTATCCTTAATTAGTTAAGATAAGGATAGAATTTGGGAGGAAATCTTGAAGGATTTGGTTCTTGAATAGCCGAGAATCCCCATTATATAGGAGTCAACAAAATCTAGGATTACACGGATCTCACACCATTATTACTTTCCTAATCTAGAATCCTATATTTGCATTGCTGCAGGATATACTTCGCCTTCTCACATTGTGGTTCAATCATGGGGCTACAACTGAAGTTCAAATTGCATTACAGAGAGGATTTGCACATGTTAATATCAATACATGGCTTGTTGTTCTGCCTCAAATAATTGCCAGAATACATTCAAATAACCGTGCTGTGAGGGAACTGATACAATCACTTTTGGTCCGTATAGGACAAAGTCATCCCCAGGTATGGTTCTGATGATTTCTCTATGTTAAGAGAATGAAATATTTTTAACATAGGACAAAGTCATCCCCAGGTCCGTATAGGACAAACTCACTTAAATTATTTTTCATTTTTAACTGTTATTATTAGTGCTACTGGAGGCTATACATTTCTAATTGAACATGCTATGTAATTCCTCCTCACTAAACTAATTTGATTCCTTGTACAGGCCCTTATGTATCCTCTTCTTGTTGCATGTAAATCAATAAGCAATTTACGGAGAGCTGCTGCTCAAGAAGTTGTAGACAAAGTTCAGCAGCACAGTGGCGTGCTTGTGGATCAGGTAGGCGGGTTAATTAACTTAAATATCTAATTCTTTGGTGTATTTGTTGATCTAATATATTGGTTACTTTTATACAGGCACAACTTGTATCTCAGGAACTAATCAGGGTTGCTATACTTTGGCATGAAATGTGGCATGAGGGACTGGAAGAAGCTAGTCGTCTGTATTTTGGTGAACATAACATTGAAGGGATGCTTAAAGTGTTGGAACCGTTACATGAGATGCTTGAGGAAGGGGCTATGAGGGAAAATACTACCATAAAAGAGAGAGCATTCATAGAGGTTTTATCTTGTTTCATATTAATGCTTATATAGTTGTCTCAAAGTTGTGTAGAACTTAATGCAGGTCAAGTACACTGAGATTAGGTTTAAATTTCTTTGTTGGATATTTTTTAGTAACAAAAGGAAGCCATAAACAAAGCTGTTTTGTTGTCTCATAGATGCCTAAACTTCAATTGGTTCTCCTTTGAGAGCATTGCATGGTCAAACTTAAAACCTCTTAACTATTCTTGTTTTTAAAAATGAGATTGAATCACAATAAAATCAGTAATCCTCAGAGTCTCGTTGGGGTTATAATTCCATTTAATTTTCTCCTATCTTTGGCAAAAGTCACCTGAGATCCAAATAGAAAAACTAAAGAACTGCCCATGTTGGGAATGGAAAAGCAAGTTGTGTTTTGAGCACAAGATTTCTGGGACTTGAAGAATCCAATTGATTCTTCCATGATCCAGTTTGGTCGTGAAATCGTATCTGGTGTTTTGTGCGACAAATCTTTTTGGCTTTTGGAGAATTGTCCTGTCAGGTCTTTGACTTGCTGCAGTCTTGATTATTCTTTGTAACCTGTTTGGGTTTCCCTTTTTCTAGAAAATTAAGAAATGCTAACATGTATCAGCAATCTTGATTGGATTCTTTCTTACCTTATCTTTATCAGAATTTATTTTATAAACAAGTTCAAGCCCGTGCTGTGCAAATATTTTGTCTTTACGTTTGACACTGAAGATTTTTGGTTTCATCCTTTTCTCGCCTTGAACATCTCTTGTTGTCTTTTTTCTTTGTTTGAAATACTTGTGTTAGCATTCAGGTCACAGTGGTGGAGTTTGTTGCACTTTATATGCTTTAGTAATGTGCATTTCATTGCAGGCATACCGCCATGAATTATTAGAGGCCTATGAATGTTGCGTGCAGTATAAAAGAACTGGAAAAGACGCTGAACTCACCCAGGTACCACAAAAGTTCGGAATATTACTAGCGATTTCCTTATTTTAACTTTAGCCTTGACTAATTCATGAAACTCGGTTGTTGATGCCAGAAATGCCCAATCTATTTAGGGTGTTCCTTTACATGCGTATCTTGAAGAGGACATATAAAACCAAAATAATTGGATCAAAATAACTTTATAGATGGAATTAGATTTAAAAAAAAATTCTCTTCCTTATATAAATTGATTTACTTCTATGCTCCCTCACCTAGACCCAAAGTTTTGAGACATCTCAGGATTTTTTTTTTCAAAAAAAAGTGTGAGATGTGACATCTGAGCAAAGGCTTGGGCATTCCTTGCCTATTTGATTTTTGATTTCATTAAGTTGAAGTTTCCATTTCTTGTATTTTGGTCTTTTTGAACTTCCTGGATTGGAAATCTTTTTTCTAATTTTCTTTTACATTCCTTTTCCTGTGCTAGCTGTTCTTTATTACATGTTTTCACTATGGTATGTAACATTTTCTGATCTTAGCTGCTGCCCACTTAGCCTCACTTTGGTGCTTTGTCTTTATCCTTCACTTTTTGTCATGGGTTCTTTTTGTGTTTTTTCAGTATTCTTTTTACTTCCATTTATTGTAATCGAGCATTTAGTAACCAGAACTCTTATCATTTGCATGTTTCCTTCTTGATATGTGGTATGTCATGTTCCAACATAGACCAGCTTAGGAGCGCAATGTTATATGCGTGGCCATGTACATTATCCTCTAGATTATGTACTACAAAAAAAAAAAAAAAACTCATGTGTTTTCTGCATATTCTCCTTTTCAACAATGACAGTTTCTGAACACTGATTTGGGCACATGAACTGTTTAAGTGTAGCTTCTTTGCTCTGCAACAAAATCTTGGTGCTAAATTGTATATTGTCTTTATTAGGCATGGGATCTCTACTACCATGTTTTCAAAAGAATTGACAAACAGCTCCAGAGTCTTACCACCTTGGATTTGCAAGTAAGAAAATCTGTTTAGGCTGATTTGTAACCCATTGTTATAATGATATTAACTTCTGCTCTATATTTGAATAGTCTGTTTCTCCTGAGTTGTTGGAATGCCGTAATTTGGAGCTTGCTGTTCCCGGGACATATCGTGCAGGTAGAATATAATTATTGTTTAACAAGTCTACTTTGATATTAAATTGAGTTCTCCTAATAAGCTCTACACCTTTTCTGAAATTTCAGAAGCACCTGTTGTGACAATAGCATCATTTGCAACCCAGCTTGTTGTTATAACATCAAAACAGCGACCACGGAAATTGACAATTCATGGAAGTGATGGGGAGGACTATGCCTTCTTACTGAAGGGACATGAAGATCTACGCCAAGATGAACGTGTCATGCAGGTGTTCTCTCTATTGTACATCATATTCCTATGTTTTGGCTGCTCTTATATGTTAATTGGCAAAAGAAATTGAGCTGATAGAAAAAGAGATTAGGTGCATAGGTTTTCTGTAGTTTGGGATTTGACATTATCTCTATCTTGGTTAACTGAGTTTGAATTGAATTCAAGGTTGTGCATAGTCTTATTTATCTTAATGAATCTATTAGACATCGGTTTAACCATCTTTCTAATAGAATTTAAACTCTTTTATCTTGATGGGCTTGATAAAAACTCACAAAAAATTTGGTTCAAAAGCTCACAAATATGTCCAATAGGCTTAACAGATATGTATACATAATGTTCAATTACCGTAAACATGTATTCTACATGCATACTGTGTGATGTATTTTTTATTATATAAAAAATAATTTTTATGAATTAAACTCGAGTTCAAGATGAGGCTTGATGGTTTTCTTCCTGAGGTTAAGCTGAGCCAAATGCATTATTTTGTTGTAGAGAACTGAAGTTCTAGTGTAGTTGTTGGATGGTGAAACCCTTCTGTGTAGTAGTTGTTAGCTGACTAATTATTGATTATAATCTAAATTAGTTCTAGATTGCCGTTTGCCAAAACTTTTATTCTGTTTATTTCTTGAACAGTCAGTTTATGGGTGCACTATTATTAATCCTACAGCATTTCAAAATGTAGTCTAACTAAGAATGGTAATTATCTCCTACTTGTTTCTTATTCAGAAGAAATGATTTCTCTTAGTGTTCATGCTCTGTGTCAGCTTTTTGGTCTAGTGAACACTCTGCTGGCGAATTCTAGAAAAACTGCAGAGAAGGATCTTTCTATCCAACGATATGCTGTAATTCCACTATCTCCAAACAGTGGGCTAATTGGATGGGTTCCAAATTGTGACACTTTACATCATCTAATTCGAGAGTATAGAGATGCTAGAAAGGTTTGTTTAGTTTTATTTTGCTTGTACATGGTTATTTCCGGTATGATATTTAATAGAAGTAACATTAAGTGACTCAAATCGGCCAATTCCTTTCAGATCACATTAAATCAAGAGCATAAATATATGCTAAGTTTTGCTCCGGACTATGACCATTTACCACTTATAGCAAAAGTGGAAGTATTTGAATATGCTCTGCAAAATACTGAGGGAAATGATCTAGCTAGGGTATGCAGTCTTTCAGATTTTTATTGTGCATTCTTATTTGTATTCTTTTTTAGATCTGAGTGTGCAGAAATTTCCTTTATGATAGGTACTTTGGTTGAAAAGTCGCACATCTGAGGTGTGGCTGGAGAGGAGGACAAATTATACAAGAAGTTTAGCGGTTATGAGTATGGTATGCATTTGCTTTATTGAGAGAGCTATCCCTTGAAATGCTACAAAATTCATCTGTATATGAATATGCTTATTCCTTGATAAACTGGTATTGATCTTCATGGCAATAACAGAAACTGTAGGGTGATTTCACCCATTCCCCCAGAAAAGAAAATAACTTCATGCAGCATAATGGGATTGTTTACTTAGAGCAAGCCTTGGATTCTTTTGTTGCCAACTGAAAATTTTTGCACAAGTACCATAAAAAATAAGAAACCTGAAAGTGAAGGAACAATTAATTTCAAAGTACAATGGACCAGTAGACAAGCAGAGTGCTAGCCATCTGTTAACAATGGGTACTGATATTTGGACATTAATCACTGCTTGAGTTAGGTTGGTGAATGAATTCTGATAAAAAGTGACAATGTGATGGCTAATTACTACACAAGTAGTGTTCATTTCTCTTGACTCTCAAACACAGAGTATACTTCAGAAAATGGTTTTGAAAATTGATTTGTCTAATCTTTTACTGTATTTATTATTTTTACTAATTTGAGCATGTATAATTGTTTGAGATTAGTGGTTTAGTGGTTTAGTCAACATAAATTTTAAGGTTTTAGTGACCAGAGACACCTGATCGATACAAATATGTTTATTGTAGAATTATTTTTCTGTATTTTTTCTTTTTCTGTCTTTTACAACCTGACAATATAATAAAATAGTTACTGCCAAGTTGTGCTGTTTTTTCCCTTCCATTAGGGAAGTTTGTTAGTTTTTGTCTTTTTCTTCATTCCTTTGCCTATAAAATTTTGCTGATTATCGATGAATAAAATAAGAGTGAGAAGGAAAGAGAAGTTTTTCTTATTCTCAAGTTTTTCATGGTATCAAAGCAAGCCTGATCCAAATTCTTCAGCATCTCTCCTGCATTCAATAGGCAATGGATGAGCAGACCCCTTCTCCGCTCAAAGTTCTTTTGGGCTCTCACCTTCGGGTGCCTGACCGCCATGCTCTGGCTGATCAGGTTCCATCTTTCGTTACTGGCCATCGACTAAATGGTAGTAACTATCTTCAGTGGTCGTCCTCGGTGTTGATGTTCATCCGAGGGAAAGGCCGAGATGTAGCACCCGGAAAGGAGGAGAAAAAAAAAAAAAAAAAGGTGCCACGTCAGCAGCCACGTCAGCAGGCCCGGCCAACCAGGGCCTGCCACGTGGCAAGATCGCGTCACTCCGAAAGGAGCCACGTTGGCGATCCGCGTGGGTGCGATCCGACGGCCCAGATCAATCACGCGATCGGACGGCCCAGATTCAAACGCACGGACGGCCCAGATTCAATCAAAAACGAACGGCCCAGATTAAAACGAAACGAACGGCTGTGATCAAAAGGCAAGGGGTTATAAATAGAACCTCCACACCAGACCAAAAACCCTAGCCGCCAGCCGCTCGCCGGAGAAGACGAACCAGAGGCCGACCGCCGCCACCCGCCGCCACTCGCCGCCGCACCGGGGAAATTTCCGACCGCCGATTGAGGTAAATTTCATACCCCCGACTCGTTTTTCCCCGCTGATTCCTCCTATGGCCAAATCGAGGTCGAAATCCCGGCCAAACGGCCGGAATACGCGGCCGAAGCCCAGCGGCGCCGCCGCGCCCCCTCTCGGTTTTTGCCTCCGACGAGGCCCTTCCCGGCCTCCGTTCGATGCAATTTTTATATCACCGTGATCACCATTCTTTTCTCTACAGGTTGACCGGAGCCGAATCACCAAAACACGAACCTCGCCGGAGAGCCGCTGCACCCGAGAGCGCCGCCGCCGGTAAGCTCCGTTTTTCCGTGATTTTTTGGCCCCCCGAGGGCCCTAGGGTTGTTTTCTGACAAGGACCAATGCGAGCGTGGCCGAATTCGGCCGAAAACGGCCGAAAACAGCCAACCCGAGGCGACTCGCCGCCGCCAGCGGCGGAGCCGCCGTGCCAGAGTTGCGATTTGGGCCGAAGGAGGCCCTGGGCCTAATTTGGATTTTTTTTGGAACACGTGCAGGTACTGTTAGTGTGTTTCAGTTTCCCGGGAAAAAAAAAATTCAGGGAAAATTAGGGACGGCCTGCAGGCGCACTGTGAATCGTATTCGGATCTCGAAAACAAGTAAGGACCCCTCACCCTATTTCCTATCACGGTATTAAAGTTCAAAATGATAAAACGGTATTTCTTGAATTAACGCATGTGTGAAATTGCTTAAGGTTGCTAATGGAGCCCGAGTCTAGTGTGATTGGTGATTTACTATTATTTGGCATGTTTACAGCTTTAAATGCAAAATGAGGTTTGATGTGTTCATTTTACAGATTTGTGTGCATATACTACGTTTTTATTAATCATGGGTTGAATGACTGAAAAACTGATACTGTATGTTGTCTGTTTGGCATGAATTACTGTTTGCTTGTTTGTATGTTAATTGACGATGCTGATTGAGGAAAAGGAAAATGAAAGATTGTGTAGACTGATAATTGTATTATGGGGGTCAGCCTGACTAGATATCCTGGGAGATGGTGGACGGACCGGGTCCGTAGGGAACCCTACCGGGATTGTGGTCTCACATGCCGGACGGGGTATGGAGATCTTATGGTTTTGGCGCCCATACCGGACGGGGTATGGGGACGGCCCGTTTCACCCTCATACCGGACGGGGTATTGAGGTTTATGGTTTTGGCGCCCATACCGGACGGGGTATGGGGACGGCCCGTTTCACCCTCATACCGGACGGGGTATTGAGGTTCATGGTTTTGGCGCCCATACCGGACGGGGTATGGGGACGGCCCTGGAAACTGATTATGAATGTTAAAGATTAACGGGTAGCGGAACCCCTATGGACCCCCACGGATACTAGTAGGCTGGTAAATGAGAAAAAAGATATGTTGTACAATGATTGAATTGCAAGAGGCGTGATAAGTGTTATGTTTTACAGCTTAGATTATTCAATGATTATGATAATGTTATTGTTTTTCTCATATTGTTTTCATAAATTCCACCAAGGTAAGTGGATGGTAAAAGTTTTATTATTGATAAAAGGTTTTGTTGTAAATTATGCTCCATTGGTCTTTTTGTGTTTTTCTACCCACCTTTATCTCCGTGACGGTGAGATATCGTGATGTTCTTACTGGGCTAGTGTAGCTCACTCCTTAATTAACCATTTCAGATCAGGAAGACATGGTTCCCGAGCCCGTTCCGCAGGAGGACGACGAAGGAGATGCCTAGAGACTCTGTAGTCATACGCATAGTTTATTTTCGAGTTTTCTTTCTTAGTTAGTTTAACCTTTTATATTTTAAGTACGTTTCTGGTCTTTCGTGTAAGGGATGTTAACTGAAATTTTGATCTCGCTTCCGCATTTGATATATTTAAATACTCATTTCTTTTAATATTTCTGGGGCCGTTACACGAGATGAATATCTCACTGGAGAGCTCTCACCTCTTCCCACGAACGATCCAAATGTTCGGATATGCAAAGTTGAGAACAATCTTGTTATGTCTTGGTTGGTGAACTCAATGACCACTGAGATTGGCGAAAATTTCCTCCTTTATGAGACTGCGCACGATATCTGGGTCGCAGCTCGTGAGTTCTACTCCACTCGCGATAACACTTTCGCCATCTTCGAAATCGAAGCAAACCTTCATGACTTGCGCCAAGAAGAAGAAATAGTAATTCAATATTACCATTTTCTTATTCGAAAATGGTAGCAACTTCATGTTTTTGAAGAACATGTTGGAGCTGCCTAGAGGATGCCAGGAGATTCCGAAGCATCGTGGAACAGAGATGAATCTTCAAGTTTCTTTTCGGAGTGAACAAAAACCTCGACAAGGTAAGAGGACGCATCCTTGGAACCAAACCTCTTCCGAACATCAGAGAGGTGTTCTCGGAGGTGCGACGCGAAGAAAGCAGGAAGAAAGTGATGATGGGTGACTCGTAACTCAACCTTAATCCTGCTGAAAACATATCTCTCTCACCCGAAACTGGTACTGTTCTCACAAGTCGGGTGACTGAGCGAAAGGGACGACCATGGTGTGAATACTGTAAGAAGCCGGGACACATTCGTGGAAGATGCTGGAAACTTCACGGGAAACCAGCTGAGAAGGAATCGGCTGAGAAGAAGAAAACACGAAAGCAGGAAATTGAGGAAATTCATCGGGACAATTTTATCTCAATAGAGGAGGGATCCACTACAACCGTTTCTATCGGAAGCCCTTTATTTAGTCCTGAACAAATCAGCCTCCTCCAAAAAGTGTTTTCACCCAATATGGTTCTCAGTAATGCTTCTACAGCTCACAAAGTTAATTTTTATGGTTTCTCAACTTATTCCACAAAAAAGGGAATATGGATTATTGACTCAAGTGCTTCCGATCATATGACTGGGGATATCTCATTATTCAAGGAATATAGTAAGTGCAGAAATAAATTCTCAGTAAAAATTGTTGATGGCTCTAACTCCCAGGTCGAAAACATGAATAATTGCAATGACACCCAAGTTAATTTTGTACTCTGTGCTATATGTTCCAAATTTGGATTGCAATCTCCTGTCAGTAAGTAAAGTATCATAGGATTTGAATTGTGTGGTTACATTTAACTTTAAACTGTGTGAATTTCAGGATTTGGACTCGGGGATGACGATTGACAATGCTAGTATACTGATCATGCAGTATGTACTAATCCTAAATCTGTAAACAACTTAAATATGGAATGCCCTATCATGTTATGACATTACCGTTTAGGACATCCTAACTTCGTGTACTTTAAAAAACTATTTTCTAATTTGTTTCGAAATGAAAATCCAACTTCTTTTCAATGTGAAGTATGTCAGCTGTCCAAATATATTCGAAATTTATTTCTCAGTTCTGTTTACAAACCCACAAAACTTTTTTCATTAATTCATAGTGATGTATGGGGTCCCTCTCGGGTCACTAATATTATCGGGATAAAATGGTTTATATCTTTTGTTGATGATCACATTAGAATTACCTGAATTTTTATCATGAAAGAAAAATATGAAGTTGACCAGATTTTTAAAAAATTTCACATTATGATTCAAAATCAATTTCACACCAACATCCAAGTAGTGAGGTCAGACAATGAGTGTGAATACTTTGAAACCAATTTGAGCCAATATTTTTCTGACCATGGCGTTATCCATCAAAGTTCATGTGTTAATACTTTACAATAAAATGACATAGTTGAACGGAAAATTAAACACATTATTGAAGTAGCCTGATCAATCATGTTTACTACCCACATTCCAAAATTTCTTTGGGGAGAGGCTGTTCTTACTGCTGCATACTTGATAAACCGTATGCCCTCCCGAACTCTCTCATTTCGAACACCCTATGATGTTCTCCTCAGGACATTTCCGCAATCTCATATTCTTTATACTCTTCCCTATAAAGTTTTTGGTTGTTCCGCTTATGTTCATGTTCATGTTCATACTCACCTCAGAGGTAAACTTGACCCACGGGCCATTAAATGTGTTTTTGTTGGATATTCACCAAATAAAAAAGGATACAAATGTTTTGTCCCAAGACCCGTCATTTCTACAACACTATGGATGTCATTTTCTTTGAAAATTAGTCTTTCTATCCCACTACTGATATTTAAGGGGAGAGTCCTAATCAGGAATATCAAGTATGGGATATAAGTACACTACCTCTTACTTTTTCTCCCCTCACTATTCTCGAGTCCTCATCAAATTTTCTTGAAACCAATATCAAAGAGTCTGAAACTGAACCTATACCTACTACTATCAACAAAGAGTTGTGTCTATACTAGGAGATACAAAACTCCCGTTAATAAAGATTCGGAACCAACTAAACATTGTTATGAGTCTATTCCAGTTCCAAGCAGTAAGAACACATCAGGTAATGAGTTTTCAAGCACAATTTCGGATACGGTTACTATTACTGATCATGATACTAAGTTACCTATTGCTTTGCGGAAAGGAACTCGATCTTGTATTAAACACTCTATATAGGATTACATTTCCTTCAGCAATTTGTCCTCAAAGTATCATGCATATATAAACAAACTTGATGGCAGCCCCACTGAAGCTAAAACCATTCATAAAGTCCTTGCATTGGCAATGTGGAGAGGTGCTATTCAAGAAGAGATTAGGGCTCTTGAAAAGAATAAGAATTTGGAACTGACAGAACTTCCACCGAGAAAACATAAAGTTGGGTGCAAATGGGTATTTACTGTAAAACACAATCCTGATGGAAGTGTGAATCGGTACAAAACTCGTCTAGTAGCTAAAGGCTTCACTTAGTCATACGGGATAGATTATCAGGAGACATTCGCTACAGTGGCTAAGCACAACACTATCCAGATATTACTCTTTCTTGCCTCTAATCTTGATTGGCCTCTCTGTCAACTTGATATAAAAAATTCATTTCTCAATAGAGATTTAGAAGAAGAGGTATATATGGAAGTTCCTTCAGGCTTGAGACCACATATAAAACTTACAAGGTATGCAAACTCAAAAAGACACTCTATAGTCTACAACAATCTCCGAGAGCTTGGTTTGACAGATTTACCAAAGCAGTTAAACATATGGGTTATGAGCAATGTCAGTCTGATCATACTTTGTTTGTCAAGAACAGTGCCTTTGGTAAGAAAGCTATCCTAATTGTTTATGTTGATGATATTATTTTAACAGGTGATAACATATAGGAAATTCAAAAATTCAAAAGTTTTCTTGCCACAGAATTTGAGATAAAAGATCTTGGAGCACTTAGATATTTTCTGGGAATGGAATTTGCTCGTTCTAAAAAGAGGATATCTGTATCACAAACGAAATATGTTCTTGACTTGCTAAAAGAAACAGGGATGCTTGGGTGTAAACCAGCAGAAACTCTCATGGAAACAACTACAAAAGTTGGAT
The DNA here is from genome assembly GCF_054855325.1 of Carica papaya. NCBI lineage: Eukaryota > Viridiplantae > Streptophyta > Magnoliopsida > Brassicales > Caricaceae > Carica > Carica papaya. The sequence goes on from NC_142314.1 coordinate 2,205,201, forward strand.
TTAAAAAAGGCAAGCCGGTTGATAAAGAAAGATATCAGAGACTTGTGGACAAACTTATATATCTTGCTCATACTAGACCTGACATCAGTTTTGCTGTAAGTACTGCAAGTCAATTCATGAACCAACCTACTTATATTCATATGAATATAGTATATCGGATCTTAAGATACCTTAAGAAAATTCCAGGATAAGGACTATTTTTCCAAAAAACAATGAACAGGAATATTGAAATCCACATAGATGCTGATTGGGCAGGTTCTATAACTGACAGAAGATTTACATCTGGGTACTGTACTTACATTTGGGGAAACTTAGTCACTTGGCAGAGTAAGAAACAATCTGTTGTGTCATGAAGTAGCGAAAAAGCTGAATTTCGGTCACTTGCTTATGGAATATGTGAGGGAATTTGGTTAAAAAGAGTTCTAATGGAAATGAAATTTTTGGTTACTACTCCAATGAAAGTATGGTGCGACAATAAAGTAACAATCAGCATAGCTAAAAATGTGGTATATCGTGATCGAACTAAACACGTGGAAATAGATAGACACTTCATCAGGGAGAAGATTGAAGATAAGACCATTATAATACTCCACGTTCCTACTAATTAGCAAACTGCAGATAATTTATAAAAGACACTTTTCAAAGGACTCTTCAACGAATTAATATCCAATTTAGGTTTACTAAACATTTATATAACCTAGATTGAGGGGGAGTGTAGAATTATTTTTCTGTATTTTTCATTTTTCTGTCTTTTACAACCTGGCAATATAACAAAATGGTTACTGTCAGGTTGTGCTGTTTTTTCCCTTCCACTAGGGAAGTTTATTAGTTTTTGTCTTTTTCTTCTTTCCTTTGCCTATAAAATGTTGCTGATTATCGATGAATAAAAGAAGAGTGAGAAGGAAAGAAAAGTTTTTCTTATTCTCAAGTTCTTCATTTATGATTGGTTATAATTTATTTTTGAATTATTTGAATTGAGAAGAATAGAAGGGATCTTGATAGTAAGGGCTACTAATGACTAAATGGATTCAAAGTCTAACGTTTTTGGTCTAATGGACAACTTGTGAAGAGACCTTGTTGTATCTGTCTTGTCAATAGCCGTACTTGGCGACAATCCTCCTGATTAGCTTTAATGTCTCTTTTAAAGGTTTCAATATATGATTATAAGGTCAAATAAATTATTCTAAACTCTCTTTTGCTTGATTATAAGGTTGATACTGGTTATACTTGTTATTTCGAAAGACAAATATATATGATTATAAGGTCAAATAAAAAACATCTTGTATGGCTGGAGTATCAATCATTCAAAAGTTTGATTAATGTTATCTACTATTATTTTTTAGGATTTTCAGTCAATAAAAAACTTAATAAGCTATTCTCTTTCTTTTTTCTTTGTCAGTAATGCAGCATAGTGTAAATAACTAAAGGCCCAGTTCCCTTTTAGAACCACTCAAATGCCACTAATTAAGCTATCTTTGTACTTGTATCAAAATCTGTTGTCTGCTGGAGTAATTGATTTAAGCTGGAGATGTTACTCGCTTTTCAGGTTGGTTATCTTCTTGGCTTAGGCGATCGACATCCGAGTAATCTTATGCTACACCGCTACAGGTACATTAATTTGGAGAAAGCAAAGCTGTTGCTTGTTAAAGTTCAAGTATTTAATATATCTGACTGTTCTTTTACAGCGGAAAGATATTGCACATAGATTTTGGAGACTGTTTTGAGGCTTCAATGAACCGGGAGAAGTTTCCTGAAAAAGTATGTTCTTGATGGAAATCTGCAATTTGCATTGTCACTTTTAATCAGTTGTTTAGTGGTATACAGATAGTTTATGTTTCTGCTGATATCTCTGATGTAGGTTCCCTTCCGCTTGACTAGAATGCTTGTGAAAGCAATGGAGGTTAGTGGTATTGAGGGAAACTTCCGTTCGACCTGTGAAAATGTGATGCAAGTTCTTCGAACAAACAAGGACAGTGTTATGGCAATGATGGAGGTACGGGATGTGGATAATGGAATTGTTTTTTTTATACTGTTTCTGCTTCAATATATTTTTTGCATAAAGTGAATCAGTTTATTTGATCAAGCTCTTCATATAACTGGAAACTGGGATGTCTCAACTGATAGAAGTGAATGTAGCAGTGATTGTGCAGGTTTTAATTTAGCTTCAGAAAAGTAGTTTCTGTCCATGTTTCTCATTCTTTATAATCCCATGTGATAACCCACCCTATCACTGAAAGAAGCATCCAGATCACAGCAACTAAGACACAAGCTGCACAAACTCGAGAAACTGCAGTATCCAGCCAGTAAAGCTAACTCTCCTGAAGCACAAAGAAAACCTGCAAAAACAGTGATTAGGAACCAACAATCTAACTCCCACCCTTCCCCCAAAACTCATCAGCAATTCCCCTTTATTTATATAGTTTCTGTTAGAACTTTGAGAATCTTAAACCCCTCTTATTATAATTTGCCTTTCCCAGCCTTTTACTGAATATTTTTGCAAAGTCAATTAACCTCAATCTCTTGCACTTAGTTGCGCACATTAGCCTTGCATTTGATCTTTCTTGTGAAGCTCTTCATTCTCGCGGCTTGCACCTTTTATTGCTTCCGATGTCTTGGATTCATTCCATGAACCAAGCATGCTATACTCCTTGCACTGAAGGGGCATCTTGAAATAATACTTTTTCATTACTATTAGCTTGTTTTGCATCAATGTTAGATTAATATCATTAGTTTATTTTAGTCCCCGGTTTGCAGTCACCAAAAAGATTCATGGTTATGGAGTTTGTCTTGTTGTATAGTGGCACTTGAAGATCTGAAGTTGGTTTGAGTTGTTTTTTTTTAATTTTTTTTTCTTTCTGGGGAAAAGTAGAGAACTGATGAGGCAATCATCGTTCTAAATTCTAGTGGTGAGTTAGTAATTACCGTACACGTGTCCAAGGATCCAGGAATGCGACAGTAAAGTGCTGTAAATCTTATAGGCAACTGGTGTAGGCTACTGTGTGGTGTTTTCTGCCAAGATGTGTGGTGACCATTGTTTATTATGTTTGATTTTTGAGTTTCTGCTTTTACGTAGAATGGATGGCAGAGACTTGTTCGGAATTGGATAGTTAGGGTTTTGCTGCTGGAACCTCAATAAATTCAACTTTAGTATTAATTGACTTAATTTTCTATTTGGTCAGATTTTTGTTTCTGCATTTGCTGTCAGAAAGCAAAAGCTCTGGCTGAATACCAAAGATAGAAGTACCTTTTAAGTAAAAGCAAAATTTTTTTTTGGCTTCTGATAAAGGTGAAATCAGAAGCTTGAAATAGATGTGTTTGGAATAGAGCTTGTGCTGTAAAGAGTTAATGATGTTTTTAGTTACTATTTATTAATTTTATATTTCACTAACTTATTAACAATATTTTAATTTTTTTTAAATGAAAAAATATTGTAGTAAAGGCACGAAAAGGATTCAACCTGTATAAAAAATCTTTACAAATCTGTTATAGTATTAGTCAAACCCTAAATCCTTACTAGACTAAAGAGGATAACACTTTACTGAAAAACATAGTCTGAAATGGAGTATCCTTGTCTCTTAAGAAAATTTTATGTCCTCAACAGAACTATTTCTTTCTTTATAAATAATCTGTAAATAGCCAAATTTATCTAAAAAAATACCTATAAATAGCCAAATGAATAAGGCTAACACTCTTCTTGAAAGATTCATTCCCATGGATACCTCTCCAAGCCCAAATCTCATCTCTCATTGAACCAACCATTACTCAATTAACTTGCATAAAGTTATATGCCATAGACCAAAGCTGAGAAGCGAAGCACATCATAGAAGAAGATGGCTACCTGTTTCCCGTATCATTCTTACACAAATAATACTTGTTCACGAAGAATATTCCCTTTTTTGTAAGATTATCTGGAGTTGGGATTCAACCTCTTGTCACCTACCATAAAAAATGCCACTCTGTGGAGCTTTAATTTTCCTAATCAGTTTCTATGGTAAGTTCATTGCAACTCTTTCAATCTTTGCTGGATTGAGCTTTAATTTTCCTACTTGTCCAAAAATTGGATTAGATTCGTGTATTCATTTATTTCCCAATTGTTTAGGTTTCTAACCAAATCCACCACCCAAGACCTGTGGTCCTCATCCCACCTGAGAAAGAATTCAACTGTTGCTTCTCTGTTCCTTGCTATGAAGAAAATAGTGGGAAGATGTTGTTTCAAGAATTTTATCTCTGTACCATTCGACTGACCAAAAACTCACCTTGTGCCCTGAATCAATCTTCCATCTAATACACCCTTGAAAATCCTCTCTTCCCATTGTAATTTTCTTCCATTAACCAACCCCATGCAGCCATCTAGGTCTCTTAGAATGCCACTTTTTACTTTTTGTTCCAAATTTTTCTTTGATCACTCTTATCCAAGGTTGTTTCAGTCCTTCAGATGCTCTGGAGTTCTCTATATAGGCATGAGAATATTTTTTATTCTAGCATTAAAAGCATGCAGGATATTACCTTTATGTGTAATGGACCAAGCAGCCATAATAAGGAGAGAAATTGTTTTGCTTCTACACAAACAATTTCTGGAGAGTCTCAGTTGCTCTTTGCTAAAGAGGAAGGTTCTGGTGGTGTTAGGATTTTTCTCTGAAGTTGTTGAATTTCCTCTGATGTCCTTTCAATTAGTAGGTCTGCCGTGTAAGTCCCAGTAGGTGTCTTTCTGTTACCAAGTTATGACAGTGATCATATTTTGGTCTTTTCTTTGCTTTATGTTGTTGGATGAGGACACTCTTCCCAAAGCAATCAAGGCAGATGCCTCAGGATTGTAGGATGGATCTTGCTTTCTCAGCATCACTCGTGTGACTTCCTCACATCTCACTTTAGCAAATGCTTCTCGAAGACTAGGGATTGATCTTTTTGAAAGGTTTTTTCCACGTACTCAATTAGGTTTTTATTGAGACCTATTAAGAATTTGTACCATCGCTTGTGATCAACAAGTTTCTTATAGTATAAAGCATCATCTGGACATTTCGACGCATGTTCTTCAAACATATCCAACTGCTTCCAGTGTTTGTTGGGAATGTTGAAATATTTGACGGCGATAAATTCTCTGTCGTTGGTTATGAAGAAGACATTCAATGTTGAATAGTTCGGATGTGTTTTCGATGTGTGAGTATGGCTTCTTTGCAGCATCCTATGTTTCTACTGTTATTTTATATAGGAAACAATTCTCTCCTATTTTCATTCATTATGGAGTTGAGGAGCTATAACGTATCCTGGTTGTTCTTCGTGTTCCATGCCAGAAAGATTGGGTCTCTGTTTTTTTGGCTGGACTACTTCTCTCGTCAGGTATTTTTCTTTACCTTTCCTAGATATAAAAATGAAAACCAACTGGGACCAATTTAGGTAGTTATGACTGTTTAGTTTGTGAACGGAGATGGAGAAGGATGAGGCATCTGAGGCTCTTCGTTGGTTGATAGGACTTAGAATAATTTCTGATGATGAGCTCCTTTCTCGGCAGCCATAGAGGTTTTGGACCTTTTTTTTTTTTCTTTTAGGCTCTCAAAGGTTGCTTTTCTTACCATGAGAGATTCTGACTGAGAAGTGGTTCATTATATTATGGATGGATTAGCTGGTAACAAATAAAGAAACAATATCAGCTAATAAGCCCCAGGTCAAAGGAAGAATCAAATATCTTATTTATCCTAATTGAGAAGCAATAAAACAGGAAACAAAAGATAACAAATCAAAGAAACAAAAGCCTAAAATAGCAGTCACTCTCCTTTTAATGCTTTGTTGGATCAACCATTGACCTGACCCCAATGTCTCCATCTATTAAAGAAACTTTAATTGTATCCCAAGCCACCAAGTGAAATCTCATATGCTCGCCCGAATCTCCTCACACAAACTGTCTCTAAATGGCCTTTACGCTCCACTCATTAAAATAGTCAAAAGTGACAAGTAATAAATTGGTAGATTTGCAAGAGTACTTTTTTACTTTTTGTAAGTGTTGGTCTTCCAAACTTGTCAACTACTGGATTCTATATAGAGATATCTTTGAATTTGGACCACCCAATTGAGCGCCTGCTTTTCGCTATATCAGCCTCATCTCCTCTAGCTGCGCCTGAACATCTACGTGTAGTCACTAGCCATGCAGCTTTCTCTAATCATGCCTGAATATGTCCAGCCAGCAAGAATATTGGAGGTTACGTCTCAATCTACCAGCACCAACTTTCCAATAAGAAGCTCAACACAAACAATGGCGAATTTTAACTGTTTGACCGCCTATCCGCTTCAAGGGTAAAGATTACTTGAGTTGGTCACAATTAATTCGAATCACTCTCTTGATTCAAGGGTTGAGAAAAATTAAGCCAACTACTGGGCACTGGATCAGAGATAGGAGATCCCACTCTTGATGCTAGGGATGAGGAAGATTCTATGATTGTGTTTTGGCCCTGGAATTCTATGGCACCAGAGATCAATAAGCCAGCTATATGACTGGTATTCAATCCAGGAGACCTATTCCAAGGGGCAAGATACAGTGCAAATGTATGATCTAGTCATCAAAGTGTGGACAACCAAACAAGGTAACATAACAGTTAGAGAGTATTTAAACCTTTTGAAGGGCATATTGTAGGAGCTCGACCAGTATCATAGTATCACTATGGAAAACAGCAAATACACAGCCGTGTAAAAAAAATTTATTGAAAATGATAGAGTTTATCAATATATGGCAGGACTTAATAAGAAATATGATCAAGTAAGAGCCCAGATTATGGGAAAAGAAGAGATGTCGCCTCTCAATGAAGTAATATCCTTAATCAGTGCAGGGGAAAGTAGGAGGAGAGTTATGTTTGAATTTCGTACAACTGATAAGTAAAGGTTCTAAATCTCAACAGTTAGAGAAGAATCCAAGTCACAGTGCGATCTCCGCTGCTGGCAGGGATAAGAGTGTTATCTTGTGTTATAATTTTCCTTATTTTGTCCTTTCAATTATGCTTGCTTTTCTACTGATATTTTGTAGAGATGAAAGTTTCCTGTGTGGCTTAGTTTCCTCTTTGAGTTCTATTTTTTTCCCGTACTTTAGCCTATAAATACCCATTTACAAGTTCTATGGGCCTATGAATACTTATATACAAGTTAACAACAGTTACAATGCTGATAATATTTTTGCTCTATTCTTCATCAGCTGATTATTAATACTTCTCTTTTCAGGCCTTTGTTCATGATCCTCTCATTAATTGGCGTCTTTTCAATTTCAATGAAGTCCCACAAATGTCAGTGTTTTCAAGCACTCATGTTCCTCCTGTTGTGAATGCCGAAGAATCTGCTCAAAATAGGGAGCTTCTTCAGCCTCAACGGGGTGCTCGTGAAAGGGAGCTTCTACAGGTTTTACAATACACCAAACATGGATCATTTTTAACAATTCCATGATGTATGATTTTCATCTAACTGATTTTCATCTGTTAGGCTGTTAATCAACTCGGTGATGCTAATGAGGTTTTGAATGAACGTGCTATCATTGTGATGGCTCGTATGAGTCACAAACTGACAGGACGTGATTTTTCTTCGTGTTCTTCATTATCTCCTGGATCTATGCAATATGCTGTGGACCACAGTACATTGATCTCTGGTGACGCTCGTGAAGTCGAACATGGTTTGTCTGTCAAATTGCAAGTTCAAAAGTTGATTGGCCAGGCTACATCTCATGAAAATTTGTGCCAAAATTATGTCGGGTATGAAAATTTCAAATTCTCCTCAGTACAGTAGACATGCAGGCAAAGCTTATTTATGAACATTTATGTTTGCAAATGATAGTTTTTCTCTATTTTTTGGCCAATCGAATTAGTGGAGTCAGGTTTTGGCTGTTATCAGGTCAGAGATGGAAAAATAAAAAGTGTATTATTAAAGTATCAGAATTAAGTTGCTACTGTTAGAGTCATGATTTCTAATTTCAATATCCTAAACTTCATAGTTAGTGTTACTAATATCAAGTTGCTTGTAGTCTGAACAAAATTTATGTTGAAACAAGTTTGGCAATCTAGGTGGTACTCCAAAATTATCCGATCAATTTTGTCGATATAAGCTGCTCTGTCAGTTTGTACACTAATTATTATTGTTATTTTACTTTCTATCAAACGTTACCCATATTTTGTTTTTCTTTTTTTCTCAGATGGTGTCCTTTCTGGTAAGCAGCAGAAGATATGTTGATACTGTATGTATATAATGTACATAGCTGACCCAGCAGTGATCAATAGTGCTAATTTATTGTGCTAGTATTCTCTTGTAATCTGTAATTTGATGTATATCGATACTGCTGCATTGGTAATGTATAGACACTACACCAATTAATGAAACTCTTTTTTTTTTTTTTTTTTTTTTTTTCTTCTTTTTTCTTTCCTTCTCGTGTGAATGCTACATTTGTAAGCTGTTGTCTCATGAACAGTGCTAATTATTTCATCTACTTGATAATTCTGCATGAGAATTCTATACAGTGGGTCCGAGCTTGCAGTTTTAATTTTAAGCAATGGTTTTTTAGCCCCCTTAATTATGGTTTTAAATTTTGTTACTTCCCAAGGGTTTTAAGGGTATGAAAACTGGCTTTTTACAGTTAAAATGTTTGCAAGTTTGAATTTACTGTAATTCTTTTACCTGGTGAATTGAGTGCTTCTGGAAATTAATGTTGGGTGCATTTGGTGTATTAACATCAGTTTTTAGTAAATTAGATTTAACATGGTATAACCTATTTTTAATTAATACAACAAATGGATGCAAACACCTCTGATTTTTTTCTCTAGAGAGAGTAAAAATACATTTCATTTCTTAACAAACAGCACATGGTGCAGTGATGAAATTTGAACATCTTATTTGAAAGTTGTAAGCTTGAATATGATTGTTAACGTATTTTAATTACTATTTCAATAGATGATAGTAAAAGTAGTGATAGCTATATATTACTTCCATTTGTATAATGTGTTTAGAAATTTTTAACACTCAGCGTGGTAGATCTCTTTTACAGTAAAGGGCCAATGGAATTTTGTTTGCTACTCGGTCTCAATGTATGTGTATTATTCAAATAGAATATTACTGTATGTAATTGTTATTATTTCAATTAAATTCAAGACGAGATGGTAAGTGTATATTATACAAACCTATATTTATAATTTAACTACTTTTAATTTCTCTAACTTTAAACTTTTAGAGTGTGTTTAAATGACTTTCGAGATGATTTATTATTATTATATTATGTTGTATGATAATGGTAAAATTATATTATTTTTAGAAAAATTATATATTAATATAAAATAATGGCTAACTGTTTTTTTTTTTTTTTTTTTTTTTGGCAGTACTGATTGTAATTTATAAATAAATAAATAAATAAAAGAAAAAAAAAACATACATTTTCGTTCCGCCTTGACGCAATCCCTTTGAAGCCTTCTCTATCTTCCTCTCTTCTCTCGATCTCTGTATCCTAACAATGTCTCTTCTTCTGAAGTCAGTACCTCTCCTCCCTCTGCGGCTCAGATCCTTTTCTCTCTTCATCCATGGCACCATCCTCTTAACTGCAAAACCAGTACTTACGACCAGAACAACTGTTTTCTCTATTTCGGCTTCCGCCTCTCTTTATCCTCCTCATTCTTCTTCTTCTTCTTCTTCTTCTCCTTCCGCTGAAGCTCCATCCAGACCACCAGCTTCTCTCAAGGACGCATCACTGCACTGGGTCTCCAGGACCGCCTTCTGCGGCGAATTGTGCACTGAAGATGTGGGCAAAAGGGTCCGCCTCTGCGGGTGGGTTGCGCTCCACCGGGTCCATGGCGGCCTCACTTTTCTCAATCTTAGAGACCATACTGGAATTGTCCAGGTATAGACTTAATATACTCGAGCTCTGCATAATTTGCTATCTACGAATGGGCTTTGTAGATGAATAACCGTTGCTTTATTTTTATTGATTTTTTTTTTTTTTTTTTTCTGGAATAAGTAATTTTTAGTGTCGAAAATGTTGAGTGGTAGGTTACGACACTTCCCGATGGATTCCCCGATGCACATTCCACTATCAATGACTTGAGGCTTGAGTATGTGATCGCTGTGGAAGGAATTGTTCGGTCTAGACCAAAGGAGTCAGTCAATAAGAAAATGAAAACTGGTTTAATAGAGGTATATTTCCATCATTTATATAGTTTCTTCAACTTGGGTTTTCTTGTTTTTTAATCCACAAAAGTAAGGTTATATCTAGAAAAAAAAGATTAGAACTTTTGTTAGAATTATTATGAAAATTTTGCACATTGATTAGAAAGGATGAAATCTAGGTTGCTGCAGAGCATGTTGAGATCTTGAATGCTGTGAAAACAAAGCTCCCATTCTTAGTTACTACTGCAGATGATGTGAAGGATTCTGTTAAGGAGGATATCCGGTTGAGGTAGCTGGCTTTAGTTGCTCTCAGTTCATTTGGTGATTTATGACTTATGCTGGACTGACGATATGAATGGTTGATCTTTTATTTTTATGTATGTGCTGAGATTCAATTTGTTTTCTTCTTTTCCTTCATGGCATTTCTGATTTCTAGATCGGGAATTGGGGTTTTAACTCTTTTTTGTAATTGAATTATTTTCCAAAATATTAAAACATTGAGCAGTTAAAGATACAAGTCAACTTTTCTGCTACAGTTGAATTAATTATTCTGCATTTTCAGTAAATATTGTACTTGTGAATTTCAGAATCTTTGTGAAATGCTCTTCTAAGTTATCAAGCGTAACAGTTTATTTGCTGATACTGTACCATGCTGCTATTGATTTCTTCTCTCAATATCTGTTGAAAATCTCTCTATTTTCATATGCAAATTCCATCAAGGAAATTCGATTGTCATTTTCCATCTATATTATCTCTTGTTAATTTGGTATCTCTTGAGTAAAATCCTTGTTTCTTTTTTGACCTTTGTGATTCATCCAGAGTAGATGAGAATTTTTTTCGGTAGAAGATGTCTATAGAAATTTCCTATTCAATCTTCAAGTGTGAACAATTATAGGTTCTCTGTAATTAGATACATACCTCATATTTTTATTTCAAAAAAAAAAAAAAAAAAAAAGGTTCTCTATAATTAGGAAATGTAGGAATTTGTGGGCTTTGGTCCGAGGCTGCCCAAAGGTTTTGAGTCCCCTTTATCTGGATAGAGTTTAGGACAATGAGCTATCTTGCTTTCTTGTAACTTTGTAGTTGATATGAATGCGTGGGTTCAACAAGTTACTTGCCAGTGTTTTTTCTTCATTTTATTTAGTGTCTTCCATGGAGATAGGTTAAAGGGATGAAACCATGTTAATTAGTATATCTCTTTTTCCTCACTTTGTGCGTGACTTCGTAGCAATTCTCCACATGGTAATCTTTTTTTCTTGAATTATCTGGAACTTTTCTGCTTAGATTCCTTTCAAGTTTCAGAGAATAAAGCTATAACACTTGTTGGTAGGTACCGATGCCTTGATTTACGCCGGCAACAAATGAACTTTAACATAATGTTGCGTCATAGAGTGGTTAAACTCATCCGAAGATATCTAGAGGATGTTCATGGCTTTGTGGAGGTATTGTCCTAAGAGTTTCATTTTTTCTTCACGTCAAAGTTTCTTTCCAGTTAGTTGGTTCATACTTTCTTTTGATCTTAACCTTTCGTGTCTGTAAGGCAGATTGAAACTCCAGTACTGTCTCGATCAACCCCAGAAGGTGCTCGAGATTATTTGGTACCCTCAAGAATTCAGGTGCTCTACATTCTGAAAGACCTACTTACCTTCATATAGCATCCTGGAACAGGCTCAGGAAATGTAAAAAGTTATCAAGCAGTCCTGGGATTCACTTGTGAAATTATTAACTGCATCTTTTGTTCAAGTCGATCTCTGTTTATTTATTAGTACTGGAACTATATATAAAATTTACTCATAACCCTAGTAACTCACTGGTGAAAGAGAGGAATCGAATTGAACAAAATGTTGGACAAGGTTTCCTGAAGAGTTAGTACTGTGTGTGTCCTTATCATGTGGCCAATTTTGATCTTCGTGGGTTCTGTTGCCTCTCAATTTTTTACTTAATTTTGTTTTAGATTTCTTCTTTGTGAAGTCTCTAGGAGGATATCTTATTCTCTATCATTGTAATTCATAACTTTCTTATTCCTAATAATACTTCTTTTTCTTGAAAAGAAAAATCCTGTATCATGCGAACAGTGGAAAATTCTGTTGGCCCTTAACTAATAAGTGGCCCGGCCATTGGACCTTTGGATCTTCAAGTGATAATTAATTTGATAATGCAGATACATAGGGAATCTGAATAAGATTAGGAAGAAGAACATGATAAACATTCTGTTACAAAGATTTGAACCTTAGTGAAGGAATAGTTGCATGAAGTTTTCTCAGGTTTTCGTGAATTCTACTCAAAGTCAATTGAAACTATTTCAACTAATAAATTTGTGTTTAGTTCCCCATATTTCATTATAAGTAATTAGGAATTCAAAATAATGTTATTATACTTTTATTTATCAGATTGAAAGTCTATAATTATTTAGAATTTAGTTTTAACTTGTTAATGGATATAAAACTATGAAACTTGAATTTTGATGGACTATATTTTTTCAATAAAAGAATTTTCAGATTATCCATCTTCTATTGTTAATGGATGAGCTTTCTCTTGAAATGTACCATTATTCCAATTTTCACTTTTTGATAGTTGAGTTTGCCATCTGAAAAGATTTTTTCTCTGCCTTGGTCTGAATTATGCAATGCTCATTGATACAGTTCTCTCTACAGGCTGATTTTTTTTTTTTTATTTATTTTTGTTTTCCTTATTAAAATTTGAGGTAGGGACTATCTTAGCCTTAAAGGATAAAATATATACTTAAAGGATTTGGATCCTTTATAGTTATTTAAGATTTAAAATTTAATGTCGTTGCAAAAAGACCTGCATGTTACAATCATGGATATACCTGCACATGACAATCATATGCATACTACTGTGGCGATGTAAATATTTATAAGCCTTGTCACTCTGGTTTTTTTTTTCTTTTTTTGCTTGTCTTTTGGAGTTAGCATTTGTTACTTGGAGTATATTTTTATTGCTTGCAGGTCTGATTCAATTTAATGTGTATTTTGAAGCCAGGAACATTCTATGCCTTGCCTCAAAGCCCACAACTATTTAAACAGATGTTAATGGTCTCAGGCTTTGATAAATATTATCAAATTGCCAGGTAATAATTTTTGCTTTCTGACTTGCGAACTTGTTATCATTCTAGCATGGTGGTTGCTCGCTTAGTTGGTTGGAATTTAGCAGCTTCATCAAGACCATGTTTATTGTTATTTTTGTGATTCAAAACAACAAACAAGCCTTTGCTTATATTGAATTTTGTTCTGAGTACTGCTGAATTGGTTAACTAAATTACGGTTTTGTTAATGGATATTGGATTGGATCATATTCGTTTACTTAAAATATCCCTCTATCTGCCAGATGTTTTAGAGATGAAGATCTAAGAGCTGATAGACAACCTGAGTTCACCCAGCTTGATATGGAACTGGCTTTCACTCCTTTGGAGGACATGCTGAAGCTAAATGAAGATCTGATTAGAAAGGTTTGTATATGTGGGAGATACTTGAGAGGATTGTGTAATGAACCTTCTAATATTTTGTTGGATGAGTTTAAATGAGGAAATAGACAGTAGCTCTGTGAGGTCAATAAATTTACAGGTTTTCTTCAGTGGTTTACTTGTTACGAGGTTTTATCCAATAAATTCCAAACTTGTAATATTAGAAATATATCTGCAAACGGGAGCTGGTGAAAATGTTATGTTGCTTTAGTAAGTACAAGGTTGTGAAGCAGGTTAAATTTGATTTTTGTTGAGCTCTGCTGTGTGATAAAGATTGATTTGGCAATTACTCTTTTTAAAAAAAAGATTCACTTGGCAAGTGCATGTAGTTAGCTCCTAAGTATGATGGTGTTTGTGGTAAACTGTAGCATCAAGCTTAATAATGAAAGTATATTTTATCATGATCAAGTACTGATATGAGTAAAGTAGATTGTGTTTAAAAGTTATATCGTTTTGCATATTAACTAAAACTGACAATAAGATTTGAGATATATTGCGCTTGTACGGTATTTGATGCAGAATTGATTAACTATAGATTATTTAAATAGATTAGAAATCATAGTTTGATTAAAACTACTATATTATTTAGGAGTTTATTGTTGTAGTTTTAGTAACTTTAGGATTTTATTTGATTAGTATTTACTTTTCCTATTTCTATTAGTGATATTATTTATAATATTATTAATACTGATATTTCCCATTTTATTATGGGTAATATTTATAATCTTATTAGTATGAGTATTTTTAAGTTTAATCCTACTTGGGAAAGACTTATTTGACATTCTATAAATATCTTTCTAATCTCTTTGAGATTATCATATTAGTTATTCAATAAAATATGTTGAAAATTTCTCTATTTTCTGGTTCTTTGATACAATTAAACTCTCGAGAGTTCTACGTAAGATTTCTTAAATGTGATGTCTATATTTTTATCTCCCAAATTCCTAATTATACAAATTAACCATAACTCATCCTGCATCAATATTATATGCTTGGGTCCCGATATTTGTTCCCGAGTTTTCCTACGATCAATAACTGTTGATATGCTTGTTGATATCCTGTATTAGGCACTTGTGATATTTGTCTGGTAAGTCTGTCAAGTTAATGCTTATGATAGATTCCTGTTGATTGCTTATTACCCTCTGTTGATTTGCTGATGTTCACTATTTTCTTTTCTCCTTGTTATATATATTTAAGGAAAGTTTTAACATGATCATATTGGGTAAGACAGGTGGTTATCTTGTCATTACTTGTGTCTATAAAATGGTTTATATTTGTTGGATTTGAAAAGTGATGTTCTTCATGGGTTCATTTCTTTGAGGAAATGTTGGGGCACAAATCTGATGATAGGAAGCACATATGTTCTTATGTGCAGAAGAGGTGGGACACAGAGGGCTTTGTTTGTTGCGTTTGACTTGGTCAAGATGACTCTGGACAATTTTTTTTTTTAACCAGGATTTAGCAAATAGTGTGGAAAATTGTGATTAATTTTGTTGACTAGTTGGAATATGCAGTCTTTTGGGATGATAGACTACTAAGGACATGACAAAAGTTCATTATCTTAATGTCAACAAGGATTGATATGGGATATAAAAAAGAAACAGGAATTATATGGCTTAGGACATGGATGCACCTAGCTCTCGAGACCATTCTGTTGGAATTTGTATTTTCTTGACTGGCAGTTAATTAACTACAATATTGTTGAACCTTTTTCTGCTCATCGTCTTTTTCATTTCCCTTCTACCTGGGTTGTGCTTTGTTTTTGTTTTTTTTTTTTTAACTTTCTTAATACATTTAGTTTTGATCTATTTAGATTAAAAAAAGGTATAATTAAAAAAACATGTTTTGTAGGTTTTTCAAGAGATTAAAGGTGTTCAGCTACCAAATCCTTTCCCAAGGCTTACATTCAGTGAAGCTATGGATCGATATGGTTCAGACAGGCCAGATACTAGATTTGCTCTTGAGTTGAAAGATGTGATTATCTCTTTTTTTACTTCTGTTTACATGCATCTTATGATTGTACCACACTGAAATTATCTTTTAACCTTAAAATTTATACAATTCAACATTTATTGAAGGGCATCTTGCTTTGAACTGTGCTACTACACTAATCTAACATTGTGGAATGTTACTAATCTCATTTGTATTTCTTTGGTTTAGTCCTTGATTCCTTTTGGGGATAGATATTACTTATAATGAACTTTTGTTTTATTAGCTCAAGAAAAGCAGGGATGCTAGAGGAACACATTTCTGGGAGCCAGCAAGAGTGCCTAATAGAATTAAAAAACGAGCTTGAATGAGCGATGTTTTCTAACGAGAGTAATTGGAGACAAAAGGCAAAAATCAAATGGGTAGAAGTAGGGGATGCTAATACATGCCTATTCCATTGCATGGTTAAAGGCCGTAGAGTTAAGAGTGTGACCAAGGAGCTAGAGCTTGAAAATGGGCAAGGGGAAGGAGAGGTGGGGCTATAGGTAAAGAGATCACTCAGTTTTACAGAAAGTTGTATATGGAAGAAGCCTCGTGCAGACAATTTCTGGAGGGAATTGATTGGGCACTGATTAGAAGGGATACAGCAGAATGGCTAGAACGATAGTTTGAGGAGCAGGAAATAAGTAGGGCATTGTGCAATTTAGGCAAGGACAAATCACCTATGCCCAGACAATTTCTATACAGTTTCTCAAAGTTGTTAGGACATGGTGAAAGGGTTTTTAGTGAGAGTATTTGTGGACTTTTATTTAAATGCCACCATATGGAAGAGTATGAGCTCCACCTTCATAACACTAATCCCGAAAAAAGACAAGTTCACAAAGGTCTCATACTATTGCCCAATAAGTTTAGTGAAAAATGTATACAAAGTAATTAAAAAAGTCCTTTATCGAAAACTTAGTGAGATATTGGATACTGAATTTTGCTAAACCAAAGTCTAGAGATGAGAATTGGAGCGAATGGCCGGCTAATGCATCCAGTCCACTCCAAATAGAGCAGTAAAGACCAGTAATTAATAAGGTTACTGGGTGAGTGTGGGTAGAAAGTTATAAATCTGCAATGGGTATAGAACGAGTATTGATTTAGTCATTTATCTGTCTTTCACCTGCTTCACCTTGCCCCACTGTATATATAATTAATAATTTTATTTTTATCTTTAATTTTACTCAAACTAATTAATTTTTGATTAATAAATGTTTAATATTGTATATTTATAATATTAGTTTATATTTATTATTAAGTATTATATTTAAATATTATTTTAAATCATATCTTGTTTCGGTTAATATTTAATATTTTTAATTGAATTATTTAAATATTTTATAAAATTTTTTAAAATTAAAAAAAAGGTAAATGGGGTGAGTAATGGTAGGAAATTTTACCTGGAGGGCGAGTGATCAGTAAATAATTTTTTATCCGCTATGAATATGGAGTAGGTATAGATTTATATTTTTATTAATGGAGCTGGTATGGGAATTGACATACCTGCACCATACTCACCTCGTGTTCACCCCTACCAAAGTTCCTCCATGGAAGATAGACAAATGTTCAATGCTAGTCTAGCAGTCAACGAGGTGGTGGGTTGTATTTGGAGGTCAAATGAGGCAGGGCTAGTCCTCGAGTTTGATTTCAAGAAAGATTATGACGGGGTCAGTTGAAGATTTCTTGAAGGCATTCTAGAGCATAAGGGATTTGGCCCAGGGGGAGGAGGTGGGTTCAAGGAAGTCTATTATCAATTTCACTTACGGTGATAGTGAAGGGAAAACCACAAGATTAGTTTCAAGCAACGAGAGGATTAAGGCAAGGGGATTCCTTTTCTCCCTTATCTTTACACTTGTGGTTGATGTGTTGAACAGGATGTTGACAAGAGGAACAGAGAGAGCTATCATGTAGGGGTTAGAAGGGAAGGACCGGATAGAAGTGTCACATTTACTGTTTGCTGGTGATACAATCTTTTTTTCAATGAAAAGTCCGTTGGAAATGCATTCGCTCTTATTCAAGTGTTTTGACTTATTTCAGGTTTGAGAATCAACTTGGCTAACCATCTCTCACTGGGATAAATGTGGAGGATGACATTTTCAAGCACTTAGTGGCATTAATAGGATGTATTAGATCAGTATGGCCTGTTATATACCTAGGTGTCTCTTTGGGAGGTAATTCATGAAGTAGAAGACAAGGTATCCAAATGCCTAGAAAGTTGGAAAAAGCGCTATTTTCTTTAAGGGGAAAGAAATATTTTCTTTAGGGGGAAAGGTTACTTCAATTTATGTCTGCCTTTCTAGCATTCTCATATACTTATCATTGTTCAGGGTGCTCATGCGAGTTGCAAAGATAATAGAGGGGGCACATGGAGAGGTTTTTGTGGACCAGAGTGGTGGAGAGATAGGTATCACTTAGACAAGTGAAAGGTTTGTTGTCAGTCCAAGAGTTCATGGGGATTAGGTATTAGGAATCTTAGGTAAAAAACATATCTCTATTGGCTAAATGGATTTGGCACTTTATCTATGGGACAAACTGTGCCGGAAGGTGATGAATGGTGTTCAGTTGGATGGTAGGGACGGCTGGGATGCCAGAACAGGAAGATCTATATCCTGTAGCAGTCCCTAGAAAGCTATCTCCGAAGTTTATGCACTATTCCTTCCCTTAACCAGATTACAAGTGGAAGATGGCTCTAAAGCCATGTTTTAGGAAGGCACATGGGTAGGGTGGCAACTGTTGGCCACACATTTTCCCTGACTGTTACATTATCCTTTAGTCCCAATGCATCTGTTTCATACTTCATATCCATATCAGAAGGAAGAGTTGCATGGAACCTCTACTTTAAATGTAACCTAACCGAAAGGGAGGCTTCTGAAATGCAAATCTTATCAACCCTGCTAGAGCCAATTCAGATTGCAAATCAACCAGACACCAAAGTTTGGACCCTAGAACCCTCAGGCTTATACTCTTGCAAGTCCTTCGATCACCTAAAAAAATACAATATCTAGCCATTTCCCTATTGCAGTATTTACGTGGATAGCTATCCATCAAAAGCTTAACATCAATAAGATGTTAAAAGTCTGTAGGCCTCTGGCACTGTCCCCGAATATCTGTGTTATGTGCTGTAAAGGAGAGAGATGCACATCTTTTCTTTCATTGTAAGAATTGAAGTTGTGGGCCAAACTCATTGATCTATTTGGTCTTTATTGGTTTGTCCCTACGACAGTTGAGAGAAACGGAAGGGTGCAAAGTTCCCATGGCAAGGGGTGATATTTGCAGGATTATGTGTGATTTGGCTGGAAATAAACAGCAGAATTTTTTATGACCGATGTTCTTCTTTCCAGGAGTTGTGGGATAGGGTTACATTTTTTTCTATATTATGGAAGAAAAGTCGCAGGAAATATTCTGAGATAGCCATCTCAGAGCTTCACCTGGATTTCTGAACTCTTTGTTTCTATTTCTTAGAGTATTTTCGTTCATGTTTTTTTTTCTAATGCATCTGATACAATTCTTTGGGGGATCTCTTGTTCTCTGCATTTACTTTTCTCTCTTATTCTAATAAAGCTTTCTTTCGATTAAAAAAATTAATGCACTTCTGTTTGCTATATTACTTGATAAGATGTGTTATTCTAAAGAATATTGTTTCCTGAGGAAACACAACCACCTAGGCTACCCATGCTCTAGGTTGGTAGCCTTTCCATTGGCACTAATTACAGCCAAGCAAGGATAATCTAAAACTCACAAGGAAGAGATCAAGAGTTTCTAAATCCTAATGAAACTTTAAATCTCCTAAATCTAGTTAAACTTACCTAGCGTAAACAATTTAAAAACATGCAAAACACTAAGTTTCATACCTATTCTAAAAACATTTAATGATCTTTCAGTTTGACTTATTCTGATTGCACAACAAGTACTCTGTAAAGTTCAAAACAAAACAAATGCTTCTATTTGTTCTTATAGTAATGTTTTCTCCAATATCCTTTTCAAGTGGATGATAAAGTAAAGAGTTTCTTTGGAGCTGCAGGTGTCTTACATATTTGCGGAGTCCCCATTTAGGGTTTTTTCAGATGCTGTTAAAAGTGGAGGAATTATCAAAGCATTATGTGTACCTTCTGGTGCTAAAAGTTATTCAAACACAGCTCTCAAGAAAGGTGATATTTACAATGAGGCAATCAAGTCTGGTGCAAAGGGTTTGCCTTTCCTGAAGGTGTTGGATGATGGTAAAGAGAATACTTTTTCTTTCCCCACCTAATAATTAATTTCTTCATAGGTTATACTAAGGTTCCAGTTTTTCAGCGTTGATGTGTTTGGAATATTCTTTCAGGTGAAGTTGAGGGAATTCAGGCACTAGTTACTAGTATGAATCCAACAAATAAAATAGACTTATTGAGACAATGTGCAGCAGGGCCAGGTGATCTTATACTGTTTGGCGTGGGCCCTCATGTATCAGTGAATAAAACTCTAGATCGACTTAGGTTATTTGTAGCCCATGAACTTGGTTTGATTGATGATGTAAGTTTCTCACTAGCCTATGATCTTGAGTATGTGTAACCATTTTTTTTGTTTTGTTTTTTCTTTTCCTCATCCTACTGATTTGGACTGGTTCTGATATTTTAGACCAGGGATTCAATTCTATGGGTGACCGACTTCCCAATGTTTGAGTGGAATGATTCAGAGCAGAGGCTTGAGGTATGTCCTATACCATAATCTGTTTCTAGCAATTATGGTATGATTAATTTGTTTTCCCTCATTAAACTCTCCTTGATGGTGTGGTTCATGATGGTATTATCGACATAATTATTTTCCTTTCACTTCTTGCTGTATGTTTTCAATTTGTTAGGTGGTAGGTAGATTTCCACTATACTAAATTTGAAAACACTGTTGATATTAATGCGATAGATTGAGGTTGTGTTGTTTTCTCTTTATAAGGTCAATGAGGTTTTGTTCTGTCTCTCTTTCTCTCTCTCTCTCTCTCTCTCTCCTCCTCTCTGTGTGTCGAATTGCCTTTGTGCAATATCAATATGATTATTTAGTTTGGTACCTTAAATTGGGAAATGGTGAACTTTATTCTATACCTGCAAAACTAGTGGGTTTTGATTTCCTTTTAATATTTCGGTTGGATGCCATAACATCAACATTTCAGAATAATTGAGGAGTTGTCTGTTTGCCTACCCTGCCAATCCTATTTCTTGCAGTTTACTGGTCATGGTTAGCCGTGACTTGGATGAAAGAATTTTCTTAGTTGTGATTGAGAAGATAATATTTTTCACTTTCCTCCTGTTTTTCTTTGTGGTTGTTTTCTTTGTATTTTTTGCAAGATTTTGGTCTAATTAGGGTAATATTGTTTCTTTAGTCGTTAAGTGGATGCAGTTTCTTGCAGGCCATGCATCACCCATTTACTGCGCCGAACCCGGAAGACATGGAAGATCTTTCCTCTGCACGTGCTCTTGCTTATGACATGGTTTACAATGGAGTTGAGGTGATTACCTAGTTTTCCTTCTAAGATCAATAAGTTCTGAACTTTTGTTGGAATTTAGTATAAAACAAATATAATGTTTGCCTTTGTTTTTGGTGTAAGATTGGCGGAGGAAGTTTGAGAATTTACAAACGTGAGGTGCAGCAGAAGGTTTTGGAGATTGTTGGCATCTCTACCGAACAGGTAAGGGATATTGAAAATGTATTTTCCAGGTCCTTTATAATTCTAGAAAAAGGAAAAGCTTCAACCAAATTAATTGAATCCATAGTAATAAGTAAGATACTAATGGAATCTAGATTTTTTTCTTGGAGCCATACGTATCAACATTCATAATCAGTGGTTTGTTCCATATTTATTGCTATTTATCTATATACATATATATATCTACCTCTTCCTTCAGATGCCATAACATCAAAATGTCAGTAGTGCACAATGTTTGAGGATTTATCTCCAAGCTCAGAATGAAAATGCATATTCCTCAACTTGAAAAGTGTTGGAAAACCCCTCAATCTTTTATCTTAATATTAGGAAATTAATCTTCCTAAAATATGGTATTGATTAATTTTCTCCAAGCTAGGAATGAAAATTAAGCTCTTAGGTTAAATGAAAAGTACATATTTGACCTAAGTCAGTAGGAATGAAAAGCACATATTTAACCTAAGCTAGTAGGAATGAAAATTAATTTCCTCCAAGTGTATAATTTTCTCCATGCTAGGAATGAAAATTATGCTCTCCAGTGATCAGTTTTGACCTGTATTTGATTCAATATGAAATTGTCACAGCCATATTGCTACTAGAACAAAATGCCTACCAACTGGGATTGACTGGTTTTGCTAAAATGACTTATACACTTATTTTTGGCATTTTTCAGTTTTAGTTATTGTCTTTTCTGGAGAAATGAAAAGCTCGACATATGAGTGAAGTGAACCTAGTATTTTTTTTGACGGGATATTTTTCTGGGAATGATCTTTTTGATATGCTGGAAATGTTCTTCAGCACGTCATAGGTTATATACCACCTTTCATTTTCCAGCACTACGTCCCTTGACATCATCTTAAATGGTGATATGCTATCTTGTGTGCAGGCTGAAGCAAAGTTTGGCTATCTTTTGGAGGCTTTAGAGATGGGTGCGCCTCCACATGGTATGGAATTTTTACTAGGATGCATCTTTTAATGTCTTGTTTGGTTTAATATTTAATCTACTTCAATTCTTTTTCTTGACCTCGACTGTTTGATATTTGGTTTATATTTTATTCTACTTTCGTTGTATTTCTTGACTTTGTTTAATATATAGGAGTATGTTGAGCTTGTTAAAATATAATGAAGTTAGATGTGCTATCAACTTAAATGCTATCTTTAGCACTTTAGGTAGGGTAGTAAAAATAAGGTTAGGTAAGATATTTATATGTAAGATTTTTATTTTAGATATGTTTGAGATAATTGGGTGAGGAGATGAGTAGGATATTACAAAAGATCATTTTCTTAATTCATAATCATAACGGTGGCGGTAACAGGGGCAGGCACAGAGGCAGCAGCAGCAACAATGGTGACAATAGTGGAGGTGATGGTGATGGTAGCGAGGATAGTAATTGTAAAAGCAGTTGTGGTGGGATTAACTATGGGGGTGGGCAGTTTTGGGGTTGATAGTAGAGGCAGAAGTCATGGGAGCGACAACGATGACAATTTATAATAGCAGTAGCAGTATCAATGTCGGTGCGTTGGCAACGATGGGTTGGTGGGTAGATAAGTGCTTATTTACCTCTCTGGGTTAATTGTTTTACCTAGGCAGGTAATGTTTCTATTATGGAGTGAAAAATACTTTCTACTTCAAGGTTGAATACTGGATCCTACCCATGAAAAATTTCTTAAGTAAACATTTGGTTAG
This sequence comes from Carica papaya, assembly GCF_054855325.1. Taxonomy (NCBI): domain Eukaryota; kingdom Viridiplantae; phylum Streptophyta; class Magnoliopsida; order Brassicales; family Caricaceae; genus Carica; species Carica papaya. The sequence continues at coordinate 2,228,130 of NC_142314.1, forward strand.
TGGATAAGAGATCTTACCCACCCTTTGGCCTTACCTAACCTTACTCTATTCTTGCAACTTATCATATTAAATATTGAGCAATATGTTTAATAATAAAGTTGGATTATTTTTTATGAACATTAACGCTAAATATATAAATTAAGACTCAATTTTTTTCAAAAAGCATAATTTTGCACTTGAGCATTTGGTTTTGCAATTCTTTTTTCCAATCCAAACGATGTTTTGAGATCAATGCGATAATATAAGACTAAGTTTGGTACGTCGGATAAAGTAAGATAAGGTGTAGATAAGGCTCCTTTGTCCTATCTAATAATTGGAAGTATTTAATAGGTATGATAAATCACTACGTATCGTAGGGTGAGTAGTGTTATTTGCCTAAAGAGATGTGAAAAAGCATTATCCATCTAGGTAGTGCTTTAAAAAAGAGTAAAATTACTCTTTATAATTTTTTTTCCTTCTACATTTATCATTTAACGAGAATACCTCAATCACCACCCCTTACTGCTACAACTAGTGCTACCCTTATTACCATTGTCACTAAAACCACCACTCTCGCTGCTGTTGTTATTACTCACCACCATCAGTGCGACCATATTGTATTGTCGTCATAGCCACCTTTATGTTCAACCTCACCACCATTGCAACCATCATTTCACCACCACTATTTTCACCCTAGGACCACCTTTGGCATTGTTGATTTTTCTATTTTCACCATCACTGCCATTGCACATGCCACCACCACTTCTGTTGTCATGTTGACTACGCCTATTGCTACCATTACCACTCTTTTACCATCACCACCGTCCTTACCATTGTCTTTGCTACCACTGCCAACGTCACTTTCATCATTATCTTAACCCATCACTGATGTCATGTTTGTCGACATTAATACTGTTTCTACCATTACTTGACCTGCATCCGCCACCAGTCTGCCACCTCTATTTTTGCCAACAATGTTATTGCCATCACAACCTTTGTCTAAGTCGTCAGCACTCTCCCCACCCATGCGTTGCTACTAACATCACCATCACCACCTACTATCACCACCAATTTTAAATATAAACTAAGACAAATTTCAATATGAATTAAGAAAACGATTGTAGAGTAAGAATCATAGAGTAATACCAAACAGATTGTAGAGTAAGAATCACATGTATCAGTAGTTTACTCTACTTTAGCCAACTACCTTATCCCATCTAATTTACCATCCTACCAAAGTACCAAATGTATCGTAAAATTTATGAAAAAAACTTATATAAGACCATAGACTAGAGTGTGTTCATGGGGATTGTCAGGGTCTCTACTAATGAATCTAGTTGTGTGACAATATTCATGAGAAGCTGCAAAAGTTCTTGAGTGTTTGAGTTTTTCTACCTGTACTAATCTTCAATGAAAATTAGGATCTTTAGGGGAGTACTTTGTGATCTATTGAGTGTGAAAGTACTCGAAACTTTCATTAAACTTTTTCACACATAATATTTCCATTTTAAAGCAATTCTAGTTGTGATAATTTCTGGACTTTTAGGAACTACCTTTCTTTATCTGATTCTGAGACTGAAGTCAACAACACTCACAACTTAATACATATAGAGCAGAATATTAGATATACCACAATAATATACATAACTTCATAAGAGCATAAGAAAACAAAATCACTTATCTCCCTAAAGCACAACTTAATTTTTCTTTGCTCTTTGGTAAACCTTGCAAAAGATGTTATCTTCATAATTATAGAGTCCTTAACAGTGATTTTTCTCTTAATTTCATGTAAATTATCTTAATTTTTCTTCGTTCTTAGGTTAACCTTGCAAGAGATGTTATCTTCTTAATTAAGGACTACCCTGATTTTTCTTTTGATTTGATGTAGATTATCTTATCCACACCGTGATATATGGAAAATAGTTCAAGATGCAAAATTTTTTTTGGTCTTATAGCAATGGTTAGCTTCATGCACCAAAATTAAGTTGCTTTCTACAATCCATTGAATCGTAGTTCATTCAGGATTTAGAAATCCTTGCAGAGTGTCAGGGACAGACATCAAACCTAGATGATCAAGGTGGGAACAAGTATCAACTGGACTAATTATGCGTATGGTTCTTGAACTTTAGAAACATAACTTGTCATTCGAGTCTATCTGGAGCATTTGGTTTGGTAGAAACATATTACCTTTGAATACACATCACATTTTGGGATCTATCGGATAACATTAAAATAGCTATAACATTATTTTTTTAAAAAAAGCCCTAATATTAAGGAAAATAACTAAATTTTGAAATATCATAACTTCATATTTTAGTGTCTGTCTGGAGAAATTCTTTTAGAAGCTATGTAACTTTTCAAGATCTATGTGATTAAATTAAAACAACTATGACATTAAGAAAACAGCTACTGAGCAATGGACAATAAAACTCATAATGATAGATGTTTAAATGCTCTAACTTTGTATTCGAACGAGGAATTGTTATACTGAGTACAAAGCTGTCAATCATATTGCAGACTCAATCTTCTCATATACCCACATAAACAAGTTATTTTCTTCATGTTTTTATACTTGATTCTTTTTGCGAATACTTGATAAATTAGTGTCAAAATCAAAAGAGTCTAGGTTCAAGCCTCTGAGACTCACTCTTCTCTTATTATTACCCACCCAAACAAATTATTTCACATAGTTATAGCATGAGGCAGCGGTCTGATGCTTTTAGTTTAGTTGGGGAGCATTGGAAGGGGGACAAGTTAGAATATAAATAATTACTTGAACATTTTTCTGTCATCTTTTTAAGTTATTGGGTTACTTGGTATAATTGTTTTATATAACCTACTACACTCCTATTT